>NC_057712.1:119710537-119750951 GCF_004010195.1 Chiloscyllium plagiosum
TGCAATCTTCTTCCCGACCTCTCTGCCCCCACCACCTCTCCGGCCTATCACCCTCACCTTAACCTCCTTCCACCTATCGCATTCCCAACGCCCCTCCCCCAAGTCCCTCCTCCCTACCTTTTATCTTAGCCTGGTTGGCACACCCTCTTCATTCCTGAAGAAAGGCTTATGCCCGAAACGTCGATTCTCCTTCTCCTTTGATGCTGCCTGACCTGCTGCGCTTTTCCAGCAACACATTTGTAAGCTCTGATCCCCAGCATCTGCAGTCCTCACTTTCTCCTATAGTCTGTGTTGTCAGACTACTAATTCAGCTCCCAATCTTGAATGAGTTGAAAGACTGATGCCATTACTTTTGGTCCCTGCCCTATATTCCATTTCTGAGTCACTGATTCCATCTCATTCCTTGGCCCTTGTCTCAGGCTGAACTGTTTGAAACCTCAATTTGACAGACAGCTGAAATTCTGACTCAATATGCTTTGCATTATAAAAACACCATACATCCAGCTTCTACAATAGCAAATTGTATTTACTTAATATATTTAACATAGTAAAATATCCAAAGGCACTTCAAATGGAGCAGACGTCGAGAGAGTGGAGAGCGTCAAGTTCCTAGCAGTGATGATAACTGACAGCCTATCCTGGACTTCCCAGGTAGATGCAACGGTCAAGAAGGCACAGCAAAAACTCTTCTTCCTCAGGCGGCTCAGAAAATTTAGCACGTCCATTAGGTTTGTCACCAACTTTTACAGTTGAAAGTTGCATATAGGCTGAATATGGCAATTGCTATGCCCGGGACCATAGTAAACTACAGAAGGTTGTGTGCATAGCCCAGACCATCAAAGAAGCCAGCCTCTCACCCATTTACACAGCTCGTTGTTTTGGAAAGGCTGCCAACATCATCAAAGACCCATCGCACTCTGGTAATGCCCTTCTACAACTTCTTCCATCAGGCAGAAGATACAGAAGCATGTGCACACACACCAGCAAGTTCACAAACAGCTTCTTCCCTGTCATTATTAGACTCTTTAACTTCAAATAATGCTTATCTCGCTAATATTGATCTTGCTTAATGCGTGCCCTGTGTGACATAACCTGTATGCCTCTAAGTTTCTTTTTCACCCTATGATCTGAATGTTCTTGCTTACTATGATCTGCCTGTACTGCTTGTAAGCAAAGCTTTGTAATGTATTTAGGTACACGTGACAATGAATAAACCAAATCAAAAGAAATGGAGCAGAATCAGACAGAAATTGACACAAAGCTAAAGAAGGACAAATCAGGACAGGTGAGCAAATCTATCGGTATAGAGTTAATCTTTAAGGAGATTCTTAAAAGAGTAGGGAAAGAGAGGCTTAGAGATAGAATTCGAGAACTTAGGGCTAAGATGACTGAAAACATGGTAACCAATAATGTTGTGAAAAGGGTTTATGGGAGGCAGATTTCAGCTCAGTGAGGCCGTGGAGACACAAACACAGCATGAGAATTTTTAAATCAATAAATTGATGAACCAAAGCCAAACGTAGGTCACTCAACAGAGGTGTAACGGGTGAATGAGACTTTGTACAATTTAAAATATGGGTTATAGGTTTTAAATCACCTTGAAACATAGGAATAAAATAACTAATTAGCTCTTTGACCCTTTTCTGCTAATGAATCATGGCTGATTTGAGACCATATCATTTTGTCCATATCCCATTGTATATTTGTTTACAGAAATCTGTCAAGCTCAGATTTAAAGTAAGTAATTGGATTAGTATTAATTATTTTTTGTGGAAAATAATCTTAAATTTCTACTGTCGACACTGACCAATTCCTGTGCCATTTCTGCAATTGTTTTACTACAAAAGGAAGTCAGATTGTATTACAGCAAGAGTATTATAGGAATACAAGACACACATTTGGATATAAAATCCAAATGTTATAACTGGGGCGGCACAGTGGCTCAGTGACTAGCACTGCTGCCTTACAGTGCCGGGGCCATGGTTCGATTCCAGCCTCAGACGACTGCCTGTGCAGAGTTTGCACATTCTCCCCCTGTCTGCGTGGGTTTCCTTCCACAATCCAAAGATGTGCAGGTTAGGTGAATTGGCTATGCTAAATTGCCCATGATGATAGGTGCATTAGTCAGGGGCAAGTGTAGGGGAATGGGTCTGGGTGGGTTACTCTTCGGAGGGTCGATGTGGACTTGTTGGGCCAAAGGGCCGGTTTCCATGCTGTAGGGAATCTAATTATACAGGTATTCAATTTTCAGGTATTAACACTTGCTAAAGGCGTTTATACATATTCAAATAACTTGATATGTTTCTCAGAGATAATCTTTTTGCAGAAATGAGAAGTTTTTCATAAAAGTGCAGAAAGATCGTTACAGCTTTATGATCTTGTTTCCTTTAATAGCAGTATTTTCTGTGCCAAATTGTACTGCTGTTATCAAAACAAATGACCAGATTCTGTCCTTGGGAACAAAACTAATCATTTCATAAACTAACAGAAGCAAGAACATTTGAAAAGTGATATATGAATGAAGGGCTTCATAACTTATGTACGTGCAGTTTCGCATATGAGCAATATTTTCACACTTTATTTTCAGACTGTGTTTGTAATAAGGGTTATTGTTTTGGCCCCCATCCACCATTCACCGAATTTAAATGGGATGTGTATTTCTAAATAATCAAATCACTTATACCTCAGCAGCCTTGAAGTTGTTTGGCATTAGATACCAGATGATAATAGAATTGCATTCATCCATAAATGACCATGGTCAATGTCAATGCATATCATGCTTTGTGCAAAATTTGTTGCACACAACAGCTGGCTGAATCTTCTTGAGGCACAACCTTCCAAGGAACAAAATAATGACATGGATGAATTCTTTGAATGTTATGGTTGAATAATAAGTTCTGACTTGTTTAATTCACTTTGTGCAGGTGAAGGATGGTGGTCCAATATGCTTGTCAGTCATTACAGAATCCAAGCATTTTTTTGTTCATAGTACCAGAAATTTGACATTGGATCTTGATCATTGAAACAGATGTGATGCAAGGACTGTTTGATCTTCCTCAGCATTTATGTGGCACTTGCTGTCCAAACGAGTTTGTTTGTAGGTATAATATTACAATGGAGTGAAAACTTAAGAGTCTGTAATGCATGCTTTGCTTAATTGCATAGGGGATTTTCACTAACTTTTTCAAATCATTAAACTGAAACCCCAGCTCACTGTTAAATCAATAGTCTATTAGGTGAAAGTACTTCCACCATAGCTAATAAACTTTTCCTGAAAATGCTCTGTTAATTTACCTTTGTTGCTTTTAGCTGTCTAATAGTAGCAAAAGCTAAAAGCCATTTTGTCTATTTGATGTTTATGTGAAAAACATTTTGTACTTTCACATTTTCTATCAAATTTTTGACTACTTGTCATTGTTTTTGTTATATGTTATGTAATCATTTAATATAAAACCATCTATGTAATCATTTACAGTTAAAATTATGTATGAGATTGACTGCTATAATGCTGCATTGTGACCAGGTTTACCAATTACTTCCATGTAGTAACACACAATCCCGTTAGGCTTTTTCTCAATCCTGTCACAATTGAAGCATACAAGAAAAAAAACACAGAAAATGCTGGATATTTAAAACAAAAATTTAGGTTACGACAATTGTATCGATAATGCACAAAGTGCATTTTAATTTAAGGATAGTAGGATCCCAGCAAGTAAACTTCACTGCTTCGCCTGTGTTAAGATGTGCACAGCAAAATGGGCGAACACCACTTGTGTGTCCAAATTGAAACTCACACCTGTAATATCAGTTTTCAAAAACATAATAGGGTTGACTGTGTTTATAACTCAGCATAATTCATGGAAACTCTGCACTTGCTGCAAAAAGTCAGCTAAAATGCCTCGAAATATCCCTGAAAAAAATATTTTTGATATTGCAATTGAGAGATTAAGGCCACAACCACAAGTATTCATAAACTTTTTGACAGGTTTAAAATCTTCTTGCAAATTCTCTACAAATATTCTGGGAAGTTACCATTAAAGGATCTCGTAGAGTAGGTAGAGAAAAAATATATTTCATTGGCTGTTGGAGTACAGAATAAAGATGTGCCGTATCAATATTAGAACTAAGTAAGCATTTTTTTTCAAACAAAGTGAAATTCTGGAATTCTCTTCTCCAAGCAAACTGCTGAAGCTAGCCAAGAGAACTTTTTAAAAACGTGTTTTTATTTTAATTTGATAATTGTAATAAGGCACAGTAAATCTTATTTTGATATCAGACCGGGAGTGTGCTGATTGATCAAGTATTCTGGATAATCAAGAGGTCCACATAATCAATGTAAAAATACACTAAGTAATAGAAACATAATGGAGGGGGTATACACACCACTGTTATATTGTATTTACAGCATAAATCACTTAAATAATAATGCAGCTTTGCCTAAATAAAACTTACAAGAGAAAGCCTTGTAACTCACACCTTTGATTGATAAATTGGAATTGACTGTGGATCATGGTATTTGAGGAGAAATTGAATCAGCTGTTAATATTTTATGTGGCCATGAGATATTTGTACCATTGATAGTCACAGATGAGGTGCCAGAAGACTGGAGGTTGCTAACATGGTATTACTATTTAAGAAAGGTGGGAAGAAAAAGCCAGGGAACTATAGACAGGTGAGCCTGCCATCAATGGTGGGCAAGTTTTTGGAGGGAGCCCTAAAGGAAAAGGATTTACATATATTTGGAAAGGAAGAGGACAGATTAGGGATAGTCAGCATGGCTTTGTGCTTGGGAAATCATGTGTCACTAATTTGATTGAGTTTTTGGAAGAAGTAACAAAGAGGATTGATGAGGGCAGAGTGATAGATGTGATCTATATGGACTTCAGTAAGGCATTCTACAAGGTTCCCCATGGGAGACTAGTTAGCAAGGTTAGATCTCACGGAATACAGGGAGAACTAGCCATTTGGATACAGAACTGGCTCAAAGGGAAGAGACCAAAGGGTGGTGGTGGAGGGTTGCTTTTCAGACTGGAAACCTGTGACCAGTGGTGTGCCACAAGGATTGTGCTGGGTCCACTACTTTTTGTCATTTACATAAATGATTTGAATGTGAACATAGGAGGTATCGTTAGGAAGTTTGCAGATGACACCAAAATTGGAGATGTAGTGGACAGCGAAGAAGGTCACCGCAGAGTTCGATGGGATCTTAATCAGATGGGCCAACGGGCTGAGGAGTGGTAGATAGAGATTAATTTAGATAAATGCGAGGTGCTGCATTTTGAAAAAGCAAATCTTAGTAGGACTTATACACTTAATGATAAGGTCCTGGGCAGTGTTGCTGAGTAAAGAGACATTGGAGTTCAGGTTCATAGGTCCTTGCAAGTAGAGTTGGAGGTAGATAGGATAGTGAAGAAAGTGTTTGGTATACTTTCCTTTATTGGTCAGAGATTTGACTATAGGAGTTGGAAGGTCATGCTGCTATTGTACAGGATATTGGTTAGGCCATTTTTGAAATATTGTGTGCAGTTCTGATCTCCTTCCTATTGGAAGGATTTTGTGAAACTTGAAAGGGTTCAGAAAAGATTTACAAGGATGTTGCCAGGGAGGATTTGAGCTATAGGCAGAGGCTGAATATTCCCTGGAGGCTGAGGGGTAACCTTATAGAGGTTTATAAAATCATGAGGGGCATGGATACAATAAATAGACAGGGTCTTTTTCCTGGGGTGGGGGTGTCCAGAACTAGAGAGCATAGGTTTAGGGTGAGAAGGGAAAGATATAAAAGGGACCTGAGGGGCAACTTTTTCACACAGAAGGTGGTGCATGTGTGGAGTGAGCTGTCAGAGGAAGTGGTGGAGCCTGGTACAATTACAACATTTAAAAGGCATGTGGCTGGGTATATGAATAGGAAGTGTTTAGAGGGATATGGGCCAAGTGCTGGCAAATGAGAATAGATTTGGTTAGGATATCTGGTCGGCATGGGTGAGTTGGGCTGAAGGGTCTGTTTCTGTGCTGTACATCTCTATGACTCTATGACTGAACAATGTATATTTACAAGGAGGTAAATAAATTTTAAAAACTATAATAATTAGGCAGAATAATAAGTAAACTTCATGGTATTTGAGATATATAATTTTTGCTCACATATCAAGAGTGTTGGTTCAGAAGATACTTGTTAAAACAAAGTTTGCTCTTTGTGGAATCAAAGCGGTAAAAGGGAATCGGGATACAGATCACTCAAGATTGTTCTGGATGTTAGATCTAACTCAAGGAGCTTTGCCTGTTGCAGTGATGGAGAAGACTTTGGGTTGACTCTTATCGGAAATCGGCTAAATATAATTTTCCTCAAATTTCACAGAGAGGGTTTCTCTGTGAGACGTAACAGGTTTTCTTGGGCAATCTTTCCAAATCCACCTTATTAACTAGCTATCATACCCTCTGGTGCCCTTCTTGTCTGATGTCAGTCAAATTTCTCCTCTTGCCATAGGGGAAATACTCGTCACTACCACGATATCCTGGGGTCTCTCGGCCATTGTCATCATGGAAACCTAGCCTCTGGCCTCTGGCCAAGTGTTGGCAGTCCAGAATTATCCATTGCTACACATGGCACACAGATGTCTTGGGTGACAAGACAAACACTCAAACACAACTGAACATTCCTGACCACATCACTGTTTAGATACAAGAAAACCAGCAGATACTGGAGTCCAAAGTAGACAGGCAGGAGCCTGGAAGAACACAGTGACCCAGACTGCATCAGGAGGTGGTGAAGTCGACATTTTGGGTATAAACCTTCAAAAGGCTTACACCCAAAATGTCAATTTCTCCACCTCCTAATGCTGCCTGGCTTGCTGTTTTCTACCGGCTTCCTGCATGTCACCGTTTAAGCACCAGTCCATTCAGTTCAACTGTCCTGAACGATGTCCCATTCTTACAACTGTCTCTAAATCACTGCCACTCATTCCCTGATGCCCTCTCTCGCCCAGCATCTTAGCATAATTCAACGTGTTGGACCATTACATAAAGGGAAGCCTTCAATTGATGTCCACTCTTATTTAACAACAGTAAAAGCAAACACAAAGAAGTTGAAACTGCATTCGTGTATCAGAACTGAAACAAACCACTTGTACGTCAAGCACCAACAATTATACAGTCAGTGAATGATCACTACATCCAGGTTTCATTGACTGAAACTTGGTAGAACCAAAAAACCATAGAAAATAGGAACAGCATTAAGCCATTCTGCTCTTTAAGCCTGTTCTACTATTCAATATAATCATGACTATCATCCAACTCAGTACTCTGTTACCATTTTCTCCCCATAGCCTTTGACCCCTTCAGCACTGTGAGTTAGATCTGACTCCTTTTAGCCTCAACCACTTTCTGTGGCAGAGAATTCCACAGGCTCACCACTCTCTCGGTGAAGACATTTCTTCTCATCTTAGTGATTCTGGAATCCTGAATTGTCAGTAATATCCTTCCTGCATTTACCATCTTGCCCTTATGAATTTTATAAGTTTCTGTGAGATCCCTCGTTCTTCTAAACTCTAGTGAATACAGTCCTAATCAATCCAGTCTTGCCATTCCTGGAATCAGTCTGATAAACTTTCGTTGGACCCTCTCCATAACCAGAATATCCTTCATCAGGTAAGGAGATCAAACCTACATGCAATACTCCAGATGTGGTCTCATTAAGGCCTGGTACAATTGATTGGTTAGGTCAGTTGGCTGTATGGCTGGTTTACGATGCAGAGTGATGCCAACAGCATATGTTCAATTCCTGTACCATTGAGATCATCAAGGAAGTCCCACCTTCTCAAACTCACCCATGGCCTGAGGCTTGATGACCCTCAGATTAACCTCACCACTAGTTGTTTCTCTGCAATGAAAGTGCAACCACATGGTCCTCTGGGATTGTGGCAAATTTAAAATTGCAGTAAGACACCCCTTTTGCTGTACTTGAAACTTCTCACTATGAAGGCCAACATTCCATTTCTCTTCTTCACTGCCTTCTGCACCTGGATGCTTGTTTCCAGTGGTGTGCAAAGGTATGAAGTCTCACTGCAATTCATCCTTTCCCAATCTATTACCATTCAAGTAATAATCTGCCTTCCTGTTTTTTGCTACGAAAATGGATAACTTCACATTTATCTACGCTATACTTCTCCATCATGTATTTGCCCATACCCACAGCTTGTTTAAATCAAACTGAAGCATCTCTGCATCTTCCTCACAGTTCACCCTCTCACCAAGCTTTGTGTTGTCTGCACATTTGAAGACATTACCTTTAGTTCCCTAATCTAAATGATTAAAATATTTGTAAATACATGGAATCCAAGCACTAATTCTCTAGTACCCTATTAGTCACTATCAGCCACTTAGAAGAAAGCCCCATTTATTCCTTTTCTTTGTTTCCTATCTGCCAATCAGCAATTTTGCATGTTAATCTCTTCTGTGAGACTTCTTGAAAATCTTCTAAAAGTCCAAGTGAACCACATCCACTGGCTCTTCTCTGTCAACTCTATTAGCCCAGATATGAATAAAGTGAGATTAAATACTAAGGAGGATGATAATGAATAATAATCCCCATTACTAGGCTTCTCACTGCTCAGGAATGAAAATCTCATCAGAATGTTCAGGACTTGTTTAGAAGATATGACTTTTTGGTCTCAATATTAAGAAGGGTCTCACTCAAAATTTCATGCTGTTTTCCAAAATTTCACACTCTCGCCTATGTCTTTCAAGATGCGGAGGTGTCAGTGTTGATCTGGGGTGGACAAAGTCAGAAATCACACCATACCAGGTTATCGTCCAACAGGTGTATTTGAAATCACAAGCTTTCATCAGTTGAAGTGAGAGGGAAGGACACAGAACACAGAATTTATGGGCAGAGAGATCAAGGGCTGAGAGATCAAAAGATCACACAAATGGTGTGAATGGAGTGTTAAATAATAAGGCTCTGCAAGTGACCAAGGTTGTTAGACAGTGTGTATGAAGTGTCCATAGCTGAATAGCAACCGAAGGGATGATGTTTATTTGATTAAATGAGGCAGAGAGATAATTACAAAAATTAAAAATAAGGTTGTGTGGGAAACAAACCAAATGAATGAAATAACATGGAACACAAACAGAAGCCACTGAAAAAACCCAGCAGAGCTGGCAGCATCTGTGAAGAAAGACCAGAGGAAGTGTCCCCAGTAATACCTCACTTCAAATGAACTTGCTGGACTCTAACCTGGTATCATGTCATGTCTGACTATGCCTTTCAAGGCCTGTGAAGAGTCCATCCTGTATTTTACTTCTGGTGTCCAATGAAAGTTAAAGTATAGTATACATTGGATAACAACAGTACCAGAACAGCTTTGCATTGTTTCTGAGATCTTTCAACTGTGAGACGTATTTTATAAGCCATCTTTGAAATTGTGTAACTGGCTACTTCAAGCTGATGAAAGAATAATGTGATATTGATTAATAACTTATTATGGTATTGTAGAGCCTTCAAACCAATGCACCAACTTTGCTGTGTGGAGCAAATCAATCTGAGTCACTTAGCAACTTTGCAGAACTTGTCCTGTATGTGATGATGATGCCTCTTCAACAAGGTTATGTTGTCCTTGGTTTTTCTTTCAGCAGATTGTAAAGACACAAATTCTGAAAAGTCTGGGTTTGAAGGGTTTTAGGGCCAGTTTGATTATAGCTAACAAATATTGTCCCAGTAAAGATGCTTTCAAGTTTAAACAAAACACTTAAATAATGAAAGGGGAATGGCCAGTTCTCCCAGCTCAGCTTTTCTCTGGTTTGATTTGATGTTTGGCAGTATGGCTATTCAGTGAAAGCAGTCAGGTGGTTTTGAGGCTCCTGATCCAAGAAACAACTACATGGAAGAAAGTGTTGCATGCTGAGTCCCTCTACCATCTCTCTCTTGCCTGTAAGACCCTGCATTTGATGTTACTTTTTTCTCACTATAGCCTATATCTTTCAAGAAGTGGAGGTGTCAGTGTTGAACTGGGGTGGACAAAGTCAGAAATCACACTACACTAAGTTATAGTCCAACAGGTGTTTTTGAAATCACAAGCTTTCATCAGTTGAAGGACACAGAACACAGAATTTATGGGCAGAGAGATCAAGGGCTGAGAGATCAAAAGATCACACAAATGGTGTGAATGGAGTGTTAAATAATAAGGTTTATGGAAATTGTTGCCAGTATTTGGAATAGTATCATTAAATTGGGGTAGTCTGTTGGGTTTTCGGATAGATTAAGTTATTCGGTATTCCGTTCTCTTTGTTTGTGTTTCATTCCATAATCTTGTAAATAAATCCTGTTTTGTTTACAACTAAAGCTGCCTCTGGAATATCCACTGCACACCTGTTTAAAACAGCTATCGAAGTTAGGGTCTGGGTTACTTTCTTGAAATGTTTTGAGGGGGTCTGGCCAGGCCCATAACATGTATCATGTCACAAATATTCACTGTTTAGTGGCTAACTGTAAAATATTATTAATAAAATGTAGGGAGCAAGATACCTGACTTCAAAACAGCGTGTGTGCTGAAATCTGAAATAAAAACAGAAAATACTCATGAGATAAGAGAGCAACTGTAGACAAATACAGTTCATGATTCTTCTCAGTGATAAGAGTGATAATCATCAGAACTAAGGAAAGATTTCTAGAAACACAAAATATAAATGTAATAGGTTTTGAGCAAGTATGAAAGGAAGAGAAGAAGTTAAACCATAAATGTTGTCTGGCAATGGATAAAATTAAGAAACTAAATATGTTTCCTGATGAGATATGAATTTTTGGATGGCAGTCTTCCAAATTCAAAATGAACAAAAAACAAAAATCAAAATGAAGGCAGAGGTACTATTCTAAAATTGTTGAACTCTGTGATGAGTCCAGAAGACTGTAGAGTGCCTATTTAAAAGATGAGATGCTGTTCATAGAGTCATAGAGCTGTACAGCATGAAAACAGACCCTTTGGTCCAACTCATCCATGCTGACCAGATATCCTAAATTAATCTAGTCCCATTTGCCAGCCTTTGGCCCATATCCCTCTAAACCTTTTCTATTCATGTACCTATCTAGATGCCTTTTAAATTGTAATTGTAATAGCCTCCACCACATCCTTTGGCAGCTCGTTCTATGCACGCACCACCCTCTGTGTGAGAAAATTGCCCCTTAGGTCCCTTTCAAATCTTTCCCTTCTCACCATAAAACAACGCTATCTAGGTTTGGACTCTACCACCTCAGGAAAAGACTTTGGCTATTCACCCTATCCATGCTCCTCATGATTTTATAAACTTACATAAAGTCGCCCTTCAGCCTCAGACCCTCCAGGGAAAATAGCGCCAGCCTATTCAGCCTCTCCTTTTTGCTCAAATCTTCCAACCATGGCAACATCCTTTCAAGTCTCAGAAAACCCCATAGCAGGGAGACCAGCATTGAACACAGTATTCCAAAAGTGGCCTAACCAATATCCTGTATAGCCACAACGTGATCCTCTAGCTCCTATACTGAGTGCATTAACCAATAAAGGCAAGCATGTCATATCACTATCCTATCTACCTGCGACTCCACTTTCAAAGAGCTATGAACCTGCACTCCAAGGTTTCTCTGTTCAGCAATACTCCCCAGGACCTTACCAGTAAGTGTATAAGTTCTGCCCTGATTTGCATTTCCAAAATGCAGCACCTCACATTTATCCAAATTAAACTCCATCTGCCACTTTTGGTCCATTGGCCCATCTGATCAAGATCCCATTGTACTCTGAGGTAACCTTTTTCACTGTTCACTACACCTCCAATTTTGGTGTCTTCTGCAAACTTACGAACCATGCCTCCTATGTTCATATCCAAATCATTTATATAAATGATGAAAAGCAGTGGACCCAGCACCAAACCTTGTGGCACACAGCTGGTCACATGCCTGCAGTCTGAAAAACAACCTTCCACCACCACCCTCTGTCTTCTACCTTTGACCCAGTTCTATATCCAAATGGCTACATCTCCCTGTATTCCATGTGGTCTAACCTTGCTAGCCAGTCTATCATGAAGAACCTTGTTGAACGCCTTACTGTAGTCCATATAGATCACATCCACTGCTCTGCCTTCATCAAACGTCTTTATTACTTATTCAAAAAAAATCAAGCAAGCTGGTGAAAAATCATTTCCCACATTCAAAGCCATGTTGACTATCCCTAATCAGTCCTTGCCTTTCCAAATACATGTAAATCCTATCCTTCAGGATCCCTTCCATCAACTGGCCCACCATTGATGTCAGGCTCACCTGTCTATAGTTCCCTGGTTTTTTCTGAACACGTTTCTAAAATAATAGCAAAACATTAGCGAAACTTCAGACTTCTGGCACCTCACTTGTGGCTATTGATGATGCAAGTTTCTCAGCAAAGAGCCCAGCAATCAATTCCCTAGCTTCCCACAGAGTTCTAGGGTACACCTGATCAGGTCCCAGGGATTTATCCACCTTTATACATTTTAAGACATCCAGCACCTGCTCCTCTGTAATATGGACATTTTTCAAGATGTCGCTATTCATTTTGCCTCATTCTCTACCTTCCATATCCTTATCCACAATAGACATCTGTTGTATGTCTTCCATTTTGGTAGTATTAAGTATTGCTCGATGAATACGTTAATGTGAAGAAATTGATTTAGTTATTGTTGATTTGATATTTTTTGCTGTTGATAACAGGAGCATGTTTTCTTGTCACTGCCATGAGCTGACAAAGATTAATGTCATTCTAATTTCAGTTTTCATGAGAAATATATTGTCACCTGCAATACAGTGACAGCCTGGTAGATTCTTTGTGATAGGATCCAATGTTGTTGGAATATCTCCCAATTTAATTCTTGTGTGTGATGCTATGTTGCTAGCAAGGCTGGCATTTGTAGCCCATTCCTAGTTGCCCCTGAACATATTGGTTTCTCGGACATTTTGGAGCAATTAAGATTTAACAACATTGCTATGGGTTTAGAATCACACAAAGACTAGGTCAACTAAGGACTGCACATTTCTTCCTTTAGAGGATGTTGTGAACCAGTTGTTTTTGTTTTACAATTGAGAATTGTTATGTTACTATTAGGATTCGAACCCCTTTCTCAAGAACATTAGTCTGGGTCTCTGTATTAATATTTCCAGTAACATTATCACTCCACCACTGCCTCCTGGCTAATGGATAGTACAAATGGTTATCTAAGAAAACTGTATCTGAAACAGTGCTCCAAAGATTGTCTCTCCTTATGACACATGGATCAATACGCAGTCTTGGCATCAAGCTTGGAAAATGGCTTTGTGTTTGCAAGCTTGGGATTAACCCCTTCAGGGTAGCAATCCTATGTAGACACGGTGGGCGGCACGGTGGCACAGTGGTTAGCACTGCTGCCTCACAGCGCCAGAGACCCGTGTTCAATTCCCGCCTCAGGCGACTGACTGTGTGGAGTTTGCACGTTCTCCCCGTGTCTGTGTGGGTTTCCTCCGGGTGCTCCGGTTTCCTCCCACAGTCCAAAGATGTGCAGCGTCAGGTGAATTGGCCATACTAAATTGCCCGTAGTGTTAGGTAAGGGGTAAATGTAGGGGTATGGGGTGGGTTTCGCTTCGGCAGGTCGGTGTGGACTTGTTGGGCCGAAGGGCCTGTTTCCACACTGTAATCTAATCTAAAAAAAAATTCAATAACATCCTTTTGGTGCAATATTCACTTGACTTAGGTCTGAGCATATATTTGGCTTGCCATTCCTCTTTAAAATGCAAAGAATTGAACTGAACAACCAGTGTGATCTTTACATATGCAAATAATGTTGTTTTGTATCATGGAGTCCAATATTGCACTTACAAGGAAGTTTGATGCTAGGTTGGGCATCATCTTTCAGATCTAAAATGCATCACTTTTCAAGGTGTTAATTGAATCAAACCGTTTGGGAAAAGATAATTCATGGATGTTCCAATCTCATTACCTCATGAATCATGATGATAAGACCAGAAAAGTAGGAGCAGAAATAGGCCATTCAGCTCATCGGGTTTGCTCTGCCATTCAATGCGATCACGGCTGATTTCATTATCCTCATTCCAATTCATACTTTATCCCCATAATCCTTGATTCCCTTACAAATTAAAAATAGATCTGTCGCAGTTTTGAATATACTTAATGGACAATCCTCGACAGCTATCTGCAGTAAAGAATTACACTAATTTTACTATCATTGGGAAGAAGAAATTCCTCCTCATCTCTCTTAAATGTGTGATCCCTTATTCTAAGATTATGCTTTCTGGTCCTGTACTCTTTCTGCATCAATCCTAGCAAGCCTTCTAAGAATAGTTTATGTTTCAATAAGGACACTTGTCAGGCTTTTATATTACAGTGAGTATAGAGTTATTCTACTCAACATCACCTCGTAACACAAACTCTCCATATGCACAGTCAGCCCAGTGGAAGTTCGCTGGACTGCCTCCAATGCCAGTATATCTTTGCTGCGATCAGGGGCTCAAACTGTTCAAAGTATTCCACTGAGGTCTGACTAATGCCTTGTATAGTTTTAGCAAAGCCTTCCTAATTTTATGGTCCATTTCCTTTGAAATAATCTCACATCTCCCCACTTTATAGAGTCAGAGAGTCATGGACATGTACAGCACAGAAACAGACCCTTTGGTCCAACTTGTCCATGCTGACCTCCAACAACTTGCCCACCACTGTCATCAGACTCACTGATCGATAGCACCCTGGCTTGTCCTTAATACCTTTCTTAAACGGCGGCACCACGTTAGCCAACCTCCAGTCTTCTGGTACCTCACCTGTAACTATCGATGATACAAGTATCTCAGCAAGAGGCCCAACAATCACTTCCCTCCCTTCCCACAGAGTTCTAGGGTACACCTGATCAGGTCCTGGGAATTTATCCAATTTTATGCATTTCAAGACATCCAGCACTTCCTCCTCTGTAATATGGACATTTTTCAAGATGTCACCATCTATTTCCCTACATTCTATATCTTCCATGTCCTTTTCCACAGTAAATACCGAAGCAAAATATTCATTTAGTATCTCCCCATCTCCTGTGGCTCCACAGAAAGGCCACCTTGTTGATCTTTGAGGGACCCTATTCTCTCCCTAATTAACCTTTTATCCTTAATGTATTTGTAAAAACCCTTTGGATTCTCCTTAACTCTATTTGCAAAGCTATCTCATGTCCCCTTTTTGCCCTTCCTGATTTCCCTCTTAAAAATACTCCTACTGTCTTTATACTCTTCTAAGGATTCACTCCATCTATCTTGTATATACCATATATATGCTTCCTTCTTTTTCTTAACCAAATCCTCAATTTCGCCAGTCATCCAGCATTCCCTACGCCTACCAACCCTTCCTTTCACCCTGACAGGAATATACTGGCTCTGGACTCTCGTTATCTCATTTCTGAAGGCTTCCCACTTTCCAGTCGTCCCTTTACATGCAAACATCTGCCCCCAATCAGCTTTTGAAAGTTCTTGTCTAATACCATCAAAATTGACCTTTCTCCAATTTAGAATTTCAACTTTTAGATTTGGTCTATCCCTTTTCCGTCACTATTTTAAAAGTAATAATTATATTCCATCTAATTTTTTTTTTGCCTACTTGTTTAACCTGTCTACATCCCTCTTCATTCTTGATGAAGGGTTTATACCTGAAATGCCGATTCTCCTGCTCCTTGGATGCTGTCTAACTTGCTGTGCTTTTCCAGTGCTACATTTTTGACTCTACATCCCTCTGCAGCCTCATTTTTATTATTCTCACCATTTGCCTTCCTATTTTTCTGTCATCTGCAAGCTTGTCTGTAGTATATTCAATTTCTTCATCCAATTCATTAATATATGCTGTGAATAACTGTAATCACAACTCTGAATCTTGTAGCACACTGTTAGCTAATAGTTCCCATCCTGAAAATGTCCCCATATTCTATTCTGTGCCTTCTATTTGTTAAACAATCCTCTATTCATGCTAATACACTACCTATAACACCATGGGCTCTTGTCTTAATAAGTCGGGTAATGTGTGGTACCTTTCCAAATGCCTTCTAAAAGTTATATTCACTGCTTTGCCTTCACCTATCCTGCTTGTTACCTCCACAAAAAATTCTAGTAAATTTGTCACACAGAATTTTCCTTTAATGAAGCCATGCTGACTCTGCTTATTCATATTATGTATTTCTAAATGCATTCCTATTACATTCTTTAAAATAGATTTTAACATTTACCCAGTAATGAATGTAAGTCAACAGACCTACAGTTATCTGATTTTGCGTCCATACCCTTTTAAACAAAGGTGTCACATTGATAGTTTTTGAATCCGCTGGGACTTTTCCAGAATGTAAGGATTCTTGCATTCACTATCTCTGTTGCTATTTCTTTTAATATCCAAAGATGCATCCCATCAAGTCTGGTGTATTTATCGGTCTTTAGCCCCATTAGTTTTCCTAGCAACTTGTCTCTCGTGATAATTATTGTATCTATTTCCTCTCCTCCTTTTGCCACTTGATTGTTCGTAATTTTAGAATGCTATTCATGTCTGCTACTGTGAAGATTGATGCAAAATATTTATTCAACTCTACCATTTCCTGGTTCCCCATTATTATTTCCCCATCCAGTCCTCTAAGGGGCCAATTTTACTTCAGTCTCTCTCTTTTTGTATACTTAAAGAAGGCCTTGCTTTCTGTCTTTCAGTTTTTGAAACTTTCTCACTCCTCTGGTTAATGATTAATGTTTGCCACAGTGTATAATTTTCTTTCAATTTGATGCTATCCTTAACTTCCCTGGTTACCCCTTCTTAGAATCCTTCTTTCTCACTGGGATATATATTCGCTATACACCATGAACTATTTCCTTAAACTATTTTCTCTAACCACAGCAGCAATCTTCCGATATTAGATTAGATTAGATTACTTACAGTGTGGAAACAGGCCCTTCAGCCCAGCAAGTCCACACCGCCCTGCCGAAGCGCAACTCACCCATACCCCTACATTTACCCCTTACCTAACACTACGGGCAATTTAGCACGGCCAATTCACCTGACCTGCACATCTTTGGACTGTGGGAGGAAACCGGAGCACCCGGAGGAAACCCACGCAGACACGGGGAGAACGTGCAAACTCCACACAGTCAGTCGCCTGAGGCGGGTATTGAACCCAGGTCTCTGGCGCTGTGAGGCAACAGTGCTAACCACTGTGCCACCGTGCCGCCCACTAATATGTCAGGTGTGACTTCAGTCAGCTGATAATTCTCCCACAGTTCCCATTGATTCCAGATTTTCTACTTCTTGATATCATGGGCAGTCACTCTCAACTCATCTTTGGAATTCAGCCCTTTGTCCACGTTTCAACAAAGGTTGTGATGAAATCAATAGCTGAATGAATCTAGCAGAGCCCAAACTGGGCTTCAGTGATCAGGTTACAGCTGTGCAAGAGATGCTGAGAGCACTGTTGATGATAATTTCTATCACTTTGCTAATGTTTGAGATTAGACTGATGGGCAATTATTGGCCAGTTTGGCTTTTCCTGTTTTTTTGTGTACATGATATATCTGGGCAATTTTCCATTTTGTCAGGAAGATACTGGTGTTGCAGATGTGCTGGATCACCTTGGCTAGGGGAACAGCAGGTTCTGGAGCACAAATTTTCACTTATATTGCAGTGTGTACTGCCTATAAAGAAATTCACCAAATTCCTTAGATAGCACCTTCTAAACCCGCAGACACTTCCACGGAGAAGGACAAGAGCAGCAGATGGTAGGAACATCACTTGTAAGTTGTCCTCCAAGCCATTCATCATCCAGACTTGGAAATATATTTGTGTTCCTTCACTGTCACTGGGTCAAAATTCCAGAATTCTGTCCCTAATAATGGGTCTACCTATTGCACACAGATTGCAGTAGTTCAAGAAGGCAGCTCACCATCACCTTAGGGGCAACTTAGGACAGCTAGTGATTCCCATGTCCCACAAGTGAATAAAGAAATATGCTATTAGGGCCCATACATAAAGGTGGTGAGTGCCTGGAACACATTGCTGGAGGAGGGGTGGAAGCAGACACAATAGCAGCATTCAAGAAGGACCTGGACGAATACATGAACAGAAAGAGAATACAGGGATATGGATCCTATAAGTGAAGACAGTTTTAGTGTGGAAGGGCAAAATGTGGTGGTGCAGACTTGGAAAGCCAAAGGGCCTGTTCCTGTGCTGTATTGTGCTTTGTGCTTTGTTCTTTCTTCTTTATAGCGCTTTCAGTATCCAGTACCTCTAGTCATGTTTTGATATGGAGTGAATTGGGTTGGCTGAAGACTGTCATCTGTGATGCAGAGCACATTGGAAGTGGCCAAGATGGGTCATTCACTCAGCACCTCTGCCTGAAGAGTATTGCGAATTCTTCAATCTTTTCTTTCTTGGACTTGCAGAGAAGATCATTTCGGTTGTGTCTCACAGAATCCACTTTGTGACTCCTAAAGAGGTTCTTCACTCACTGGGAGAAAGTGATTCGGGAACATTCTTGCATCAAGGACATGAAGGAGAGAGAGAGAGAGAGAGAGAGAGACATCAGGGAATCTTTAGAATCCAAAGTAAAAACAGGGAGAGGATCTAAATGGCCATTTGTGAAGCATGCAGCCTGCTGCAGACTTGTATCTTTTTCTGCTGATCTTTACTGATCTTACAATGGCTGATTTGATGTGAGCACCCTGTTTGCTTCCACATCAACCCTCAAGGAAACAGGGATGTGAGCTTCATGAATGGGAGATTTAGGGGTGTTTAATGTATGTTTGTTTGCTCCTGTCCATGTCGTGGTGCCTGGTCTCCATTCGTCTCAAGAAATTGCATTTTCTATTAGATGAAGACCTTGCTCCTTCAAAACTGTGTGATAGTTAGTGTTCAATGGTTAGCCCATATAAAATAACCCATACATCGGCATCTTCCATCCTCTGATATGAGAGTTAGGACCTCAGAGTCATCAGACCCAGCAGTGACAGACCTTAATATCACACTGCTCTTGTAGTCTTGGAACTCTGGCACTATAACATTGCTACCCTGAGTGAACCATGGTGAGCAGGAGAAGGCCAGCTTGAGGAATAAGCTGGCAGACACACCTTCCTCTGGAAAAGTAAATCAGCAGAAGGACACCAACTCTGTAGGGTTGTCCCTTCATAAAAGGAAACTGGTTGACTGTCTCAATCAGCTCACTTTTTGAATAAACATTGAAGCAATATGCTACAGTCATTACTGAGCATACCTCAACTCTAGAAGCAACTGATGAGGCCAAAGAATAATTTACTCCAACCTTGATCAATTATTATCCTGTGTTTCAAATGGAGACAAGCCAGTTCTCTTTGATGATTCCATTGCCAGACTTGGGAGGAAACCCTCTGGAGGTGTGATTGGCATGGAAGGCATATACAAAGCAAACAGCAACAAAGTCCTTTTCCTGACAAAATGTCAAGAACATACACCCCATTTCATCACAGAAACAAATACACAACCTTACGGCAAAACCCTTGCTCCAGACATTGGCTTCTTTTGATGCAAGCAAGAAATCATGAGGGTGTCAGTGCCACCCTGTCATGGCTGTGGCTGACGACTGCTAGACTAAGCTTCGCTTAACCTCGTCTCTACTTGCATGAGCCTGCCTCAAAAATGGAAACAATAGCAGAAGTGCTGCTGCAGGAAATTGACTCAGGTCTCTGCAGAGAAGTACCTCACAGTCAACCTAGTGGTATTAAATAAGTAAAAACCCACAGAATATCAACAGCAGCAGTGTCAACTGAGGTACCCCTAAACCATCATATACAGCGCCTGCAAGGAGTCTTTGAATTTCTCTATCAGGAAAGAGCAATGAGGCCAGTTATGGTAAGTACAAAGGTGTCTCCCTGCTACCTACCACAGGCAATATGTAGTTTTGGAAAGAATATAAACTGGTTATGCATTTTGGCAGGAAATATAGAGGAACTGAATATGATTTAACTGGAGAAAACCTACAGCAAGCTGCAGCTGAAATTGATTCATCACAAAAAGTTAGGTTATAAATTCAACAGATAATAGGGAAGTCAAATGGTGTGTTGGCTTGTATTTCAACGGGTATGGAGTGAGTTATTGAGTATGTTTTGCTAAAATTATGCCAGGCCTTAGTCAGACCATAGCTAAAATACTGTGAAACAGTTTTAATCCCCTTATCTAAGGAAAAATACTTGAAGGGCTTATGCCTGAAACGTCGACTCTCCTACTCCTCGGACACTGCCTGACCTGCTGTGCTTTTTCAGTGCCACACTTTTCGACTCTGACACTGGAGGCAGTCCCAGTGGAGGTGTGTAGGTTGATCCTGGGCTTGAAAAGGTTTTCTCATGAGGAGAGGTTGAGTAGCTCGGATCTGTAGTTATTGCAGTTTAGAAAATGAGAGACAACCATATTGAATCAATTAAAATTGTTAGGACACTTGACAGTGAATATGTGGAGAGGTTGTTTCCGCTTGTGGGAGAGTCAGGGCAAAAGGATATAATCTGAGAGTAAGGGGCCTCCCATTTAAGACAGAGATGAGAAGGAATTTCTTCTCTCAGACAGTTATGAAGCTGTGGGATTCTTCACTACAGAGGGCATTTGAGGTTTGCTCATGAAGTATATTTTGGGTTGATATAGACTTTAAATCAGTAAGGAGACTAAGGATCATAGTGAAAAGGTGGAAAAATGCAGTTAAGGATTATCAGATCTGCCATGATCTCACTGAATTATGCAGCAGACTCGATTGGCCAAATGACATACTTCGACACCTGCATTTTATGCTCTTCCTCCAATAAGTTTTGATGTCGAGTTGCCAGTTTTGGACTGGGGCGGACAAAGTTAAAAATCACACAACACCAGGTTATAGTTCAACAAGTTTATTTGGAAGTACTAGCTTTCAGAGCACTGATCCTTCATCAGGTAACTTGTCGGGCAGGATTATAAGACACATAATGTATAGCAAAATATCAGTATCATGCAATTAAAATGATATATTGAAAAACCTAGATTGCTGTTAAGTCGTTCATCTTTTAAAATGGGTTGCAGGTTTCGGTTCATTAATATGTAAATCCCAGCACTTCTTTTAAGTCACATTTTCGAGATACCTTAAGGTTTTAATAGAAAAGGTGACATCTCAGACAGACAATGTATTAAAGGTGTGAGGTTAGAGTCTGCCTGTATTCCAATCTTGAGTCAGACTGGTTCCATTACCAAAGTAGGAATTTGTAAAATGTTATATGGATTAACTACCTGCAGGTTGTGCACTTTTTGAGCAAAAATAGAATGTATCTGCAAATACAATTCTGCAAATGCAAATGTGTGTGCATGTGAGGGAGAAAGAGAGAGAGACAGAGAGTGTGAATGTGTGTGTGTGTGAATGCACGTGAAAGGGTGAATGTTTGCTTATGTGTGTGCTTGGTAGAGTGTGTGCATGAGTGTGGGAGAGTATAAGCCTGTGATAGAGCGTGTACTTGGGTGTGAGGGAAGGGGTTTTGTCTGTGTGTGTCTGAAAGCGACTATGTTTATGATAGAGCATCTGCATGAGTGGGTGAATATGTAAGTGTATGCATGTGTTGTGTAGTGGGGTCATCTGTAGTGTGACATGAACTCAAGGTCCCGGTTGAGGCCATCCTTATGGGTACTGAACTTGCTTATCAGCCTCTGCTTGGCCACTCTGCGTTGTTGCATATCCCAAAGTCTGCCTTGGAGGATGGTCACCCGAAGGTCTGAGACCGAATGTCCCTGACTGCTGAAGTGTTCCCAGACAGGGAGGGACCATCCCTGTCTGGCGATTGTTGCGCTGTGTCCATTTATCCGTTGTCTTTGTATCTGCTTGATGTCACCAATGTACAGTCCCCGTGGGCATCCTTGCCTGCAGCGTATGAGAAATACAACATTGTCTAAGTCTCATGAGTACCTGTTGTGTACATGGTGGGTGGTGTCCCCACCTGTAACGGTGGTATCCATCTCGACACTCTGACAAGTCTTACAGTGGTTGCCATGACAGGGTTGTACAGTGTTGTGGTTGATGTTGTCCTGAAGGTTGGGCAGTTTGCTGTGAACATGGTCTGTTTAAGGTTTGGTGGTTGTTTAAAGGTGAGAAGTGGAGGTATTGGGGAGGTTTTTGCAAGTTACTCATCTTCATCAATATGTTTTGTAGGCTGCAAAGTACATGGCATAGTTTCTCCACTCCCGGGAAGTACTGGACAATGAAGGGTACCCTGTCAGTTGCAGCCCATGTCTGTTTCCTGAGGATGTCATTATGGTTTCTCGCTGTGGCACGTCCGAACTGTCAATCAATGAGTTGAGCATCATACCCTGTTCTATGAGGGCGTCCTTCAGCACATTCAGGTGGACTTCGAGATATGCAATAATGCAGAGTGGCCGAGCAGAGGCTGACACCCTCCACACTCACACCCCACTCACTCCTCACACACACACTACCAAGCATGCACACATGCAAAAACACACACCCTCTTATGCGCACTCACACTCACACACTCATGCCCTCTCTCTCTCTCTGTCTGTCTCTCTCTCTCTCTCTCTCTCTCTCTCCCCCACAGATGCACACATACACATTTAAGACTATGGGGTAAATTTACATTTGCAGAATTGCATTTGCAGATACATTTTATTTTTGCTCAAAAAGCACGCAACCTGCAGGCAGTCAATCCATATAACACTTTATAAATTCCTACTTTGGAAATGGAACCAGTCTGACTCAAGATTGCGATACAGACAGACTCTAACCTTATACATTTAATACATTGTCTGAGCTGAGCTGTCACTTTTTTTATAAAACCCGAAGTTATCTCGACATTGTCACTTAAAAGAAGTTCTGGGATTTACATAATAATGAACCAAAACGTGCAACCCATTCTAAAAGATGAAAGACTTAACTGCAATCTAGGTTTGTTCAATATATCATTTTAATTGCATGACGCTGTGATCATTTGCTATAAATTCTGTGTCTTGCGATCCTGCCCTGCTAGTTACCTGATAAAGGAGCAGCACTCTGAAAGCCAGTACTTCCAAATAAACCTGTTGGACTAATATATGTTATGTGATTTTTAACTTTGTCCAATAAGTTTGGCATTTTATCTGCAGTACCTGAGAGTTACCATTGGGTGTCAAAAGATGTTTTACTTTAAGTTTAGATTTGTTATCAGGAAGGGGAGGATTCTACTTGCTTTAAAAAATATATCCTGTTTAGCCGCAAACTACTTTGGAGCAATATTCCTTCGTAATTGTTTGTACTTTTAAAGACCACCTGACATATTTTTCTTTGTTAAATATTCTCAAACAATTTGTTGAATTTGGTGATTGCTAGTTATACTGAAAAATAATGTAGCTAGATTTTTATCTTTGAGGTGGGATTCAGAAGTCAGGCCTGCCTTTACCCGCACCAGTATGGCCTGGTACTTTCAAACTAAAACCCTTAGACTCAGGAAATCTATTTCCTACCTACTCTGAATGACCTCCTTCTTCAGGAGAAGCTCTGTTTTTACATGTAATTCAAATCAAGATTTAAGCAAAATACACAAAGCTTTCCAAACTATTGGCGTTTTCCCCTCAGCAAAAAAAATAAATTCCTGATTCTTCTTCACCAAAAACAAGCTTACGTTTTTTCAATGTTTACTCTATCAGGCCATAAATCTTTCACAATGCACATAAATTTCCATTATCACACCTCTTTCTCTCATACTTGTTTGTTTTTTAAATCATGGCTCCATAAATACTGGCAAGTTAATCATTAAACTTTTTCATAGGCACAGTTCTAAATCCACACGTCACTTTTTCAAAATCAACACACTAACATAAACTATATTTTTATACATTATGTATACCTCACACCCCTGACATTATAAAGTGTAAATGGATGGCACAAGATACATGTTGCTACACAATGAGAAGTGTTTTTCTAGGTCATTGATCTAGTGCCCAGTGCTTATGGATGAGGCTACTGAAGATGAAATTCTGTCAAAAATCACATGAAGCAGTTGCCTTTCTCAAAAGGTAATAAGATATAGGAGCAGAATTAGGCCAAATGGCCCATTAAGCATGGCTGATACGTTTCTCAATAACATTCTCTTGCCTTCTCCTCATAACCTTTGATTCCCTTACTAATCAAGAACCTATCTATCTCTGTCAGAAATTCACTCAGTGACTTGGTCTCCACAGCATTTTGCAGCAATGAATTCCACTGATTCACCACACTTTGGCTGAAGACATTCATCCTCACCTCAGTCCAAAAGATCGTCCCTTCACTCTGAGGCTGTTATCTTTGGTCCTAGTCTCTCCTACGTGTGAAGTATCTTCTCCAGGTCCACTCTATCCAGGCTTCTCAGAATTCAGTGACTTTCTATAAGATGTCCCTCGCCCTTCTAAACTCCATTAAATACAGACCACTCCACATATAGCAAGCCCTTCATTCCTGGGATCATTGTTGTAAACCTCCACTGGATTTCCCCCAAGGCCAGCAGATCCTTAGCTAAATCTAGAGCTCAAAACAACTCACAATATTCCAAATATGGTCCGTCCAGAGCTGCATACAGCCCCAACAATACATCTCTTCTGTTGTATTCGAGCCCTCTTGAAATGAATGCTAACATGGCATATGTCTTCCTAATTGCGAACTAAACCTGTATGTTAACCTTAAGCGAATCCTGAATTAGGACTCCTAAATCCATTTGTGCTTCAAATATCCAAAGCTTCTCCCACTTAGAAAATATTCTATGACTCTATTCTTTCAACTGGAGTGCATAATCTCACATATAACCACATGGTATTCTTTTAAGTTCATTCACGGCAGGTCAGTAATTGTTGCCTGTCCCTAGTTGCCCATGAGATGGTGGTGGAAAGCTACCTTCTTGAACCACCGCTGTCCATGTACTAAAGATTGATCCATAATGCCCTTAGGGAGGGAATTCCAGGGATTTGACCACACTGCAACGCTGAAGGAACAGCAATACATTTCCTTCCACCTGCCACTTCTTTACCCACTCTCCAAGCCTGTCCAAGTCATCAGTGGCCTTCCTATTTCCTCAGCACTACATGTCCATCCACCTATCTTTGGATCATCTGCAAACATAGCAACAATGCCCTCAGTTCATTCACCCTGCTCACTAATGTATAACATGGTCCTAACCCTTCTTAAATAGCAGTGTTACATTAGCAATTTTCCAGTTCTCTGGGACCATCCCTGACTCCAGTGATTCCTGAAATATTACCAGCAATGCCTCCACAATCTCCTCAGATATCTGTTCAGAACTCTGTTTTAGGCGTTTTATCCACCTTCAAACTTTTCAGCTTCCCGAGTACCTTATTCTAATTGATGGCTGTTAAACTCATCTCAGCTCACTGATTCTCTTGCAGTTCTGGTATGCTGCTAATATCTTCCACTGTAAAGCGCAAAGACTTATTCAGTTCATCCACTATTTCATTACTTCCCATTATGACTTCTCCAGCCTCATTTTCCAGTGGTTCAATGTCCACTCTTGCCTCTCTTTTACCTTCTATATGTGTAAAAAATACTTGCAAACATCTTTTATATTACTTGCTAGCTTACCCTCATATTTTATCTTCTCCTGCCTCATTGCTTTTTTTTAGTTATCTTCTGTTGTTGTTTTAAAGGCCTTCCAGTCCTCTGGCTTACCATTAATCTTCACCACATTGTATGCTTTTTCCTTTGCTTTTATGCTGCCCCTGACTTGTTTTGTCAGACATGGTTTCTTCATTCTCCCCTTAATATATTTTTTCTTCCTCTGGCCAGCTCCTCCTGTCTTTGTAGTTGACCTTTACTCAATTATAATACCATTATATCTGATCCCAACTTCTCCCTCTCAAAGTACGGGGTGAGTTCTATGATATATCTCTCATTTGGGCGGCACGGTGGCCCAGTGGTTAGCACTGCTGCCTCACAGCGCCTGTAGACCCGGGTTCAATTCCCAACTCAGGCGACTGACTGTGTGGAGTTTGCACATTCTCCCCGTGTCTGCGTGGGTTTCCTCCGGGTGCTCCGGTTTCCTCCCACAGTCCAAAGATGTGCGGGTCAGGTGAATTGGCCATGCTAAATTGTCCGTAGTGTTAGGTTAAAGGGGTAAAGGTAGGGGTATGGGTGGGATGCGCTTCGGCGGGTCGGTGTGGACTTGTTGGGCCGAAGGGCCTGTTTCCACACTGTAAGTAATCTCATCTAATCTAATTTATCTCTCCACCCTTCAGGCACTCTGCCTGTATTCCTGATGAAGGGCTTTTACCCGAAACGTCGATTTTACCGCTCCTAGGATGCTGCCTGAACTGCTGTGCTCTTCCAGCACCACTAATCCAGAATGAGTTCTATCATATTATGATCACTGCCCCCAAGGGGTTCCTTCACCTTAAGCTCTCCTATCGAGTCTGCCTCATTACACATCATCTCATGACAGTATACCACTGTGCTGCCACCTCTGCTGGATCTGTCATACCAGGACAGGACATACATTGACAGTGATGGTGATGTCAGGGACATTCTCTGGAAGGTATGATTGTGTGAGTATGACCTCTGTGCCACAGATCATACCTATTGCTTGACTAGTCTGTGAGACAGTTCTCCCAGTTTTGCTTCTAGCTCGCAGTTGTTGCCTATCCTTACTGATTGTGGTCTTTGGTCCGGAAGTTGAGGATCCAGTTGCAGAGGAGGGAGTAGCATCCTAGGTCTCGGAGTTTGGAGATGAGTTTTGTTGGAATTATGGTGTTGAAGGCGGAGGTGAAGTCAATACATGAAGTCTGACATAGATATTCTTATTATCCAGATGTTCCAGGGATGAGTGTAGGGCCAGGGAGATGGCCCCTACTGTGGACCTATTGTGACTGTAGGTGAATTGTAGTGGATCAAAGCAATCTGGGAGCCTGGATTTGATCTGTGTGAATACTAACCTCTTGAAGCACTTCATAGTGATGGAGGTCAGAGCTACTGGGCAGTAGTCATTATTGCGTATTGCCTGATTTTTCTTTGGCACTGGGAAAATGGTAGTCTTCTTGAAGCAGGTGGGAATCTCACATCATAGTAGGAGAAGCTAAAGATGTCTGCAAATACTCCTGTCAGCTGGTCCACACAGAATCTGAGTGCATAGCCAGAGACTCCAACCAGGCCAGTTGCTTTCCGTGGATTCACCCTCAAGATGGCCAATCTGATGTCTTCATTGGTGAATGTCGGTACAGATGCACCCGAGGCTGTCAGGGCAGGTGCCACCACTTTCACTGAACTTCTGTTCAAAACATGTGTAGAAGACATTGAGCTCATCGGGGAGAGATGCATGGTTGTCAGTGATTCAACTCAATTTTGCTATATAGCCCATTATATCATGTAAGCCTTGCCACAGTCAATGTGTATTCATATGGTCAGTCTGGGAATTTACCTTTCCTCTCCAAAGTCCTGGAATGCCTGGGCACTTCTCAACATTTGTCCACATCATTCTCCATTATCCATCTGAACAGATTGGCATTGTCAGATTCCAATTTTATCCAACGACAAAATTCCAGAAATACTCCTGTTGATAAAGTAGCATTTGTAACAGAATTAACATTTCTAGGCAATGACCATTCATCAGAACTAATTGCAAGGTGGGAGAATGAGATAATTAACAGAAAGAATAGTCTGTGATGCGAGCTTTTGTTGCTAATCCCCAATTAGACCATTAATACCACAAGAAATAGGAACAGCAATTGGTCATTTCACCCCAAAACTGAATTCAAGAAGATCATGGCTAATCTGACGCTCCTCACATCCATTTTTCTGCTCTTTCCCCATAACTCTTCATTTTCCTATCAATCAAGAATCTATCTTGATTCCTGAACAAGGGCTTATGCCTGAAACGTCGATTCTCCTGCTCCTTGGATGCTACCTGACCTGCTGCGCTTTTCCAGCAACACATTTTTCAGCTCTGATCTCCAGCATCTGCATACCTCACTTTCTCCAAGAATTTATCTATCCCAATTTTAAATATTCACAAGGTATCTGCCCTATTGTCTTCTGCATCAAGAAGTTCCAAAGATTCACAGTCCTGTGAGAAAAGAAATTCCTCCTCAGCTCAGTCTTAAAGTGGTGCTCTTTAATTCTGAGAAGATGCCCACTGGTACTACATTCTCCCAGGAGGGGAAACACCCTCTCAGCATTTACCATGCCAAAACCCTTAATAATCCTATATGAGTCAATGAGATCACCTCTCATTCTTCCAATGAGACTTTCAACATATTTAGCTTTTGTTCATAAGACAATCCCTCCATAGTGGAGATCATTCTGCCGAACCTTCTCTGAATGGCCTCCAATGAAATAATATCTTTCTTAAATAAATCTGCTCACAGTACTCCAGATGTCATCTCACCACACCTTGGACAGTTATAGTAATACTTCCCTACACTTATACTCCTTCCCCTTGAAATAGGGGCCAACATTTCATTAAACTTCCTGATTACCTGCTGCAGTGGTGTGCCAGCTTTCTGTGTTTCATGTATGGTACACCCAAGTTTTTTTTTCTTCATTTGTGGGTGTCACTGGTCAGCATTTATTGCCTGTCCCTAGTTGCCCTTGAGAAGATGAGGTGAGCTTTCTTTTATAATTGCTGCAGTCCACTGCTTTAGGTTGACCCACAATGCCATTAAGGAGGGAATACAAGGAGTTTGACCCAGCAACAGTGATATATTTCCAAGTTAGGATAGTGAGTGACTTGGAGGGGACATTGAAGCTAGTGGTCTTCCAATGTATCAGCTGCCCTTATCTTTCCAGATGGAAGTGGTCCTGGCTTTGGAAGATGATGTCAAAGGTTCTTTAGTGCTGCCTGACCTGCTGTGCTGTTCCAGCAATAAAGTTTCAACTTTGCAAGGTGATGTCAAAGGTTCTTTGGTGAATTCCTACAGCGCATCTTTAGATAGTACACACTGTTGCTACTAAGCATCATTGGATGCTTGTGGATGTAGTGCCAGTCAAATGAGCTGCTTTGTCCTGGATGGTATCAAGTTTCTTGAATGTTGTTGGAGCTGCATCCATCAAGAAGAGTGGGGAGTATTCCATCACACTTCTGACTAATGCCTTGTAGGTTATAGATGGTCTTTGGGGAGTTAGGAGTTGAGTTACCTGTCACAGTGTTCCTTACCTCTGACCTGCCCTCGTAGCTTCTATGTTTATGTGACATAATCCAATTTAATTTCTGGTCAATTGAAGCCACCAGGATGTTGATAATAGGGGATTCAGTGATGACAAGATTGTCTTTTATTGGTGGTGGTCATTGCCTGGCATTTATGTGGCATGAATGTTATTTGCCACTTGTCAGTTCAAGCCAGGATATAGTCCAGATCTTGCTGCATTTGAATATGGACTGTTACAGTATCTGAGCTGTATCAAATGGTACTGAACATTGTGTAATCATTTGAAACATCCCCACTTCTGACCCTATGGTGGAGAGAAGGTTATTGCTGAAGTAGCCAAAGATGGTTGGGCCATCCCTGAGGAACTTCTGCAGAGAAGTTTGTGCTGAGATGACTGACCTCCAACAATCATGACCATTTTCTTACATGCCAGGTATGATTCCAACCAGCAGAGAGTTTGCTCCTGATGCCTATTGATTCCAGTTTTACCAGGGATCCTTGATGCTGCACTCATTGATGTCAAGACTGTCACTCCCACTTCACCTCTGAAATTTAGCTCTTTTGTCTATGTTTGAACCAAGCTTTAATGAGGTCAGGAGCTGAATGGCCCTAGCAGAACCCAAACTGGGTGTCACTGAGCAGGTTATTGCTGAGCAGGTGCTGCTTGAAAGCGCCATTGCTAAATCTTCCATCATTTAATTGATGATTGAGCATAGACTGATGGAGCGATAATTGGCTGGGTTGGATTTGTCCTGCTTTTTGTGTACAGGACATACCTGGGCAATTTTCCACATTACTGGGTAGTTCCAATGTTGTAACTGTACTGGAAGAGCTTAGGTAGGGGAGTGACAAGTTCTGGAGCACAAGTCTTCAGTACTATTGCCAGAATGCTGTCAGTGCCCACAACCTTTCTTGTATTACTGTCTCCAACTGTTTCTTGATATCACATGGAGTGAATCAAATTGACTGAAGTGTGATATCTGTACTGATGGAGATCACTGGAGTATGCTGAGATGGATCATCCTTTCGGCACTTTTGGCTGAATATTGCTGCAAATGCGTCAGCCTTATCCTTTGCAATGATATGCTCAACTGTTCCATCATCGAGGATGGCGATATTTGTGGAGCCTCCTCCTTCTGTGAGTTGCTTAATTGTCCACTAAGACAGGATTGCAGAGCTTAGATCTGATCCATTGGTTGTGGGATTGCTTAGCCCTATCAGTTGCTGCTTATGCTGTTTGGCATGCAAATAGTCCTTCTTGGTAGCTTCATTGGGTTGGCACTTCATGTTCAGGCATGCCTGTTGCTGCTCCTGGTATGCTTTCCTGCACTCTCCATTTCAGCAGGTTGATCCCCTGGCTTGATCGTAATGGTTGAATGGCAGATATGAGTATGACTATATCAGACTGTTGCTTAACTAGTCTGTGAGACTGCTGTCCCAATTTTGGCACTATTCTCCAAATGTTAGTGAGGAGGACTTTCCAGAGTTGACAGGGCTGATCTGTCATTGCCTTTTCCAGTGGATAGGTTAATACTAGGTGATCCATCCAGTTTCATTTCTTTAAGACTTTGTAGGAATTGATACAACTGAATGGCTTGTTAGGTTATTTCAGAGAGCATTTGAGAGTCAACCACATAGCTGTGTGTCTGAAGTCACATGTAGGCTAGACCAGGTGAAGATGGCAGATTTCCTTCCTTGAAGGACATTAGTGATCTAGATGGGATTTTCTGACAATCAACAATAGTTTTAAAGTCACCAATAGATTCTTAATTCCAGATTTTTAAAAGAATTATTAAATTCAAATTCCTGAGCTGGGTTAATACGACCAGGCCATTGCAACTCTGTGTTGCAACTTTCTCCATTTAAAAATTTCTGTTCTTTTGATAAGATTAGATTCCCTACAGTGTGGAAACAGGCCCTTCGGCCCAACTAGTCCACACCGACCCTCCGAAGAGCAACCCACCCAGACCCATTCCCCTAACTAATGCACCTAACTCTACAGGTAATTTAGCATGACCAATTCACCTAACCTGCACATCTTTGGAGTATGGGAGGAAACCAGAGCAAACCCATGCAGACACGAGGAGAATGTACAAATTCCACACAGACAGTGGCCCAAGGCTGGAATCGAACCTGTGACCCTGGCGCTGTGAGGCAGCAGTGCTAACCACAGAGCCACTGTGCTGCCATCTATTTGTTCTGTCTACAATGAACAACTTCACATTTTCCCACATTATATTCTGCAATAATTTTGTCCAGTTATTTAACTTAACAATATATATCTATAGACTGTTTGTATTCTTCTTGCCACCTGCCTTTCCATCTATTTTTGTGTCATCTGTAAATTTGGCTGCAGTACAATTGTACGTTTGCTTCCTTTACCAGGCCATTGATATATATTTTTCACACTTGTGGCCCCAGCACTGATCTGTGTGAAAACCCACTGGGTGTCAACCTGAGAAAGAAACCCTTATCCTTAATTTAACTGTTTCCTGCCATTACCCAATTCTCTATCCCTGCCATTACAACCTCTAACACCATGTACTTCTACCTTATGACTTAACATTTTGTGAGATGACTTGTCAAATGCCTTCTGGACATCCAAATACAGCACATCTATTTGTTTGCTTCTGTCAAAATTCCTTCTGTCCTTCTATTCTTCTATCTAGTGGTTTCCTTCTTAAGACTTGCCCAAAAACTCTGATAAATTAGTCAGACATGATTTTTCTTTCATGAAGCCATGTTGACTCTGTTTGATTTGATTATGATTTTCCAAATGTTCTGCTATTACTTTCTTAATAATCAATTCCAGTACTTTTCCAACACTAGATGTTAGGTTAATTAGCCTATTGTTACTGACTTTCTTCCTCCCTCCTTTTTTTAATATGGGTGTCACATTGGCAGTTTTCCAATCCTCTCCAGAAGCCAAGAATGTTTGGAAAGTTACAAGCATTGCATTTCATTATCTCTGTAGCTACCTCTTTCAGGAGGTAGTATTCAGGGTATCTGCCTTTAGCCTCATCGGTTTGTCTAATATTACTTCTGTAGTGATGGTGATTGTACATAATTCCTTCCTTGTATTCTGTCATATTAATGGAATATTCAAAGTATCTTCCATCAAAAGGCTTTATGCAAAATATCTGTTTAACTCCTCTGCCATTTTCTTGTTTCCCTTAAGTGACTCCCCAAATTCATTTCATAAGAGGATCATGTTCACTTCGAGACATAGAGGTGTACAGCACGGAAGCAGACCCTTTGGTCTAACTCATCCATACCAACCAGATATCCTAACCTAATTTGGTGCCATTTGCCAGCACTTGGCCCATATCCCTCTGAGCCCTTGCTATTCATATACCCATCCAGATGTCTTTTAAATGTTGTAGTTGTACCAGCCTCCACTACCTCTTCTGGTAGCTCATTCCATACATGCAACACTCTCTGCGTGAAAACATTGCCCCTTACGTCTCTTTTATATCTTTCCCCTCTCACCCTAAAGCTATGCCCTCTAGTTCTGGACTCTCCCACCTCAGGGAAAAATACCTTGTCTATTTACCCTATCCTTTGACCTCTGTCTTCCTTTTTATATATTTAAAGAAGCTCTCACTGTTAGTTTTTATATTCTTTGCTAGTTTGCCCTTTTAATTATTTTATCTGTCATTATTATCTTTTGACCCCTCTTTTGCTGGATTCTGAATTTATCCCAATCTTCAGGGCTATCATTTACTATTGCCTATTCGCAAGCTTTTTGTTTCAACTTAATACATTCCTTAACCTCCTTGGTTAGCCATGGTTAGTTTATCCCTCTCTTAAAATCTCTCCTTACTGGGATGTAATTTTGCTAAATGCCTGCCATTACCTGCTTCCTCTCATTTCTGCTAATCTAACCACTCAGTTCACTTTAGCTAATCTTCTTATTTTATTGTAATCCCCTATATTTGTGTTGAACTAGTTGTTTCCCATAATTATTGTTCTGTTCTTTATCATATTCTTGCTATTTATTGATTTATAGCCTTTCTTACAGAGTAGCTTCTGAACTGAAATGTGTTGGGCCTTTAGACAGAAAGGAGGAGAAACAAGTGGAATAGATTGTGAGAGTGCCCAGAGCCATAGACAAGAATGTTGCTATTGGTGCTAAAGGAGGCGTAGAGGTGTAAATGAAGGTTTGTAAAGGACAAGATCAGTCCATTTTCCAATATTTTCGAATGCTTCCAGTTCTGAAGACAGCTCATACCAGACTCAAAATATTAACTCTGTTTATCTCTCTGCAGATGCTACCAGATTTGCTGAGTTTTTCCAGAACTTTCCTTTTTTATTTCATTTCACCTTACATGCTATCTTGAATAACATTAGTTCTAATTTTCCTTCTTGATGTAAATCACACTTCACAGTCACTTTAAAAGGGAGAAGTTACCATGGTGGTAACATATCCAGACTAGTTATCCAAGGTTTGGATATTCATTCAAGTTCCATCACAACAAGCTGTGGGAATTCAAATTCAAAGAATTGAATGCATCAGAAATAAAAAAAAGGTATCTTAATTATGGTCAAGAAATAAACTCATTGCATAAAACCCATCTGCTTAACTAATGTTGCTACAGTTATGACTGAGTAATTATAGATTAATTGACTTTAAAATCCCCATATTGTTTTACTGGAAAGAAGGTGTAAGGAGTTTACAGTTGGATACACTGGCAACAGCTTGTATGCCATCTGTGGAGTTAGTGTAGGTGGCCAAAGTTCCATAAAAGAGTGAGAAGTGCCAGATTGTTAAAAGTGGTTACACTGAAATATCCACTTTGATTTTAGGATGAGATAAAACAGAGTATCTAAAAGATAACTAATCAAATCTTCTCAAAACTCACTAATAACTAATCAAAATCCTTACCTGGATATAAGGCCTGTACAATTTATGTTGTTATGAGCTTTGAGATGAGAAAAGTATTGAGGAAGTCATTATGATATCAGATTATAGGATATCGTTGAATATCCCAGACAATATAGCCTGCCAGAATCTGTGAGAGGGGGAACAGCTGAAGGCTGAACATTTCCATGGTTCACTGCATGATGCAAATGCAATTTATGTTGGGATTGAAACAACTGAAATTCACAAGGAGTTGGAATGCAGCTGGAGGTTTGTCTATCAGAGGGAATACCGCCACTAATGCACTCAGCTTGGGATAAGGAGTAAATTAATGGAGATACAGCAGCAGACATTTAATGAGATAACTCGGAATACACAGGATAGATACATTCCAATGCGAAACAAAATTCCAAGGGAAAAGCCACAACCTGCGCTTAACTAGAAAAGTTAAAGATGGTATCAAATGTAAAGAAAAAGTATATATGTGCGCAAAGATGGATGGAAGATAAGATTGGACAGAATATAAAAATGCAAAAGAATGACTAAAAGATTAATAAGGAAGGAATTTCAGAGATGTGAGCAATCTAGCTTGAAAGATTAAAGCAATTTATCAGTATTGCATAAATATTTTACAAAAAGAAAAGAATTGGCAATCTAAGCGAACTACAAATGAGGCTTTGGGAGTTAATAATGAAAAGTAAGGGAATAGCAGATGAATTGAACATGTACAGGTAGTTTGCCTACAACAACGTAGTTGCATTCCAGCTAAACCTTACTTAATAGAAAATTGCTTAATATGAGTAATGGGGCCTATGGGAAAAGTGGGTTTGGGGCAGACCAGCAAAAAAACACTTACAATCACTCAAAAATCACCCAAATGTTTCACACAAAGTATAGCACAGCCTGAATGAAGATATAAATCATATTTATAAAAAGTAAATTTAACACAGTATATTTAAAAATATTGTTAATGCAGGGATAGATGGTCATCCTGGTGCATAATTAGACTCCCTCATTCCTGTTAAGTGAGCTATAGCAAATATTCTGTCCTTAAACTCAAAATGCTTTGCAACATCTAGTTTCTCTTCCAATGGTATAGCCTTTCTTCTGCATTCACCACTTGCGATTTTATCACCAGGATGCTTCTTGCTAACATTCTTATCACTATATTCCTCCATTGTTTCAAAGAAAGGACTAATCTAGGAGTAATGTACCTTTCATAGGAAGCTGTTCAATGTATTTCTCTCAGAAAGCTGCTCTCTATACAGCACCTCTCACAGAAAACAGCTGTCAGCAGTTGACACTGGCGCATGCGCAGAATGGCATGAAGACCAGTGCTGACATCGGCTCTTGAATAGAATAGCGCGGAGACTTCGGTGTGGACATCAGTGCATGCGCAGACCATCAAACATAAAACAATCAACACTGGAATCGTGCTATTGTGAACAGAGGTAAGCGTTCTCAAAACTCCCGTTCCTTAATTCCTGAGTGACATTATAAGCAAATTGCGCTGCCAGAACACGCATTACCCAAGAAATATCTGTATTTCGCATTGGTCTTCACTACAGAGGATAGAAGTTACACACCTCATAAAGAGCTGTAAATCAAGAAAAGGAAGAGAGAAACTCAAGAAAATTATAATCACTGGAGAAGGGTTAGTGAGAAAATTGTTGGAGCTGCAAGAAATGCAATAATCATGTTAGCCATGACCAAGCTCAAGGAGCCGAGTGGCCTACCCCTGCCTTTATTTTAAATGTTCAAATCTTTGTGTGTATGTATCACATGGGGTGCAATGATTCAAGAATATAACTCATTACAACATTCTAGAAGGCAATTATGAATGGTCAATGAATCCCACTCTTGCCAGCAACCTCCACATCTAATATGAGTAACAATCAAAACTGGATTTGCAGTCCTGCTGCTGATGCACATCTTGTTTGTCCTCATACAACACATTCCCAATTGCTATGTGGCACTTGCTCATGCAGTTTAGGAGGAATATTACTCCTAACCAGTTGACATTTTTATCAATTGATTGGAATTCCATTCCCTCAATGTATAGCCATTTTGTGAACATGGCAGCTCACACTCCAGGCATATCCCGTTATCTTGGCAGCAGTCATTACAAGTTCATCTCGCATCAATCCTCACTGAAAACATTAATATAGCCAGACCAAAAGTTACTGACTGGTAGTTAAATGGCAGGTCTGTTTCATAATGCCTGACAGGAGCCGGTGCCTACTTGTAGAGTTGCCCTACAGTCAGAGCCATGCAATTATCAAAAATGTCTTCTAACAATGCTTGGACCATTGCAGAGAAGCTTTGCAGTCTGCCAAACTGGAGCAAATATTCAGGTATTCTGGATCAAGTGCTGCATGTTTCATGACAATGCCCCAATAAGGGGCTTGACCTTGTCACTACATAAGCAGCAGTAGGAGGTGCAGCTGAAGTAAGAGGAGGGGCAGCTGGACTATCAATGCCTCTAACAGCCAAAGTTCTGAGTAAACATTGAACAGTGCTTCTGATCCATCCCAATCCCATACTTCAGTGTAATTCTGTGGACCATGGCTTTACTTCATTTCAAATAGAAATAACATACCATCAAACCCAAACAAAATTCAAAGTTATCCAACAACTCACTTCTACCTGTAGTTATTAGTGAATAGAAATAATTATAAATCACCATTTTACAAGCCATAGTGTTACGTTCTTTGCTAATTTGTCTGTTTCCTACATTATTTCCACAGTGATTGGAACTTAGAGGTGGAAGGTGCAAAGCTTCCATTAAGGTAGCTTCAGTTTGGCAGCATCTCAGCTTGATTGAAACAATCTGGCTTTGTGACACAAACAGGGATTTTGGAATATCAGCTGAAGAGAAGGCAGGCATGCTCAAATGTGTTTCTCCCTTGAAACCAAGTGTGTCATCCTTGGATCTCTGCACTCCTGTAGCTCCGTCTGAGTACTCAGTAGAGGAATGATATCTATAGTGGTCCACAACATCAAATAAGAAGTTTTCACCAATAAGTTTTAATGGCAGATGTGAAAGTGAATGGAGACATTTCAGACTTGTACTCTCAGCCCAGTGCACTGTTTTGGTAATTCTCTACTGTTCACTTGTTGTGCTGCTCTTTCATTCTCCATTATCTTTGAAGAAAAATATTCTGTCACAAAATAGTTAAACAATTAGTGGCTAAATTATATTTGCTTTCCAAACATATGTTGTCCATTCAGTGGTGTTGCAAAAAATGCAGCAATGCAATGCAAGAATTTTGCTATATTATTATTAATTTTTATTTATTAATTTGATTGTACATATGATACAATCTGCTAGACTATTTGAGCATGGACGCTGGGATGATGATATGATATGCATCACTGCACAATTAGCACAAATGTTGTGAAAAGGTTTGCCAGTGAATTGATGTCAGACGCTATCCTGAATTAACTGAAAATTGTACTTGGTCAGACTCACTGTTTTGCTGAGTCATTGAGCAATCTTATATTTAAATAAGAGGTATGGTCAGTTACTTGCTAGGTGCATTATCAAATAAGGGAGATTTATTGTGTGTTAAATGCCTTAGCACTACAACTGGATTCATTAATATTTACCTTTCTATCTTACCAAATGCACCAAACAGGCTAGATATTCAGAAAACTTAACACAGAAACTGACATGGAAACATGGAAAAGCATTGAACCATCATTTAGATTGGGTCCCATGCCTGAGTTGATGTCTGCGGCAAAGGGTGCTCCATCCTGCAAGGCATCAAAACAGTCGCTTAACAAAATCACCAAGAAACTGCCCAAGCAGTGGACTACGGTTTGTAGAATTTTATAGGTTTCTATGAGATTCCCCAGCCCAACCTCATTCTTCTAAAGTCCAGTGAATGCAATCCTAACAACTCAATCTCTCCTCATGCTTCAGTTCTGTTTTCCCAGGAATTAATTTGGTAAACCTTCACTAAGTTCCTGCTAACATTCTTTCTCAGATAAGGGAGATCAAAACTACACACAATTCTACATGTGGTCTCACCAATACCCTGTATTGTAAGACATCCTTGTTCCTGTACTCAAACCGTCTCACTATGAAGGCAACAAAAAGGTTGCCTTCTTTTCTGCCTGCTGCACGTGTGTGCTTACTTTCAGTGACTGGTGCATGAGGTCTCTCCCAGAGAAGACAGGACTGACTTATGAAGAGAGGTTGGGAAAATTGGGCCTGCATTCTCTACATTTTCAAAGCCTGAGAGGTCATCTCATATAAACCCTTATATTACTTGAAGAGATAGACAAGTTGGAAGTAGATAAGATGTTTCTTCTGGTTGGGAAATCTAGAACTGAGGCTCACAATTTTAAAAAAATGCCTGAGGTCTGAGATAAGAAGTAATATTTTTATATAAAGGATTGTGAATCTTTGGAATTCTCTCTACCATAGGACTGAAAAAGCTCGATCTTTGAGTTTGAAGTGGAGGGTGATAAAGTTTTGGTTCTCAATAATTGAAGGGATTATGGGTATAGTGTGGGTAGATAATCTCAACAGATTACCCAATCCACACAAAAGACCAAGATATTCTCCTTGATGTAGTGGCTAATTCTCTAGACTATGAAGTGAAGATATTTTCAAAGTTGATCTTCTATACTTTGGCCAGAGTCAGTGTGAAAAACTATTATCAGCAATTGTCAAAGATGAGGAACCAAAAGAGTTGCAAAAGGTCATGAGATAGTCATAGGGCTGTACGGCATGGAACAGCTGCTGTAGCAGAGGATAACAGTAGAGAGTGGAGGAAAGACACAAGCCTGACTGGATACAGCAGGTGCAGCAGCTATGAGAATGTGAGAGTGAGCAGGGAATTCAGTCAAGTTTTGAAACAGTGATGAAAATAGTAATCGACATAAAGAGGTTGTTGAAATGGGAGGACACATAGCAAATGCATTTCAGTGTTGAAAAGTGTGAGGTGTTGTAGTTTAGAACCTAGAACATAGAACAGTGCAGCTGAAGGGCCCACAATGTTGAGTCATAGAGTTATAGAATAGGTACAGCATGGAAACAGACCCTTCGGTCCAACTTGTCTATGCCAATCAGATATCCAAATTTAATCTAGTCCCATTTGCCGGCATTTGATCCATATCTCTAAATTCTTTCTATTCATATACCCATCCACATGTCTTTTAAATGCTGTAATTGTACCAGTCTTCACCACTTCTTCTGGCAGTTCATTCCATACATGCACACCCACTGCGTGAAAAAGTTGCCCCTTAGGTCCCTTTTAAATCTTTCCCCTCTCACCTTAAACATACACCCTCTAGTCTTGGAGTTCACTACCCTGAGCAAAAGATCTTAGCTATTTAACCTATATATGTCCGTCATGATTTTATAAACTTGTATAAGGTCATCCTTCAGCCTATGATACTCCGGGAAAATGGCCCAGCCTATTCAGTCTCTCCCAATAGCTCAAACCCTGGCAATATTCTTGTAAATCTTTTCTGAACCCTTTCAAGTTTTACAATATCCTTCCTTAGCCCAGAGACTAGAATTGCATGCAGGATTCGAAAAGTGGCTTCACCAATGTCCTGCACAGCCGCAGCATGACCTCCCAACTCCTACACTCAATGCACTGACCAATAAAGGCAAACATACGAAACATCATCTTCAATATCCTGCCTACCTGGGGCTCCACTTTCAAGGACCTGCACACCAATGTGTCTTTTTTCAGCAACAATCTGGGTAATCCGAGCTGAAGGACGGGAAAAAATTGCGGTTGTAAGAGCTGCTCCTTTTTTGAGGTATTTCCAGTGTTTCCTCGAATTCTAGGAGCAATAATTACTGTTTTATAAACTGTTATATTGGTGTGGAACTTTGGGAAAAAAAGGAGATCAAAGCAGAGGCACTTTAAAAAGAAGGAAGAGAGACAAAGCAGTGACCATGTGGGAAGTCAAACACATGGAGAAGTAGACCTGCACAGCTATCTGGCCCAGCAGTGAACCTGCCCAGCTGACTGCCTCTACTGCTTGGTTTCAAGTATCTCTGGACATTGGAGTTCATTCTCAGAAAAATAAATAAACAGTGAAATTCACAGCTGTCCTTAGAGATGATCCATTCATTTTGAACAAGCAGTAAACAAATTGGTATATTACAACATGTCATTTCCAAAGGCAAATATGGCTTGATTTTTAAAAAAAATTATGGCTAGATATTAAGTTCATGTTACACTAGGTACACATGGATATTGCTGAAAATGTGTTGCTGGAACAGCGCAGCAGGTCAGACAGCATCCAGGGAACAGGAGAATCGACGTTTCGGGCAAAAGCCCTTCTTCAGGAATGAGGAAAGTGTGTCCAGCAGGCTAAGATAAAAGGTAGGGAGGAGGGACTTGGGGGAGGGGTGTTGGAAATGCGATAGGTGGAAAGAGGTCAAGGTGAGGGTGAT
>NC_057712.1:119751380-119752815 GCF_004010195.1 Chiloscyllium plagiosum
CTCTCCTGTCTATACCTGACATACGCTTCCTTCTTTTTCTTAACCAAAACCTCAATTTCTCTAGTCATCCAGCATTCCCTATAGCTACCAGCCTTTCCTTTCACTTTCCTCATTCCTGAAGAAGGGCTTATGCCCAAAACGTCGATTCTCCTGTTCCCTGGATGCTGCCTGACCTGCTGCGCTGTTCCAGCAACACATTTTCAGCTCTGATCTCCAGCATCTGCAGACCTCACTTTCTACACATGGATATTGGCCTAATTGATGGCAAGCATGTGAATTCATGTGAATCAGGATAATCTAAGACTAGAGAATGTATGCCAAATGTATCAACTCCAGTATTGAAGGCAACATCTCAGTACCCTGTTGCGTCTCCTCCTGCCCATCACCGAACAGATCCCTTCTGACAAGTATGACAAGCAGCCTACTGAGTGCCTACATTATACATGCAACTCAACATGGCAGTACTTGGCTTTTGCTAAGTGTCATTGTTGTAACATGCATTGCATGGTATGGCAAGGCTTTGAGCATGAAGATAGGTGCGAAGTGAACTGGTGCTAAGTGAACTAGTGGTAAGAGATGATGGAATTTGAATTCAATTTAAAAATGTGGAATTAAAGAAGTTAATGATGACTGTGAATCCATTGCCAATTGTCAGGAAAAGTCCATCTGGCTCTGCTAATGTCATGGGGGGGCAGTATGGTGGCTCAGTGGTTTGCACTGCTGCCTCACAACACCAGTGACCCAGGTTCAATTCTATCCTTGGGTGATTGTCTGTGTGAAGTTTGTACATTCTCCCCGTATCTGTGTGGGTTTCCACCAGGTGCTCCAGTTTCCTCCCACAGTCTAAAGATTTGCAGATTAGGTGGAATACTCATGGGAAATGCAGGGGGGTGAGTCTGGGTGAGATGCTGTTCACAGAGTTGGTGTGGACTTGTTGGTCTGTTTCCACAATATAGGGACATGAGATCAAGCAAACAGCCCTGAGATACAGCCTGGTCCAATTCTCGACCCGGATGCCTTTTCCTGCATCTAAAATACCCCTGCTGGATTCTTTCAACACTAGTCACTGATGTACTTTCTGAGCACTTTGGCAGTTTATTGGACAGGGATCATGAGCTTGTGAAGGGCTGGTATATGCTATGATTCGGAGATGCCGGTGTTGGACTGCGGTGTACAAAGTTAAAAATCACACAACACCAGGTTATAGTCCAACAGGTTTAATTGGAAGCACACTAGCTTTTGGAGCGACGCTCCTTCATCAGGTGATTAGATTAGATTAGATTACTTACAGTGTGGAAACAGGCCCTTCAGCCCAACAAGTCCACACCGCCCCGCCGAAGCGCAACCCACCCATACCCCTACATTTACCCCTTACCTAACACTACGGGCAATTTAGCATGGCCAATTCACCTGACCTGCACATCTTTGGACTGTG
>NC_057712.1:119755576-119758137 GCF_004010195.1 Chiloscyllium plagiosum
CCGCCTTCCTAACCTGCAATCTTCTTCCCGACCTCTCCGCCCCCACCCCAGTCTGACCTTTCACCCTCACCTTGACCTCTTTCCACCTATCACATTTCTGACGCCCCTCCCCCAAGTCCCTCCTCCCTACCTTTTATCTTAGCCTGCTGGACAAACTTTCCTCATTCCTGAAGAAGGGCTTATGCCCGAAACGTCGATTCTCCTGTTCCCTGGAGGCTGCCTGACCTGCTGCACTTTTCCAGCAACACATTTCCAGCTATAACCTGGTGTTGTGTGATTTTTAACTTGGTATATGCTAGACACCGGTGTCCAGGGACAAGGGTGGTTGTGATGGGTACCCCTGAATAATGAGATGCAGTAAGGTTGATTGTAATATAGAGGTCTTTTGGAGTGAATAGCAAGTTGAATCAACTTTGTATGTGCTCATTTTTTTCTCTTTAGCGTGGTTGATCTAAGCTGTGTTTTTGGTGACTGGTTGAGTGCCTTTGGAGTTGGCCAGCTCCCTGAGCAATATGAGGCAGACAGCACTCTCAATCTCCCTGTCCAAGATGGTCTCATATTTGTTGTAATGAATTAAGTATTAAGCCTTGAAGTGAAGTAATCAAATATGTTGACAATGACAGAGTTCATGATATATATTTGTCCTTGGATGAAATTCTGGCAGATAGATGGAGCTGAATTGGCACCCAGTACACATAGGTCGAATAGTTTTGTTTCCTAGAGAACTTTATCAAAAGCCTTATGGAAGTTTATATTTACTCCATTGGCTGGCTGGTCTATGATACAGAATGATGCCAATAGCATGGGCTCAATTCGTGCATCAGCTGAGGTTACTGTGAAGGATTCTCAACCTCTTTCCCTGCCAGAGGCATAGTGACCCTCAGTTAAACCATCACCTGTTGTGTGTCTCTCTCTGTCTCTAATGAGAAAGCAGCCCTATAATCTGCTAAAAACTATGGCAACTTTACCTTTTTATATCCATCTGGTCCTGGTGACTTATTTAATCGAAGTATAGCCAGTCTTTCTAATTTCTTTATCTCATCTGGCATCTTAATCACATTTTTTTTACTAGACTTGCAAGAATCTTCTTTGGTAAAGACATAAAAATGACTGCTTAGCACCTCAGCCATACTCTGTGCTGCATACATAGAAATCTTTCTGGTTCCCAATCTGCTCCACCCACCTCTTTCTACTTTTTAACTATTCACATGTCTAAAGAAGACTTTTTGATTCCCTTGTATGTTAGTTGTCAGTGACAGAATCACAGTGATGTTATAGCATGGAAGCAGCCATGCTATCCCATCATAACTGCACCAGTTAGCCCATCATAACTGCACCAGCTTGTTAAATGAGCATCATTACCTAGTGCCAATTTCTGCTTTATCCCCAATCTTTGCATCCTATTTTTTATTCCAAGTAATCATCTGATGTCCTATTGAATGCTTTAACTGAACCCATCTTCATGACACTCCCAGACAGTACATTCCATACCCTAACTACTCGCTGAGTGAAAAAGCTTTTCCTCACTTGCTACTTTTGCAGAAGTCTCTTCTCATGCTCTCTTTACCTCTCTTAATTACTTTTCCACTAAACTTCAGCCTAATTCTCATCTGTATTATCAACTTGATATCTGTCATTGGATTCTTGTCTCTTCTTCATTTTATTACCTATCTTTTTCATCCTCCAAGGAGCTGGACCAAACTGGCCCAAACCATCTGTTCTTTAAGGACAGTCCATTGTTTTGTTACAGTTTTGCTTGCCATTCATTCATTCACTTCAGTCCAATTTACCTGGATCATTCTTATCTGCCTGACATTTGCCTTTCACCAATTAAATATTATTTAATCTAGATCACTCAAGGGAAGACGTTAATGCCCTCTATGATGAAGAGATTTAAGGTAGGGTATGAAGACTGGGAGATCCCACCACCGTTCTAATGACATCTGAGACACAAAGGCTTATGGCAACCCTCCTCTACTGCTAATTGTGACTCTGAAGTAGGCAATTAATGCACAATAGGGATTCCTGACAACACCCTGTGATTGATATTCATGCAGCAGTGGAGAGAGGGCTTGCCATCTGCAAAGTCAAAACGTAAGCTCTAGCAGGTTGCCTTGGCAGGGCCAAGTTCAAAGGTTGTTAGCGGTGATCAAAAGACCTGGCATTTGGAAGGAAAAGCTCTGCTGAGAGCAATTTCCTCTACTCTTGCTGTCTATCCCTCTGCTCCCCTTCACATAATACCCTCCTATGTGTCACCTGTGTCCATAAACAATCCTGTGCCTCAGGTAAGTGCATTTCCAGTATAGTCATTGTCTCCATGGTGGTGCAATTAACAATGCATTGCAGCTCTTATTGGTTGGCTGCTCTTGGGATGGCATTTCCACTCCTGGAGTTTATGGAGAAGGCTTGTTGTAGTTTAAAATCAACGAGGTAAAAACAATGACTGCAGATGCTGGAAACCAGATTCTGGATCAGTGGTGCTGGAAGAGCACAGCAATTCAGGCAGCATCCGAGGACAGGCAAAATCGACGTTTCGGGCAAAAGCCCTTCATCAGGAATAA
>NC_057712.1:119762147-119772601 GCF_004010195.1 Chiloscyllium plagiosum
TGCCTATCTTCTTTTCCACCTATCCACTCCACCCTCCTCCCTGACCTATCACCTTCATCCCCTCCCTTACTCACCTGTTGTAGTCTATGCTACTTTCTCTCCACCCCCACCCTCCTCTCACTTATCTCTCCATCCTTCAGGCTCTCTGCCTGTATTCCTGATGAAGGGCTTTTGCCCAAAACGTCGATTTTACTGCTCCTCGGATGCTGCCTGAACCGCTGTGCTCTTCCAGCACCACTAATCCAGAATCTGGTTTCCAGCATCTGCAGTCGTTGTTTTTACCTAACTATCATCCATTGTCAGCCTCAACTATTTTGTTAAGTGGAAAAATAGAATGGTTACACCACAGAAAAAAAAGCCATTCAGTTCGTTATATCTATTACAACTGTCTGCAAGAGCAACTTAGCTCGTCCCATTCCCCTATCTTTTCAGTTAACATTTAAGTAAATTATTTTGGCCTATAATAGCTTGATTTTTCATTCCTTCCTGCTCACTTAGATGTTTAGATGGGCTTAAGCTTGCATTCCCTCCTTAAATAGCAGGTGATTTTGTACTTTGTGGCTGTACAAGTTCTCATCATTTTCTCTAATTAGTATATTTACTGCACATCTTTTATGTATTATCTGGACCTTATCTATCCATGATTAATTGAAGACCATAAAATGTCTCAGAGTTCTGCTCACTGCCCCACTAAGATATGAAGCTATATGAGACCATTTAAACCTCTACATCATTTAATTTGAACATTCCATAATTTCTGAAGGAGCCTGTATCAAAACTAAAGGGTGGAAAAACTGCAGTAACTCACAAGATTGCCTGGTCCTGACAATTCTACATGAATCTTGCATGAGAAAGTAAAATATTTTGTGTTAATAATAAGCTCTCATGGTAGATGGCAGCATTGAGCAATTTGTTGGCTCAAGCTACAAAGAATGCTCCCTTGCAAATGTTAAGACAAATACTTGATGAGCGCTGCAACTTTAAGAAAAGACAGGACAGCTGAGGGCTACAAACTTTACCCATAATCACATACTTGGAATCCCACTAGAGAAATATGGCACTGAAGTGAAAATCCTAACAGCTATTTGCCATTCTGGGGAGTCGTGTGCTTTTCCCAAATGACATTACTGTGCAGAGTGGTAAACATTTGTATGTGGGAATAGCCTTTCACAAGGACAACACTGAAAAAAAAGCACACAACAACCAGAGCCCACAGCAGCTGTCTCATCTCCTCAACCATATTCCTAAATGAAATTGCTTGCAAGAGGGACATCTGCTGCATCATCTTAGATCAATAAGGCTGTGCAACTTAGATTTAATCAATGAATTAGCAGCCAAGTGCATTAGAAATTTCTAATATTCACTGATAAAATGCTTGCAACAAGTTAACTATATTGCTATTATGTTGCAGACTACTCCACATCACACCATTCAAATTTTCCAAAACTCAAATGAAGAACCCATTATCTAGTGACACTTAATGTGACATTCTATCATTTGTAAAGTCCCGCAGAATTTTGTTGATTCCATCTTAGAGCAGCACTTTCTGGAACCAACAAAGGAACAGGTTTCATTGGACTTGCATGAATGTGGCAGGATTAATTAATGATCTCAGAATAAAGGCCACCTAGGCTATTGTACTGCAATATGATTGAATTTCACACCCAGTTTGAAAGGGAGATGCTTATATCAGACTTGATGTGTTGACTCTATTTCTCCCTGCGTAAGTACTGCCAGAGTTTCTCCAGTATTTTCTGCCTTTCTTTGAAAAGGAGAAAACTGTATCTGAGACCAGTACCTTAAACTTAAATAATGACAACTATGAATGCATGAAACCTGAGATAGCCAAAGTGAATTGACAGTGGCAGACACTTCAGGGGGTTTTTCAGAAAAAGTATATTCCCACTATCAAGAAACATTGCAAAGAGATGATCCTCGCTACACTGCCAAAGCATTTTTTCCAGTTTATGTCGATTAAATTTGGACATGATTATTACCATCCCTTTATCACAAGTGCCCATTCTTTCTTCTTGCATACTTTGTCCTATATTGTGGGGTATGTAAGGGAGTCTGTAGATCACTCCCATTAGTGACTACTTGTCCCTGCTGTTACTCATCACCATGCAAGGAGACAGTGAGGTCTGCAGATGCTGGAGATCAGAGTTCAGAGTGTGTTGCTGGAAAAGCACAGCAGGTCAGGTAGCATCCAAGGAGCAAGAAAATCAATGTTTTGGGTGGGAACCCTTCCTCCAGCCCGAAATGTCGATTTTCCTGCTCCTTGGATTTTGCCTGACCTGCTGTGCTTTTCCAGCAACACACTCATCGCCATGCAAACCAATTCGACATCCTGATTCCTGAATTAAGGTCATCTTAAAGTACTGGATCATTTGATTTGTCAATTAAATTATTGATATATAGTCCTACACCTTCACCTTGCCCTAGCTTCCTATTCTTCTTGAATAACACATACCACTTAATATTCAGGATCCAATCCTTGTCACTCTGTAAACATGTCTCCATAATGATCAATTTGTTTATTTTGTTTTGAATGCTACATGCAATCAAATACAGAACCTTTAGTTTTGTCCTTTTGTTATCATTGTAACTTCTAGTTAGTGTACGCTTCGGTTTATTATCTCTCTATCCTTTCCTGCCATTCTCTGAATTACCCCCTGATTTCTTACTTCTACCCAAGCTTAATCACTTATCCTGTCAATTTAGTTCAAAGCTTTCTCAATTGACGTAGTTATGTGACTGACTAGAACTCCAGTTCTAGTTCAGCTTAGAATAAACAAATCCCACCTTCCCCAGTACTGGTGCCCATGCCTCATGAACTAGAACCTGTATCTCCCGCACCAGATTTTGAGCAAAACATTTCTCTCATCTTATTTGCTTTACGCCAATTTGCATGTGGAGAAAACATCTAAAAAGCATATTGACATGAATAATTGGTCTTTGTCTAATTGGCAGGATGTAACGAGTGGAGCTCATAGTTGTCTGAGCTCAGCCCCAACATTTTATAATTTATATGAATGGCTTAGACAAAGGGAGTGAAGGCATGGCAGATACATTCGCAGATGATACCAAGACAAGTAGGAAAATATCTTATGAAATGGACATAAGGAGTTTCCAAACAGGCATAGATATGTTGACTGACTAGGCAAAGGTCAGAGGACTGCATGGCAAAGGAGTCATTCCAGGTGTTCCCAAATGGAAACCTTGAATGAATTGGGAAATCCTACTGAAGACCAGGTGTGCACCATTCAAGTTGGATGACCCAGACCTACACAGAAAATCCAGATATGACCTCCACAAAGCCATCAGAGATGCCAAGAAGCAGAACGGGATCAAGTTAGAGGTCCAAACCAGCCATTTGGACTCCTGTTGCCTGTGGCTAGGCCTAAACAATACAACGGGATATAAAATGAAGTAGAGCTGAAAATGTGTTGCTGGAAAAGCGCATCAGGTCAGGCAGCATCCAAGGAGCAGGAGAATCGACGTTTCGGGCATGAGCCCTTCTTCAGGAAATGAAGTAGATGAAGATAGCGAGCAAAGACACATTTTTCCCTAACATGCTCAATGCTTTCTATGCTTGGTTCGAGGCAAATGCCAGTGGCACAGTGCTACCTGTCCCAACAGCCCTGGATACACCTTTTCCCTCCATCACCGTGGATACAACCCAAGGAAAGTAACAGGCCTGGAAGGGCTCCCCAGCTGAGCACTAAATTCAGTGTGGACCAGCTGCGGAGGTATTCACTGACATCTTCAACCTGCCATCCTACAAGCCGAAGTCTCCATCTGCTTCAAGAAGACCACCGTCATCCCAGTATCTAAGAAATCACATGCAACATGCCTTAATGACTACTGCAAAGTGGCTCTGACTTCCATAATCATGAAGTGCATCGTGAGGCTGGGTATGGTTCACATCAACTCTAGTCTCCCAGCCTACCTCAATCCTCTGTAATTTGCACACCATCGTAACAGATCCAAAGCGGATGCCACTTCCCTAGCCCTTCACTCATCCATCTGGACAACAAGAACAGACTATAGCTCATTGACTATAGCTCCACCTTCAACACCATTATCCTCTCCAGTCTGATCTCAAAATTCTCAGCTCTGCCCTCTGCAACCGGATCCTCAGCTTCTTGACCCAAAGACCACAATCAGTGAAGATAGACATCTGCACCTGTTTGACGGATAACTCTCACCACTGGAGCACTCCAAGAATGCATTCTCAGCCTCTACTGTACTCCCTGTACACCCAAGACTGTGCAGCCAAATTCCAAAAAGTAGCATCTGCAAGTTTACTGAAGACACCACCACTGTAGGACGGATATCAAACAGTGATGAGTCAGAAGATAGAAAGGGGATGGAGAGCTTGGTGACATGGTACAATGATAACAACCCCTCTCTCAATGTCAGAAAAACTAAAGAACTGATCATTGATTTCCGGAAAGAAAGGAGGAGAACATGCCCCATCCTAATCAATGAAGCAGAGATTGAGAGGAGTGAGAGCATCAAGTCTCTAGGAGTGACAATAACCAACAAGCTGTCTTGGACTTCCCATGTAGATGCAATGGGCAAAAAGGCAGAACAATGCCTTTTCTTCCTCAGAAGGCTCAGAAGGCATGTCCATAAGAACCCTCACCAACTTTCCGGGTGCATAACGGCCTGGTGCGGCAGCTGCTCTGCCCAGGGCTGTAAAAAACTACCAAAAATTGTGTGCACAGCCCAGACCATCATGGAAGCCAAAGTCCCATCCATGGACTTCATTTACATGTCTTGTTGCTGTGGAAAGGCTGCCAACATCATTAAAGACCCATCCCACCACAGTAAAGCTCTCCTACAACCTCTTCGTTAGGCAGAAGTTGCAGAAGCTTGAACACATGCACCAGAAGGTTCATGAACAGCTTCTTCTTGGCTATTATTAGAATGGACTCTCTAACTTCAAATAGTGTTGATCTTGTTAGTGTTGATCTTGCCTAGTGCACATCCTGTGTGGTGTAACCTGTATGCCTTACTCTGTCCAAGATTCTTTCACCCTATGATCTGTATGCCCTTGTTTACTATGTTCTGCCTGTACTGCTCCCAAAGAAAGCATTTTGCTGTACTTAGGTACATGTGACAATAAATCAAATCAAATCAATCAAACCACCGACATCCACAGTTGGTTTGACTATGTATCTCACAGCCTGCTTCCTGTAAAGTCTCTATTTTATTACCCGAGTTCCTCCATCTCCCTTGCATCTGTTCTGATGATGCCAACTTCAACAACAGGGCCTCTGAAATGTCCTCCTTCTTCCACAAATAAGGATTCTCGAGTAATGTGATTGCCACAACCTCAGCCAGGTCCAGCCCATCTCCTGCTCTTCAGCTCTCACCCCTTTTCCTCCCTCCCACAACAGTGATAAGGTACCCCTTATCCTCACCTACCATCTCACCAGCATCCACATTGATAACCACCATTTCTGTCACCTCCATCAGGATCCCACTACGAGACACATATTCCCCTCCCCTCCCTTGCCAGCCTTCTAAAGGGACTGTTCCCTCCAGGATATCCTGGTCCACTCCTCCTTCACTCCCAACGCAGCCCCACAGCTGTTTGACATCTTCCCTTCCATAACACATGCCTGTTTACTTCCTCCCTCCTCACTATCCAAACTCCCCTTTCAGATGAAGCATTAACCTGCACTTCGCTCAATCTAGTGCACTGTACTCACTGCTCATAATGTGGACTCATCTACATTGGGGAAACTGAAGCGTAGACTGGGTGACTGTTTGCAGAACACTTACATTCTGACTGCAAAAATGACCCTGAGTGTCTAATTGCCTACCATTTCAACACACAACCATGTTCCCTGGCCAATGTCTCTGTCTTAGTCTTGCTGCAGTGCTCCAGTGAAGCTGGAAGAACAGCACCTTACTTTCTGCTTGGGAACTCTTCAGCCTTCTAGAATTAATATTGAATTCAACAACTTTAGCACTTTGGCACCTTCTCCCATGTCCTTAACAGAACCCCATGCACCAGGCCTTGTCACCACCTGGGGGCTGCTACCATAGTAGTCCCCATTAGTAGCTATCCATTCTCCAAGGCTGACCTTAACCCACTCCTTTGTCTAACTGTTTTTCTCACTCTTTGGGCTCTATCTCCATCTATTGTTTACACCTTCCCATCCACTCCACCACAACTTCTGCATATACCAGCCTTTTCCTACCTACCATTAGTTCTAAAGAAGGATCGCCGGACTTGAAATGTTACCTCTGCTATCTTTCCATAGGTGCTACCAGATCTGTTGAAATTTTCCAGCATCCTCAGTTCTTTAGTTTTTTTTTGGTTTCTTGTGTGTATATTCTTGTTAAGCAAGGGAAAAAAAGGTCATTGAGATACAGAGGAACCTCGATTATCTGAAGGACATGGGCAGGGAGTATTTTGTTCAGTTAATTGAATTCCAGATAATCGAATGCTGGATAACATAGTTTTAGCTGAGCATCAGAACCTTGTGATCTTGCTCGATAATCCGATATTCAGATAATCAAATGCTGGATAATCAATGTTTCTCTGTAAATGGAACTTTGCAGTTTGAAATGTAAATAGATCCATATGATCTTATTGATTGGTGGAGCAGGTTTGATGGGCTAGAGTGAGGTTTGCAGACAGCCATCACTCCTGTCCTTACAAGCCCTTGACTTCAGAAGTATGTGGTTCACAGTGAGTGACACTGGAATTATGTATAATGAATAATAAGAGTGAGGAGATGGTATAGGACACATTTCTCTATTTGAGGTGTTGTTGGATGGAATGTTTAACTGGAGTATTAGTTCAGGCAGAAACTATTGCATCTTTTGGAAAACAGTGACAGGATCAGGCACAGTCAACATGGATTATAAAAGGGAAATCATGCTTGGCAAATCTACTAGCATTTTTTTGAGGACATGACTTAAAGATTTGATAAGGGGGAGCGAGTAGGTGTGATTTACATGGACTTTCATAAGGCTTACAATAAGGTCCCTGATAAGAAATTGGTATGAGAAGTGAAAGCGCATGGCATTGGGGTAATGTGCTGACACAGATAGAAGATTGGCTGGCAGGCAGGAAACAAACAGTAGGAATAAATGGATCATTTTTCTGAGTGACAGCCAATGACTATTGGGGTACAGCAAAAATTAGTACTTTGACCCCAGCTATTAACAATACATGTTAATGATTTAGATGAGGGAACTAAATGTAATTTGGGTGAATAAGTGAGGTGAATTCAGAAGTACTTCTTTATAATTTGCACAAGTTGAGTGAGTGATCAAATCATGGCAGATGCAGTATAATGTAAAGGTTGTGAGGTTGTCAACTTTGATAGCGAAAACAGAAGGGCAGATTATTATCTGAATGGCGATTGACTGGAGAAGAAGGAAGTTTTTAAGGAAAGGGAAGTTTGAGTATCAAGATTTATATTCATGTGCAATCTTTTGTAACTTTAGGGCAAATGAAATTATTTTCCAGGATAACGTACTTTTTGAAAATTCAGGCTGAATCTTAGTAGATTTCAACTGTGTCATTTTTGTCAAGTTTCACTGGGGACTTCTCTCTATAAGGCCGAATGAGTTTTCTTGTGCTTAAATCTTAAGTCATCTCATTAACCATGCATACAATCCAAAGTATCTCACTTATCCTATTTTTCCACTCCCTGTAGGCGATGGACTAAGTGTTGTTGGGCTCCTTGGCAGTGATTGATTAATTGATAGATTTATTATTGTCACATATACCGAGATACAGTGAAATGAGTTTTTTTGCATGCTATACAGGCAGATTGTACCATATAAAATTCATCAGGGTAGCAGAACAGAGTGTTACAGTTGCAGAGAGTGAGAGATCAGAATTAACATTTGAGAGATGAGCTCAAAAGCTGATAACTGCAGGGAAGAAGCTATTAGTACATACTTTCAAACATGTATATGTTCTGCCTAATGGAAAAAGGCAGAAGAGAGTATAATTGGGGTGAAGGGGTCTTTGATTATGTTGGTTGCTTTCCTGAGGCAGTATAAATGCAGTTAATGGATGGAAAGCTCATTGCGTAATGAACTGGGCTGTGTTCATGACTCTCTGTAGTTTCTTGCAGTTGCCAAACCACACTGTGATGCATTCAGATGGCATGCTTTCTTTGGTGCAGCTATAAAAATTCGTAAGGGTCCTTGTGAACATGTGAAATTTCCTTAGCCCGCTGAGGAAATAGAGACATTGTTGTGCTTTCTTTACCATCACATAGATGTAGGTGGGCCAGGACAGATTGTTGGTGATCATCATTTCCAGGAACTTGATGCTCTCGACCATCTCCACCTCAGCACCTTTAATGTGGACAAGGGTGTACCCTCCACTTCATTTCCCGAAGTCAGTTCCAGCTCTTTCATTTTGCTGATGTCGATGGAGTGATTGTAGTCTTTACACTATGCTGCTAAGCACTCAATCTCTTTCCTGTAATCTTTATCATCACTGTTTGAGATCTGATCTACAACAGTGGTGTCATCAGCAAAATTGTAAATGGAGTTAGGGTGGAATTTGGCCACACAGCCAAATAAGGCATATAGGGGACTGAATACGCAGCGTTGCAGGCACCTGTGTTAAGGATTATAGTGGAAGAGGTGGTGTCGCCTATAGTTACTGATTGCAGCCTATGGGTCAGGAAGTCAAGGATCCAGTTACAGAGGGGGAAGCCAGTCAAATAATGTCAGTGCAGAGCTGCCCTGAATTGTTTGTGCCATTTGTTCTGGACATGGTAGATAAGGGAAAATCAGCACCTGCTTTGCAGACAGGGAGCTAGAGATCCGACTGAATGGTTTGATGCAGAAGAGGGACATTATCTTCCCCCCAGAACTGGCAGACAAGGCCACAATACCAGACCCTGCTAGCCTACTCCAAGGTTGCCACCCAGTCGGTACTTTCTCAATCATTCGGAGGAATGCCCAGCAGTGTGGGAAGAATTAGAAAATGGAGCTGTCAATTTGTGTACAAGCTTTCACAAACAGCAATGCAGTAATGACCAGAATTTTTTTAATGTTTGCTTTTAGATGCCAGTGTTGATCGTGGCAAAAACCTTCTTCGCTTCTTGAAAATACTGCTGTAGAATCTCTTGCTTTCAGCTCAGAGTGCAGATATTTTGCATTATCTTTCTATAATAAATGAACAAAGATGAAGGTTGGTGGACAGTTCAACATAAATATTCCTTGTCATTCTTACTACATGAGCATACTTTTACTAATCTGGCTACTGTATTACATTGAATTGCATCACTTCATGCAATTATGTCACTACTTACATCATTATGTATTTAAATGAGTGTACTTTATATAACCTGGACCTTATTATGGTTTTTGTTTAATGTCTCATCAGAAAGCCAGCACCTCCACTAGAGCAGCACTTCTTCAGTACTATATTGTCTTGCCTTATCAGTCTCTGAAAAGGCACCAATGACATTCTGAAGGGTGGATGCTACCTATTGAGCCATTGTTGGCATACGCAGTAATTTAAGCAGTGGAAGATACAGATCAAGAAAGTGGAGTAATGGCCTTAGTTTTGGATTGCTCTCACAAAGAGTAAACACAGATTGTATAGCCTCTTTCTAAGCTTTACTCGAAGAATCACTCTTCTTTGTCAACTGCTCCCGTTCTCTTCACAGGGTGCTCCTTGAATGCCTCTTGGCTTCTTAGTCATAGAGTCACAGAAATGTACAACACAGAAACAGATGCTTCGGGCCAACTCAACGGTTCCGACCAGATATCCCAACCCAATTTAGTCCCATCTGCCAACACTCTGCCCATATCCCTCCAAACCCTTCCTATACATCTACCTATCCAGATGCCTTTTAAATGTTGCAATTTTACCAGCCTCCACCTCTCCCTCTGGCAGCTCATTCCATGCATGTACCACCCTCTGAGTGAAAAAGTTATCCCTTAGGTCTCTTTTATATCTTTCCCTTCTCACCCTAAACCTATGGCCTCTAGTTCTTGACTCCCACCCCCCAGGGAAAAGACTTTGTCAATTTATCCTATCCATCCCCCTCATGATTTTATAAACCTCTATAAGGTCACCCCTCAGCCTCTAACGCTCCAGGGAAAATAGCCCTAGCCTATTCACCCTCTCCAGATACCTCAAATCCTCCAACCCTGGCGACACCCTTATAAATCTTTTCTGAACCCTTTCAAGTTTCACAACATCTTTCCAATAGGAAGGAGACCAGAATTGCATGCAATATTCCAACAGTGGCCCAACCAATGTCCTGTACAGCTGTAACATGACCTCCCAACTCCTGTACTCAATACTCCGTCCGATAAAAGAAAGCATACCAAACGCCGCCTTCACTATCCTATCTACCTGCAACTCCACTTTCAAGGAGTTATGAACCTGCACTCCAAGGTCTCTTTGTTCAGCAACACTCCCTAGGACCTTACCATTAAGTGTACAAGTC
>NC_057712.1:119772607-119825979 GCF_004010195.1 Chiloscyllium plagiosum
AGATCCTGTTGTAATCTGAGGTAACCCTCTTCTATGTCCACTACACCTCCAATTTTGGTGTCATCTGCAAACTTACTAACTATACCTCTTTTGCTCACATCAAAATCATTTATATAAAAGACGAAAAGTAGTGGACCCAGCACCGATCCTTGTGGTACTCCACTGGTCACAGGCGTCCAGTCTGAAAACAATCCTCTACCACCACCCTCTGTCTTCTACCTTTGACCCAATTCTGTATCCAAATGGCTAGTTCTCCCTGTATTCCAGGAGATCTAACCTTGCCAACCAGTCTCCCATGGGGAACCTTGTCGAACGCCTTACTGAAGTCCATATAGATTACGTCTATGACTCTGATCTCATCAATCCTCTTTGTTACTTCTTCAAAAAACTCAATCAAGTTTGTGAGACATGATTTCCCACGCACAAAGCCATGTTGACTATCCCTAATCAGTCCTTGCCTTTCCAAATACATGTACATCCTGTCCCTCAGGATTCCTGCCAACAACTTTGGGGTGGCACGGTGGCTCAGTGGTTAGCACTGCTGCCTCACAGCACCAGGGTCACAGGTTCGATTCCAGTTTTGGTCGACTGTCTATGTGGAGTTTGCACATTCTCCCCGTGTCTGCGTGGGTTTCCTCTGGGTGCTCTGGTTTCCTCCCACAGGTGTGCAGGTTAGGTGAATTGGCCATGCTAAATTGTCCATAGTGCTAGGTGCATCAGTCAGAGGGAAATGGGTCTGGGTGGGGTACTCTTCAGAGGGTCGGTGTGGACTGGTTGGGCCAAAGGGCCTGTTTCCACACTGTAGGAAATCTAATCTAAACTTGCCCACCACTGACGTCAGGCTCACTAGTCTATAGTTCCCTGGCTTGTCCTTACCACCTTTCTTCAACAGTGGTATTATGTTAGCCAACCTCCAGTCTTTCAGCACCTCATCTGTGACTATCGATGATATAAATATCTCAGCAAGAGGCCCAGCAATCACTTCCCTAGCTTCCTATAGAATTCTAGGGTACACCTGATCAGGTCCTGGAGATTTATCCACTTTTATGTGTTTCAAGACATCCAACGCTTCCTCCTCTGTAATATGGCTGTTTTTCAAGATGTCACCATCTATTTCTCCACATTCTATATCTTCTGCGTCCTTTTCCACTGTAGAAATGTATATCCCTCTTCCTTTATACTTCTTATATTAATAACTTCAGCAATGGATCAAAAAATCTGAGATTCCTTTTGCAATATTTTCTGTGCTTCGGCTTTCCAAATCTTGTGCAGTTTGCAGCAACCTTTGAAAACAACAATCCTTTCAGAGGGACAAACTGTTGTGTACTGTAGTGTAGAGATGGATTATATGCATACTGTTGGGTCGTGCATTGGATGTACAAGCTCTCAGCAGTGCACATTACACTGAACTGCGATGTGAAATTAGATAGAAGACGCAGCATGAAATTTGCATCAATAGAATTTGCACATTTGCACAATCAAAAAATGGGTATAGATAAAATGTTGGCTTAAGTTCTTCCTATTTTCAGTTTATTACTGTAGCACAGCATTGATCAGATAGAACGTATCACTGCATCAAAGTCTAATTCGGTCTCACTTTCATGCGCTAGTGCCAAAGAAGAATCAGGCACTGTGCCTTAATGACTACTGCCCAGAGCTCTGACATCCATCATTATAGAGTGCGTTAGTAATGTCACACATAAATTCCACCCTCCCAGATTGCTTTGATCCACTATAATTCGCTGACTCTCACAATAGGTCCATGCCATCTTCCTGGCCCTAACTCATCCCTGAAGTATCTGGCTAATAAGTATCTGACCTATGTCAGACTCTCTGCCTTCAATGTTTTGTACAGCTGCAACAAGACATCCCAACTCCTATACTCAATGCTGACTGATGAAAGCAATCATGCCGAAAGCCTTCTTCACCATGCTGTCTATCTCTGACTCCAGTTTCTATGAACTATGAACCTGTATCCCTAGATTTATTTGTTCTATAAATCTCTCCAGGGCCCTACCATTGACTGTGTACATCTTGCCATGGTTTGACTTAACAAAATGCTACACCTTGTATTTATCTAAATTATCCATCTGCCATTCCTCAGCCCACTGACCCAGTTGATAAAGATCTTTCTGTGTTCCCAGATACAGGAGAATCGACGTTTCGGGCATAAGCCCTGAAGAAGGGCTTATGCCCGAAACGTCGATTCTCCTGTTCCTTGGATGCTGCCTGACCTGCTGCGCTTTTCCAGCAACACATTTTCAGCTCTGATCTCCAGCATCTGCAGTCCTCACTTTCTCCTCGAAGATGTGTTCCCAGATAACCTTCTTGACTGTCCACTATATCACCAATCTTGGTGTCATCTACAAACTTACTATATAAATGACAAACAAAAGTGGACCCAGCACTGATCCCTGTGACACACCACTGATCATAGGCCTCCAGTTTGAAAAACAACCTTGTGCATCTCCACCCTTTGTTTTCTACCTTCAAGCCATTTTTAATCCAATTGGCTAGCACTCCCTAGATCCCATGAGATTTAACTTTACTTAATAACCCACCATGTTGTACCTTGTCAAAGGCCTTGCTAAAGTCCGTGAAGACAATGTTTACCACACTGCCCTCATCTACTTTCTTGGTCAATCAAAATCTTAGTCAAATTCATGAGACACAATTTCCCATGCAGAAAGCCATGCTGACTATCTCAAATGAATCTTTGCCGTTCAAAGCGCCTGTGGATCCTATCTCTCAGAATCCCCTCTAATAACTTACTCACCATAGACATTAGGCTCACTGGCCTATAGTTCCGCAGCTTTTCTTAAGTAATAGTACAACATTTGCCACCCTCTAATCTTTGGGTACTTCACCCATTGCAGTCAATGATACAAATACCTCCACTGGGGGCCCCATGATATCCTCCCTAGCCTCCCACAAAGTCCTGTGATACACTTAATCAGGTCCTGGGGATTTATCTACCTTACTGCATTTTAAGACCTTCAGCAGTTCCTCTTCTGTAATATGAACTCTTTTCAAGATATCACTATTTATTTCCCCAAATTCCCTAGCATCCATGCCTTTCTTGAGTAAATACTGACAAGAAATATTCATTTACGATCTCACCTACTTCTCTGCATGTAGATGCTTGTTAATCTTTAAGAAGCCCTATTCTCTCTCTAGTTACTCTTTAGCCCTTCAAGTACTTGCAGAATCCCTTTGGATTCTCCTTTACCTTATCTGCCAAAACCATCTTGTGTCCCTTTTAGCCCACTTAATTTCTCTCTTAAGTGTACTCTGATATGCTCGATAATCCTCAAGGAATTCACTTGGTCCCAGCTGCCTATACATGTCATATGCCTCCTTTTTCTTGACCAGGACCCCTATAACTGTAGTCATCCAAGGTTCGCTACTCCTGCCAGCCTTATCCTTCATTCTGACAAGAACATGTTGGCCTTGAACAGACATTAACTCACTTGTGAAAACCTCACACTTATGAGGCATCCCTTTGCCTGAAGACAGCCTCCACCAATCAACTTTTGGAAGTTCCAGTCTAAGACCACCAAAATTGACCTTGTTCCAATTTAGAACTTTAACTTGTGGATCAGGCCCATCTTTTTCCATAGCTATTTTAAAACCAATGGAATTATGGTCACTGGTCCCAAAGTGGTCCTGAAGAAGGGCTTATGCCCGAAACGTCGATTCTCCTGTTCCCTGGATGCTGCCTGACCTGCTGCGCTTTTCCAGCAACACATTTCCAGCTCTGATCTCCAGCATCTGCAGACCTCACTTTCTCCCCAAAGTGGTCCCCCACTAACACTTCCATTACTTGCCATGCTCTATTTCCAAAAAGGAGGTCAGGTATTGTCCCTTCTCTAGTAGGGCCATCTACATATTGCATGAGAAATTCTTCCTGAACACACTTAATAAACTTCCCTCCATCCAAGCCCTTAACACTATGGCAGTGTCAGTCGATATTAGAATTACAATTCTATTATTCTTGCAGCTATCTACAATCACCTTACATGTTTGCTCCTCAATCTCCTGCTAACTACTGGGATGCCTACAGTACAATGCTCCCAAAGTGATTTCCCCTTTTTTATTTCTCTGTTCTATAGACTGTCATGATGTTCTCCCTAATCGAAAACACAACTCCCCTTCCTCTCTTGCCTCCCCTTCTATCCTTCCTAAATCTTATAGAAACATATAAAGTTATGAAGGGAAAACATAAGGTAGATGTAGAGAGGATGTTTCCACTGGCAGGTGAAACTAGGACAAGAGGGCATAGTCTTAAAATTAGGAGAAGCAGATTTATGACTGAATTGAGAAGGAATTTCTTCACCCAGAGGATTGTGAATCTATGGAATTCCTTGCCCAGTGAAGTAGTTGACGCTACTTCAGTAAATGTTTTTAAACCAAAGATAGATTTCTTCTGAACAATGAAGGAATTAAAGGTTATAGTGATAGGGCAGATAAGTGGAGCTGAAGCCACAAAATGATCAGCCATGATCTTATTGAATGGCAGAAAGGGCCAGATAGCCTACTCCTCTCCTAGACCTTATGTTCTTATGTTCTAAAGCATCTTTACCCCGGAACATTGAGCTGCCAGTCCTGTCCCTCGCTCAGCCATGTTTTGGGACCCATGTGCCCGTCCATGCCCCAAGTTCATTTGCCTTATCTGTCAGGCCTCTTGCATCAAAATAAATGTAGTTTAAACCAGGCTTTCCTTGCTCCCTGCTGTGCTCTTGCCTGCCTAGCCTAGTATTAGGATTACCAATACTGCTTTTACCATTTAACTTGCTCTCATTAACTTCTGTGCTATTCTCAACCTTCTCTTTTGTCTCCCTACTGCTTTAGAGCCCATTTCCTGTCAGACTAGATTAAACCCTCCAAAGTGACTCTAGCAAATCTCCCCACCAGGATTTGATTCCCCTCCAGTTCAGGTGCAATCCATCCCTCTTGTACAAGTGACCTCTAGCCCAGAAGAGATTCCAATGATCCAAGAATCTGAATCTCTGCCCCCTTTACCAGCTCTGAAGAGCTGTCAAATCCTCCTATTCCTAATTTTGCCTCCAAGTGGCACTGGATGTTGTCCAAAAATGACAACATTGAGGTTCTGCATTTTCAGCTTATGCTTAACTCCCTATAATCAGTTTTCAGGATCTTATCCTTTTTCCCACACATGTCATTGGTACCAATGTGTACGATGATCTCTGGCTGTTCACCTTCCCCTTAAGAATTTCACGTAACCACTCAGAGGTGTCCTCAACCCTCACACCAAAGAGGAAACACACCATTCTGGAGTCTCAATCACAGCCACAGATATGCCTGCATGTATTCCTGACTAGTGAGTCCCTGTACACTTCTCAGTGTGTCCAACTACTGCTCCAACTGAACCACAAGGTCTGTGAGGAACTGCAGCCGGTAATATTTCCTGTAGACATAGTTGTCAGGGACACTAAGCTGCTCCCTGATCTCCTACATTTGGCAGGAGGAACATACCACTGCCCGAACTGCCATCTCTGACCCTTCACAGTAAGACAAAGAACAGAATTTTGCCTTGTCCGTATGTCATTAGTAATCGCCCTTATCACCGAAGCCTGCTATTCACCAAAGCCCATGCATTAACTCTAGCAGTACTCCAACTGCAAAGCAGCCCTTCTCAAAATGGCCACTTTGCTAGAGCTTGCCTCCCTTTTATTCGCTCGTGGGCAGTCGCTGGTGACTGATCTGACTCCTCCCAGAATCCTCCTTAGTTGCTTCTCAACAGCAACCTCTGTTAAATACTTAAATAACCTAGAAGAACGAAGGCAGCAGATATATGGGAACATCACCATCTTCATGTTCCCCTCCAAGCCACTCACTATACTGACTCGGAAATATATCATTGTTCCTTCACTGTCGCTGGATCAAAATCCTGGAATTCCCTCCCTAATGGCATTGTAGGTCAACCCACAGCGGGTGGACTACAGCAAGAAGGCAGCTCACCACCATCTTCTCCAGGGTAACTAGAGATGGGCAATAAATGCTGGCCAGTCTGTGACGTCCACATCCCACAAAATGAATAAGTTAAAAAAAATGATTGGGTGGGTACGTATGGAGACACAATGCTGATGGGGTTGGTAGGGTCTGCAACACAGAGAGGAATGTGAAGGTTGGGGAGGGGCACTTCAAATAAATGAGCCTGCATCTCACTCTCTGGAGCCTCATCTGGAAAGCCTTCATTTTTATCCAAATCTTAACTGTGCAATAAACATGGAAAATGTCTGCAAGCATACCCAGATTGGACAGATAAATTTTTGTTTTGTCTGTGATAGTGGATTTTCCTCATGGGCAATATGATGCCCTTCAAAGGGCAATTGGATTCATTAGGCACTTATAGAATTGAGAAGAAACACATATGCGTGTGCATCTCATGCATTGGAAAATTATGTAGATTAGTAATCCTCATCACAAGCAATTCTGGCCATGTAATTGATCATTACAATGGAAACCTAGTCATCTGTATGAAGGGGAAAGTGATCACCAGTGACCTTTAAAGTCCTACCTTTGTCTCACAATTCCCAAATGTGTTCTAAGATCTCATGGGCTGCACAATCATGTAGAATTTCATCTCACATTAAAGTGTAAGTTTGTCAGAAAATGCAGTTAAAGGAAATGTTGCATTTCTTGGTTAATGTGAAAAGTGGCAATGGGGGAATCAATGTTTTCAATAACCCTACTGCACTTATATCTGCCAGTATTTTGTGTGACATGATCTGTGGTGTATATACCTGAAAAAGATCGAATATGTCATGAGGTCCATGTACAGGCATGTCATGTCAGAGACTCCCATATTCTACTGTATTCAGGCCTATGCTAAACTTCAAGTTGTGTTGCCTCTGACTGTTAACATCTCATATTATTAGGGAACTATTTTGTTTCTAATATTGCACACAAAAGGGTCATTCAAACTGTCCTCAAAGGATCCAGCCACAGCAGATCTTATTGTCACTGGGGCTAGTGTTCACCAAAGGGCCTCAGAAATTGAGGAATAACAAAGGAATCAGCAAGTCCAGATCGAGCAACTTCCAGCAGCAGCCCAACACCCATACATGAAGAAGTCACAGCAGAAAGTCCCCTAAAACTGCAGAAAATCTTCTAGAAGGCAATGATTCACAGACTTCGCTGCCATTTTCTCCGGATGAGTGAAGCTCAGCCCTGCTCCTGAATGAGGATGAACAAGGATATCATCACAGAAAACCTTTGAATCTAAGAGTTGGGACGTTACGTTGAGGTTCTATAGGACATTGATACGGCCACTTCTGAAGTATTGTGACCTGTTCTGGTCGCCATGTTATAGGAGGGGTATTATTAAACTGGAGCAAGTTCAGAAGAGATTTACCAGGATGTTGCTGGGAATTGAGGATTTGAGTTATAAGGAGAGGCTGGACAGACTGGAATATTTTTCATTGGAGCGTAGGAAGTTGACAGGTAATCTTATAGAGGTTTATAAAATAATGAGGAGTATAGATAAGGTGAATGGCAGATCTTTTTCCTAGGATGGGGGATTTCAAGTCAAGGGAGTATATTTTTAAGGAGAGGAAAATGAGGACCGCAGATGCTGGAGATCAGATTTGAGAGTGTGGTGCTGGAAAAGCACAACAGGTCAGGCAGCATCTGAGGAGCCAGAGCATTGATGTTTTGGGCATAAGCCCTTCATCAGGAATGAGGCTTGTGGGCCGGGGCACTGAGAGATAAATGGGAGGGGAGGTGGGGTTGGCGGGAAGGTTGCTGAGAAAGCGATAGGTCGATGAAGGTGGGGGAGAAGGTGATAGGTCGGAGAGGAGGATGGATGAGATGAGAAAGGTGATGGACAGGTCAGGAGGGCGGTGCCAAGTTGGAGGCTTGGGACTGGGATAAGGTTGGGGAAGGCGAAATGAGGAAACCGGTGAAATCCACATTTATCCTGTGTGGTGGCAGGGTCTCAATGCAGAAGATGAGACATTCTTCCTCCAGGCATTAGGTGGCAAGGGTTTGGCGATGGAGGAGGCCCAGGACCGTCCTTGGTGAATGGGAGCGGGAGTTGAAGTGGAGTTGGTTGATGCAGGTGTCCCAGAGATGTTCTCTGAAACGATTTGCAAGTTGGATCCTGTCTCCCCAATGTAGAGGAGGTGAGAAGAGAAAGATTTTAAAAAGAGAAGAGAAGCAATTTTTTTTACAAGGAGAGTGGTTCATGTGTGGAATGAACTTCCAGAGGAATTGGTGGATGCGGTTAGAGTTACAATGATTAAAAGATATTTATGTAAACACATGAATAGAAAATGCTTCGAGGGAAATGGGCTACGCATAGGCAGGTGGATCTAGTTTAGTTTGGGATTATGGTCTGTACAGACTGGTTGGACCAAAGGGTCTGTTTCCATGCTATATGACTCTGTAATTATGTCATCTGCTGGAGCAGGACTTGCAGTCTGAAGCAATGGATAGCTATACAATCCTGGTCACCATTGAGGTGACAGCTGTGCTTAATTATCATGTCACTAGCTGATTCTAAGGATCCACTGGGACCTGTGCAAGATTTCTCCATCCACAAATGTTTGAGATTGTTGCCGATGCAATTTGTGCAAGATCAGACTTCTTCATCTCATTTTCCTGGGACGAGGTCAGTGCTAAAACCCAGGCAGTCGGGTTTATCAACACAGTTGTCTTGTCCCAGGTGTAGACCACTATACACTTGTCACATTGAGAGCATCATGTCATAATGTGCTGCCTTCATTAACAGGAAAGAGTTCCATTCAATCAATATAAAAGTCACCTGTGTTCATTGTGACCATATTTTAGAAGTCTGTGCCAGTTACCCAAAAGCTGCCATGAAAGATATATCCTTGATAACTCTCAGCTTCCTGCTTCATTCCAAGGACTAGATGCCTTACAAGAATGACTGCTGGGAGACAAGGGCCACATCACTAACCATGGCTGATGACAATTAAACAACTGTTTGACAGGCCAAGTGTAGATACAGTCAAGCCCATTCTTTCACCAGAGCCATTGTGGAGCACATGATGAGTCTCCCCAAGGTCAGGTTTTGATGCTTAGATCAATTTGGAAAGAAGTACACTGCAGACAGAGTATGGTGCATAATCATAGTAAACAGTGCACTGCACAACTGGAGCAGGCAAAGAGGACATATGAAAAATATTGAAGAGCCATGAATACAACATGTAACATCTTGAAGAGGAAATTGAGGATACTGAGTGGTAGGCACATGGTAGAGTGATTCAGCACAACAAGCTAGAGAGGATTGATAGCCACTTTTAATAGATCTGAGTTGGGTGAAGATATCGTCCAATTTTTGTAAAATTATTGCCACTTGAAAAGCAAGCAACCCCTATTAAGACCCAAAGGCAAATTGTGTGTTCTTTCTTTGCTTTTCCTATTGTTTACAAAGGTTAATGTTAACAACTGTTTGAAGGCCTCATAATATCTGATGTTCCTGTCTTAGCATTAATAACATGTTATGTCAAGATGGGCTTTAGGGAAAGAGTAGCACTTGTTTCAGATAAGTCATATGGTGCTAAGGAAAGGTAGCTTCTGTACCTTCAAAAATGACAGTGAATCAAACAAGTGATGATTTAAACTGTCATATATTTCCAAATGTAATATTCTATTCAATGAAGTGTCATCTGTGACTCCTTGTGTTTTCATCACGTTTTGTTTTTCCTTGCTTTCATATGTTTAGTTGTAGCCCTGAAGTCCACAGCTCCAATGGAAGGAACCTAACCTACAGTGGAGCATGTTGGCCTTGAAGGTTTGCATGGACAAAATGTGGTTGTCTTGTCCAGATTGAGCCTCACTCTCCTTCGCTTCCAGAATGTTGGGATTTTCAAACAGTGTGGAGGTGGAAGGACAGTCACTTCTGGAACATTTTGTGTGCAAATTTCCATATATTCATTTATGGATCCTCCATATACAAAATGAGGAGTAGAATGTACAGTAGGGCACCCATCTTGGTATTCTCTGCCTTTTTGAGGGCTGAGATAATGGGGCAGATTGCCTGAGATGAAAGTGGCTGGTACAGTTGTTTGTGTTGGTCCAGGTGCAGGAACGATGGCAAGCTGTCCCGAGTGAGTGAGTAGAAATTGCGGAGTACAGGAGGACTTAATAATTTTGGCATGGATGAGAACCATTGAGGGTAGATGTTGCATCCAACAGTGAGAGTGGTAAACTATGAGTCTTGGTGGATTAAGTAGGGCAGTTAAAGTAAATGTGAGGGAGCAGAGAGAAGATGTGATATTTATAATTGAGGAGTGCAGAAAGCCATCAATCTTCTTGCAGCATTGGTGCACATTCCTCCAGATTATGCACACTACTCTGAACCAGGTGGCTACTTCAGACCAGGCTGACAGTGTCTGATGCTGTGGTCTCCTATGGCAGTCCTGGAGAAAAAGTGGTCTTCATCACCATGCTTTCCATTGACATAGCAGGGTACCAATTTTGCCTCTGTCAGCCATGTCCTTTCTAGTTGTGCAGCATCATGTAAGTGTAATTCCTGTTTTGCAGTGCTTGAAGTTGTGTGTAGCTGGGATTTAAATATGGTACCTGCAGCTTGAATGGCAGAAAGTATTGACACCAGTGAGCACTTCTACATTTACTGACAGAATTGCATGTGAGCAGTGGTGTTGGAAAAGTACTTAATGAGGAGGACAGAGAGAAATCTGTGAAAAAAGACCCCAGGTCTAATGGACAGAAACCCTCCATGAAACTCCCCAAAATTAACACTTGCTCAGAATATGGACAGGACAGTAAAGCTCACAACGAGACAATTCACTCCATTGAGATTACACTGACTTTTCAGAAAACAATTTAGTTAATTTTCAACTTCCTTGCTCTTTCCCCTTTTCCCTGATTTTTAAAAAAAATTCATTCAAGTATTAAACCAACTCCTTTTGAAAGCAGTTATTGCTCTGTTTCTACTTTCCTTTCAGTCAGTGCTTTCTATTTACTGCATAAAATTAATTTTTGTCATGCCACCTATTTCTTTAGCCGATTACCTTAAGCCTGGGCTTTCTGCATATCAACCCTTTAATTATTGAAGGTGCTGGTGTTGACTGGCCATCTTTTTAAATTGATGCTGTATTACTAATTGTGCACATAATTGAATGGCAGAGTGGGAATTGTTATATAAGGGTGTAAGAATCTGAAAGAGTTAATATTGGGGAGGGTCTTAAGCATCACTCACTATGATGACACTGTACCTGGAGTATTGTGCATAGTTTTAGTCACCTCAATTGAAGAAAGATGTAGTGGCATTGGAGGCAGTTCAGACGAAATTTACTAGATTCATCCCTGAGATGAGGGGTTTGTTGGATGAAGAGAGATTGAACAGTTTAGGCCTGTACTGTCAGGAATTCAGAAGAATGAGAGGAGATCAAATTAAGGTATTAAAGATGATAAAAGATAAGAATAAAATTGTGCTTTTGTATCTTATGAACTTATATGAACTTTGTGGTAGAACAGTTAAGGATTTTGAGGGAGTGAGACCTATCACTCATGTCCTCCATACAGTTTCTGAAACAGTGTCAATCTTTACACTTAGTTGTTAACATGCAATAAGCTACTTTTTGTTTAAGACAAGAGGCTCTTCTCCTGAGAGAAGGAAATGGTTTTCCTCCACCAGTCCAGATCAAGCAAACCCTTAAAGAGATTCAATGCCAACCTACCCTATGATGAGAACTAGCATGAACAGTATCATACACCAAGATGATCTGTGATTAGGGCTGCTGATACAACATGATAAGCGATAGTGTTGACTGCCAAAGCTACAGAAAGTGGAAATCAACCAGAAAAAACAAACTTAATTAATGTACAATTTTGATAATGAATGATAACTTTTTTCTTGATCATATGTATTGAGTAACAGAGGTGACCTGTAGCTGCAAATGGTAATACTGTACATGCAACTTGTTTTTTTTTCAGCTTTTATGGAAAAGGAGATGTTTGGAGAAATGCATTTGTATAAAGCATGATGGCTGGCTTGTTGTGGTTATATGTCTCTATCCTTGCTGTAAGTGCTTTCATTCTTAATTAGTAGCAAGTTAAAAATCACACAACACCAGGTTATAGTCCAACAGGTTTAATTGGAAGGACACTAGCTTTCGGAGCGCCGTTCCTTCATCAGGTGATTTTTAACTTTGTACAGCCCAGTCCAACTGTAAAAATATAAAGTATATGAAGCTAGTTGCTATTAAAATGTATTAAGATGGACCAAAGCATTAATGTGCTGCACAAACTCTGATTAGATCCCATTTAGAAGTTGCACTCAGTCCTAAGCATTACAATATTAGAGGATACATGAACCTTGGAGGAGGTACAGTGCAGGCTCACCATAATTATAGCATGGTTGAAAGAATTGATTTATGAGCACAGGTTACATAGACAGATCTTGATTTCCCCTGAGTGCAGCAATTTAGAAGTTAGATAGTAGAAATCTGGAACTGTCCCACAGAAAGATGCTGTGGATCAGTAATTTGAAAATTTTAAGATAGAAATTTATAGAATTTTGTTAGACAATGAAATTAAGGGGGCAGAACTGCTGTGATTTCAAATTGAATGACATGACAAGTCATGTGAGTGAGGATAATCACTGGGTTGCATCAATCAATTAAATGTCAATATGTAAATCTCTAGTTTAAAATTCTCATCCTTATGTTTAAACTTTACCAAGTGATAGCACCTCTTAAATCTGTAGCCTTTTGCAGACCTTCCACTCCCCCTGCTAAATCTCACCATTCCTCTAACCCAGCTTTATAATATTTTCTTTCCCTCTGGCAGTTATACCTTCAGTTGTCTAAACTTGATACAGATGATCAGTTTAGAATTCACTTTTAATGAGTCAATAGAAGTTCATTATTTATTATTGCATATCATTTGCAATGAAATTTCTTATATTGCCATAATTCCAGAGGTACAAAATGAAAATTACATTACATTACAGTGTGGAAACAGGCCCTTCGGCCCAACAAGTCCACACCGACCCGCCAAAGCAAAACCCACCCATACCCCTACATTTACCCCTTACCTAACACTACGGGCAATTTAGTATGGCCAATTCACCTGACCCTGCACATCTTTGGACTGTGGGAGGAAACCGGAGCACCCGGAGGAAACCCACGCAGACACAGGGAGAACGTGCAAACTCCACACAGTCAGTCGCCTGAGGCGGGAATTGAACCCGGGTCTCAGGCGCTGTGAGGCAGCAGTGCTAACCACTGTGCCACCGTGCCGCCCACTGGTGGAGTAAAACTTGTGTCTTCAATAATGTTTTAACAGTGAAATGGGAACAGCCTCAAGGATTTCAGAATCAGTTATGTCGTATAGTTAGTAAGTTTGCAGGTGACACCAAAATTGGAGGTGTAGTGGACAGCAAAAAGGTTACCTCAGAGAACAATGGGATCTTGATCAAATGAACCAATGGGCTGAGGAGTGGCAGATGGAGTTTAATTCAGATAAATGTGGGGTGCTGCATTTTGGAAAGGCAAATCAAGCCAGGGCTTCTACACTTAATGGTAAGGTCCTGGAGAGTGTTGCTGAACAAAGAGACCTAGGAGTTCAGGTTCATAATTCCTTGAAAGTGGAGTTACAGGTAGTTGAGAGGTCATGTTGCAACTGTACAGGACATTGGTTAGCCACTTTTGGAACATTGCATGCAATTCTGGCCTTCCTGCTATGGGGAAGGATGTTGTGAAACTTGAAAGGGTTCAGAAAAGATTTACAAGATTTTTGCCAGGGCTGGAGAGTTTGAGCTAAAAGGAAAGGCTGACTAAGCTGGCGCTGTTTTCCCTGGAGGACGGGGGCTGAGGGGTGACCTTATAGAGATTTATAAAATCATGAGGGACTCGGTTATGGTAAGTGGACAAGGTCTTTTCCTCAGTGTGGAGAATCCAAAACTAGAAGGCATAGATTTAAAGTGCTTGGGGAAAGGTTTAAAGGGACCTAAGGAACAACATTTTCACAGAGGGTGAGTTGCCTGAGGAAGTAGTGGAGGCTGGTACAATTACACTATTTAAAAGGCATCTGGATGGATATAGGAATAGGAAAGGTTTAGAAGGATATAGGCCAAATACTGGGAAATGGGATTAGATTTATTTCAGATATCTGGTCAGCATGGACGAGTTGCCCGAAAGGTTTGATTCTTTGCTGTATATCTTTATGACTCTACTAATTATTTTTCATTTTGAAAATTGGAATTAAATACACTTTGTGTCAAGAGATAGTAGGTTCATTGGAAAAGTGATAACCACAGTTACATTATGAAATAATGAATTAAAAATGTTGTCATTTGGCAGACGATTGACCATTGTAAAGACTATAAGTGAAATTTTCCGATGGTCTGATGGCAAGAAATGTTGGAAAACATGGTAAGAATGACAAAATCAGATTCACAACATTGATGAAAACAGTTCTGATTTACCTTTTAAGCTTTCAAAGAATAAAGAACAAAGAAAATTTACAGCCCAGGAACAGGCCCTTCAGCCCTCCAAGCCTGAGCTGATCCAAATCCACTGTCTAAACCTATCATCCAATTCCTAAGCATCTGTATCCCTCTGCTCCCTACCTACTCATGCATCTGTCCAGACGCATCTTAAATGAATCTACCATTCCTGCCTCTACCACCTCTGCTGGCAACGTGTTCCAGATGCCCACCACCCACTGTGTGAAGTACTTGCCATGTGTATTCCCCTTAAACTTTCCACCTCTCACCTTAAAAGTGTGACCTCTCGTTATGGAATCCTTCACCCTGGGAAAAAGCTTGTCTCTATTCACCCTATCTATACCCTCCATGATTTTGTAAACCTCAATCTCCTTTTCTCTAATGAAAATAAACCTAACCTACTCAACCTCTCTTCATAGCTAGCACCTTCCATACCAGGCAACATCCTCGTAAACCTTCTCTGCACCCTCTCCAAAGGGTCCACATCCTTTTGATAATGTGGCGACCAGAACTGTACACATTCTGAATGCGGCCAAACCAATGTCTTGTACAATTTTAACATGACTTGTCAGCTCCTATACTCAATACCCCATCCACTGAAGACAAGGATAATCTATGCCTTCTTGACCACTCTATCCACCTGTGCAGCAACCTTCAAGGTACAATGGACCTGCACTCCCAGATCTCTCTGTCCATCAACTTCTCCCAAGGCTCTTCCGTTCATTGTACAATTTGCTGTAGAATTAGTCTTGCCGAAATGCATCACCTCACATTTGTCTGGATTGAACTCCATCTGCCACTTTTCCGCCCAACTCTCTAGTCTATCTATATTCTCCTGTATTCTTTGACAGTCCCTTATGCTTTCTGCTACTCCACCAATCTTCGTGTCATCTGCAAACTTGCTGATCATACCAACAGTGCCCGCTTCCAGATCATTTATGTATATTACAAACAACAGTGGCCCCAACACTGACCCCTGCGGGACACCACTGGTCACCTTTCTCCATTTTGAGAAACTCCCTTCGAACACCACTCTCTGTCTCCTGTTGCTCAACCAGTTCTTTATCCACCTAGCTAGAACACCCTGCACACCATTTGACTTCACTTTCTCCATTAATCTACCATGGGGAACCTTATCAAATGTCTTACTAAAGTCCATGTATATGACATCAACAGCCCTTCCTTCATCCATCAACTTGGTCACTTCCTTGAAGAACTCTATTAAGTTGGTAAGGCATGATCTCCCCTGCACAAAACATGTTGCCTATCACTGACAAGCCCATTCTTTTCTAAATATAAATAGATCCTAAGCCTCAATACACTCTCCAGCAACTTTCCCACCACTGACATCAGGCTCACTGATGTGTACTTACCCGGAATATCCCAACTACCCTTCTTGTAGAGGGGGCAACATGAGCAACCTTCCAGTCCTCCGGCACTTCATCTGTATTTAAGGATGCCATAAAGATATCTGTCAGGGCCCCAACTATTTCCTCTCTCACCTCCGTTAGCAACCTGGGATAGATCCCATCCATTCCTGGGGATTTGTCCACCTTAATAACCTTTAGCCTACCCAACACATCTTCCCTACTGATGAGATCAGAATTTCACTATTAAGTAGTGACGAGCTTATTTCCATACATTTCCAACTCATTAATACCCAACTCATGCATTTAAATGCAGTTTATAGTTCTTCCCTCCTTTATCAAAAAATAAGACGATAACAATCTCCGACTTGAAAGAGCGATTACCAGATGGGTGCAGCTTTCTGATTGCTTGTCTTGGTGCCAGTTTTAATGTCTCTTCCCCATCATGTTCTTATATGATTCATGGACAGCATCCTCCTCACTCTTTGAACACCTGAAGTCAGTATTGGCAAACCACCAGCCACACCACATTATCAAGACTGATCTCGGGCAAACTCAGAATCTATTTCAGCCCTTCAGGACTGAAGGGAGCACAGAGACACCTTTGACTTGCACAATCCTGCCAGGTCACTTTGTGCAAAGAGACACAGCCATGCCATGCATAAATACTGAATGCATCTTATGACTCTTAGTTTCATTTCTTAGAGCTCACTCACTTTAAACTTACCTGAAGGCTACCAGACTATGTTGATTGCATCGTTGTGGCCAGAGGTCAGGAAGAGTTAACAGTTATAGAGCAAGTGATGAGAGAGAGCAGTTCAATAGTTGGTGGTTTTTAAAGTGTCGAATGCAGTGGCAGAATTAGAGTGAGTATAAGGTGAAGATGTTGGCACTTTCCCTTGAAGAGCATATAAAATCATCAACTTATTTTCTGCAATGCTATTCATCTGTCTAACCTTGGAAGTGGCAATAACTGTGTTCATTCTTTGGAGGAGCCAGTGTTTAACTGGTGTGGACAAAGTTAAAAATCACACAACACCAGGTTATAGTCCAACAGGTTTATTTGGAAGCACTGGCTTTTAGCGCATTGCTACCTGGTGAAGGAGCAGCACTTCAAAAACTAGTGCTTCCAAATAAACCTGGTATTGTATGATTTTTAACTGTGTTCATTCTGGCAGTGTTTGGTTCTTTAGCCTCCTCTGGAGGTCTGCCACATAAACGATTGTTCTCATCTTGACCACCACATTCACTAGAAAGACCAGTCCATATCTGAAAGCAGGGGACTAGTTTCAGCTTCAGCAACTTTTCAATTTCTTGTACAAGGTAGTTCTTGGTTTGTAGCATTTGAAATGTGTGTCTTTGGATTTTAAGGTCAGAAATCACACAACACCAGGTTAAAGTCCAATAAGTTTATTTGAAATCATGAGTTCACCTGATGAAGGTACAGCGCTCCAAAAGCTTGTGATTCAAATAAACCTGTTGGACTATAACTTGGTGTCATGTGACTTCTGACCTTGTTCACCCCAGTCCAACATTGGCACCCCCACATCTGGGTTTTAAAACTAATACTGCCAGCTTGTATGCCAGAAGGTCTTGGTAGCACTGTAAATTTTGCTGCATAATTGCACAAGAAAGAGGTCAAAGAGACCAATTGCTTCACTAATGAAGTGAGGAGCTGAAGACAGTATTTTGAAAGTCACTTTGAGCCTTGATGGGATCACCCACCACAAAACTGTCTGAAAATAGCACAACCTAAAAATAAAAAAGGCAGCAGTATGTTCATGAATTCACTTATCCACATTATTCAATCTCTTGAGGAAGATCTTATCTTGTTCTGTGTTTGAAAAGTTGGTCAAACAAACTGTACAAGTTTTGTAACCACTTGCACACCATTATTCAAGGACAGCCAGTCACATTCCACAAATTACATTTTGAAAGTCTCAGCAAAGCTGAAAGCATGTCATTCATAGAGTATTAGATCATCTCTATTTATACTTATTCTCAAACTTGCAGTCTGATCCAAAACCAGATGTTTATCCAATCTTTTTTGATGGAATGAATCAGTACATCAGCCATTAGCTTCGATTTCTGGAACTCTTTTCCATGTACTTTGCATTGATCAATTTCTAAATTATTGTCTTGATTATGACTTATTTATCTTAGATTTTAGCACTCACTATTCAAATTTACGTGCATATTATCTATAATTTCAGTGAAGAACAGTTCTGAATCACTGGCTTCCTCAATTGCCTTTTCTCCAATATCCAAACTTGAGTCTTTCTTCATAGCTCTGAACTTACTGTAATTTATATCCTTCTTCTTTGAAACCTCAGTATACAACAGAGTCCTTGTTGAAGGTAGATTTGTCAATATTATTCCAGATGTAAGCTCAACACTCATCTCTCCAAGGTCAAAGGAACTCGTTCTACACTGTAGGAAAACTGTACCATCTAAAGGTAAGTCAAGGAAGTAAAGGTCTAGAAATTATTGGAGTGAAGTACCTCATAGCTGGCAACATGAATTTAATTTCTTTCTTGTCCATCAAGTTGTGTTATTCTTGCAACACAGATTTCTAGAATTGCGAGCTCAAAGTGGCTGAGTGAGAGAAACAAGAGAAATGTTGAGTCAAATCTCCATCTCCTTAATCAATGATAGAGAAAGAAACAGATGAACAACAGAGAAGAAAATAAAGCAGAGTAAAATTATATATAGAGAAAAATAAAGAGAGGGAAAGAAACATTCAATTAAGGGTGGGAGAAAAAGGCAGAACAAAAGGAATTTTAAATTTAAAACATCTGTAAACAAGTTGCAGATGTAAAACTCCATTTTTCTAATGGTTCATGTGCTGGGAAACCTGATTGAGCTTCATGCCAGGACCATAAGTCACATCGTTAAGTGGGTCCCAATGAAATGAAATGCCGTCACTAAATTTCTGTCACTAGGTGACAGCCTTTCTCTGGTTCATAACATTTGGTAATGTCTTGACCGAATAGTTGGTGGCCATGATGTGGAGGTGCACATTGCCAAACTATTGCAATGCAATTAATATAATGACATATGAATTCATTGCACACCAGTCAACAAGAATCACTGAACAATTATGAAAATAAAGTCAAATAATCAAATTAATGATACAGAGAATATCTTCTCCTAGCCCTTTCTTCTGAAATATTTTTTAGAGATGGCCACATTTGAATCATGGACAAAGATAACATATTTTCACTCCAACCTTTCTTTTCCACAATTTTCATAAATCAGCTCTTGGTTAATAGCTGTACTTAATCACAAATAACAGAGTCAAATTTCATTCTAGACTTTCCTCTTATTTGATTTCATATCAAGTGGTATTTGAAAGCATGTTTTTTTCTTTTGTGGGTGAGTTACATCAAATAATACTTTTTTTAAAGTTAGGGATCATGCTTTTAGAATAGATGTGAAGAAACATTTTTCACTCAGAGCTGTGTAACATTGGAACTTTCTGCCTCAGAAGATGGTGGAGCCAGGTTCATTGAACTTTTTTAAGGCTGAACTGTTTAGATGCTTGATAGGCCGAGGATGTCAAAGGTTATTGGGGTTAGATGACACTGAGGTTAACTCCCCTACTGTTCTTTGAATGGTGTTTTGGGATTTTATTGTCCACCTGAGAGAGCAGCTGAGCTCCAGGTTTAATATATGAATCAAAAAACAGCATTTTCAGCAATCCAATGCAGTACTGGAGTGTGAAACCTGAACCAATGACTCACAGATGAAAGTGCCATAAACTGAACAACAGTTGACACTGTGGGGATATGAATTACAACTTACTCCATTTAATAGTGGCTTATTAGTGGAAACTGTGGAGCTGAAGTAGCAGCTGCTGGCTTCTTTGCAGCCTAGTTACTGTGGGCCACATGTCCTTGGATCATTTGGTGCAAAAACTCAATAGAAAAACAAATTTGTGAGGACAGATATCTTGCTGTATGGAAAATTGCGGAAAGTACAGGAAGGCATGCATGTCTGGATTTAACTTGCTGATTGAAAACATCGCATCATCCTCCATCACTTCCACCTCTCTAACCCTAACCCTAACCCTAACCCTAAACCTATCGCAGGACCCCACCACTAGAGATATATTTCCCTCCCCATTCCTATCAGCGTTCTGGAGACTCATCAGGTCCATGCCCTGCAGCAGCCCACACCGCAGTGCTGGCACCTTCCCCTGCCACCGCAGAAGTGCAAAACCTGCACCCACACCATTCCCCTCACTTCTGTCCAAGGCTCCAAAGGATCCTTCCGCACCCGACAGAAATTTACCTGTACCTCCACCAATATCATCTACTATATCTGTTGCACCTGATGTAGTCTCTTCTACATTAGGGAGACAGGACGCCTACTTGCAAATTGTTTCAGAGAACACCTCTGGGACACTCGCACCAACCAACCTCACCACCCCGTGGCTGAACACTTCAACTCCCCCTTCCATTCTGTCAAGGACATACAGGTCTTGGGACTCCTCCAATGCCAAAACCTTACCACCTGACACCTGGGGGAAGAATGCCTCATATTCCGCCTTAGGACCCTGAAACCACACGGGATCAATGTGAATTTCAACAATGTCCTCATTTCCTCTCCCCCCACATTATCCTAGTCCCAAGCTTCCAACTCGGCACCACCCTCCTGACCTGTCCATCACCTTTCCTATCTATCTGCTTCACCCTCCTCTCCGACCTATCACCCTCTCCCCCACCTTTACCTATCGCATTCTCAGCTACCTTCTCCCTAACCTCACCCCCCTCCCATTTATCTCTCAGTGTCCCCACCCACAAACCTCATTCCTGATGAAGGGCTTATGCCTGAAACATTGATTCTCCTGCTCCTCGAATGCTCCTCCTAAAACTGCCACCCCTTTCTTCTGAGACTCTGCCTTGTTGTCCTAGACTCTCCATGAAGGGAAACGTTTTCTCAATATTTACCGTCAAACCCCTTAAGAATCCCATAAGTTTCAATGAGATCACCTCTCATTCTTATATATTCCAATGAGTAAAGTCTTCAGGACAATCGGTGACTTTTGTCTTATTTTATATTTTTTCATTCAAGTTAACGCCCTGCTTTAACTTCCTTGGTCAAGGGTTAACCTTCCATGAGCTTTCTTAGAATCTTTCCTCCTTATTGGCAACCAAGATTTTATTTGACTTGATTTGATTTATTGTCACGTTTGAAAAAAGTGAGGAACTGCAGACGCTGAAATATCAGAGTCGAGAGTGTGGTGCTGGAAAAACACAGCAGGTCAGGCAGCATCCGAGGAGCAGGAGAATCGACATTTTGGGCTTAAGCCATTCCTGATGAAGGGCTTATGCTCGAAACATTGATTCTCCTGCTTCTCGGATGCTGCCTGACCTGCTGTGTTTTTCCAGCACCACACTATCGACTCTTATTGTCACGTGTGCCTAAGTACAGTGAAAAGCTTTCTATGGGAGCAGTGCAGGCAGACCATAGTGAGCAAGGACATATAGATCCTAGGGTGAAAAAAATCTTGGACAGAGTAAGGCATACAGGTGACACCACACAGGATGTTCATGTAAGATCAACATTAACAAATCAGCATTATTTGAAGTTAGAAAGTCCATTCAACAGTCTAACAGCAGGGAAGAAGCTGTTCATGAAATTGCTGGTATGTGTGTTAAAGCATCTGTATCTTCTAGGAGAAAGTGAGGACTGCACATGCTGGAGAGCAGAGTGAAAAAGTGTGGAGATAGAAAAGCACAGCAGGTCAGGCAGCATCCTGAGAAGCAGGAGAGTCAATGCTTTGGGTATGAGTCCTTCATCTGTATCTTTTACCTAATGGAAGAGATTGTAGGAGAGCATTACTGAAATAGGTCTTTGATGTTGGCAGCCTTTTCGTGGCAACGAAATGTATAAATGGAGTTCATAGATGGAAGATTGGCTTCCATGATGGTCTAGGTTGTGCACACAACCTTTTGTAGTTTCTTACAGTTCTCAGCAGAGCAGTTGCCATACCAAGCTATTATGTACCCAGACACTATACCTTCTATAGTGCAACTGTAAAAGTTGGTGAGGGTCCTTAAGGGTCCTAAATTTCCTCAGCCTCCTGAGGAAGAAGAGGCATTGTTGTGACTTCTTAACTGTCACATCTACATGGGAAGTCCAGGACAGGTTGTCGATTATCGTCACTCCTCGGGACTTGACGTTGTCAACTCTTTCAACCTCTGCTCCGTTACTGTAGATGGAGGCATGTTCTCCTCCTTTCTTTCTGAAGTCAATAATCAGTTCTTTAGTTTCCTGGTTGGCTCCATGACATACTGTTGTGGGAAACCATCCCTAATGTATTGTATGAAATTATTGTCGTAGCTACCTGTTTTACCTCAGATTTTCACTTCGGCACTTTATTCCTTCATGACTCAATGTTGAGTTCCACAATTTGGCTCTCAGCGGAGCTGTCCCATTTTCTCCTTTTCACACCTTCAGCACCAGTTTGCCTGGTGTACTTCTTTACTGAACTCTAGGTTCAATATATGTTAGCAATGCAAAGGTTACCTCATCAGATCTATTTGATGAATAGACAACGTACCACCAATATTGTACCACTCTTCAATATAAATAGAGGAACATTCAAAATAAGTCATGAATCACACTTGCACAGAAAACTCAGCTGTATGCTTATATTGCCAGCATAAGAAACTTCTGTTCAATGTCTAGTGTTTGTACTTAATCTCACAGCTACAAGTGGTCAGCCTTCCTTTCTTTGTATTGATCTTGTGTACCCCAGTAAGCTCTTTTGATTTACCCTGCAAGGTGCAGCAAACTGCGCAAAGTTATCTTCTATGGCGATTGAATCATCTAATCCTGGAACCACAGAGTCTGCCACAGGTGGGGCTGGTGGTTTTTGAGGAGGCAGGTGGATGCAATGCTCTGTATTCTGCTTGGACTTGGCCTCCACATGTTCTACATGGTGATGTTTGCAGTGGTTTTTGCCTTTGTGGATGTTCCTTCTCTATTGTATACATTCTATGGCAAGTGAATCTCATGTATCAGTGGGGATATTGCAATTGTTTAGGGAGACTTTCTGGGTGTTCTTGTAGCACTTCCTCTTCCCTCCTCATGCTCACCTATTGGTGCAGACCACGGAGTAGAGCACTTGTTTAAGGAGTTTTGAGACCCACTCATTGCAACTAGCCACATGTGACCAGTGTTTCAATACTGGAGATATTGGTCCGGGAAAGAATGCTCACATTGGTATGCTATCCTGCTAGTGAATTTGCAGGATTTTGGACAGGCAGCTCTGGTGATAACTCTCTGGGGATTTGAGGTGTCTGCTGTACATTATCTATATTTCTGATACATAAAGGGTGTGGACCACAGCTGCTCTCAGGATTGTAAGCTTGGATTTCATTGTCAATATCTGGTCACACTGAGTGGAGGCAACTGAGGTATGGGAAATGATTGCATTGTCCATGGATCCCGATGTAAAAACAATGACTGCAGATGCTGGAAACCAGATTCTGGATTAGTGGTGCTGGAAGAGCACAGCAGTTCAGGCAGCATCCAAGGAGCAGCGAAATCGACGTTTCGGGCAAAAGCCCTTCATCAGGAATTAAGGCAGTGAGCCTGAAGTGTGGAGAGACAAACGAGAGGAGGGTGGGGGTGGGGAGAAAGTAGCATAGAGTACAATGGGTGAGTGGGGGAGGGGATGAAGGTGATAGGTCAGGGAGGAGAGGGTGGAGTGGATAGGTGGAAAAGGAGATAGGCAGGTAGGACAAGTCATGGGGACAGTGCTGAGCTGGAAGTTTGGAACTAGGGTGAGGTGGGGGAAGGGGAAATGAGGAAACTGTTGAAATCCACATTGATGCCCTGGGGTTGAAGTGTTCCGAGAAAGAAGATGAAGCGTTCTTCCTCCAGGCTTCGGGTGGTGAGAGAGCAGCGGTGGAGGAGGCCCAGGACCTCCATGTCCTCGGCAGAGTGGGAGGGGGAGTTGAAATGTTGGGCCACGGGGCGCTGTGGTTGATTGTTGCGGGTGTCCCGGAGATGTTCCCTAAAGCGCTCTGCTAGGAGGCGCCCAGTCTCCCCAATGTAGAGGAGACCGCATCGGGAGCAACGGATACAATACATTATATTAGTGGATGTGCAAGTAAAACTTTGATGGATGTGGAAGGCTCCTTTAGGGCCTTGGATAGAGGTGAGGGAGGAGGTGTGGGTGCAGGTTTTACCGTTCCTGCGGTGGCAGGGGAAGGTAGGTCCACACCCCCCTACAACCCACCCTCCCATCCTGGCACCAAACTTCCAGCTCAGCACTGTCCCCATGACTTGTCCGGACCTGTCCTACCTGCCTATCTCCTTTACCACCTATCCACTCCACCCTCTCCTCCCTGACCTATCACCTTCATCCCCTCCCCCGCTCACCCATTGTATTCTATGCTACTTTCTCCCCACCTCCACCCTCCTCTAGCTTATCTCTCCACGCTTCAGGCTCACTGCCCTTATTCCTGATGAAGGGCTTTTGCCCGAAACGTCGATTTCGCTGCTCCTTGGATGCTGCCTGAACTGCTGTGCTCTTCCAGCACCACTAATCCAGAACATGGATCCCGATGGTCAAGTGTAGTGTTGTGTGGCAGAAGCATGATGGAAAAAAACCTTTGTTTTCCACAAGTTTAATCTGAGGCCCATTTTCTCACATGCCTTGGTGAATGCATTGATAATGGATTATAGCTCAACCTCTGAGTGCGCACACAAGTAGGTGTTGTTGCATACTGTGGTTCAATGGTCAAAGTTAGTTTCATCTTGATTTTGGTGTGGAAGGTTAAACAGTTTCTCACTTGTCCTATAGGCTAGCTCCATTCTGACAGGGGCCTTCCTGGAGATTGAGTGCAGTTCTATTATAGGGAAGATGGAAAGAGGATTGATGAGCTGAAGATGCCCTGCTTGATTGGATCCATACGTGAGGAATCATGAGTTGCATGTCATCATAACACAGGTGGAGAATGATGTCTAATTTCTGCGGAGAGCTTAATCTGAGGAAGATATTCCAAAATACCTCATGGCGGAGAGAATCGAAGCCCTTTGAAATTGAAGAAGACTATGTACAGTGGTTGGTGCTGTTCCTTGCACTTTTGTTTGGATTTGTCAGATATCATTTGTGAAAATGATATCCACATGCCATTTGAAGGGTGGAGGCTACATTGTGACTGAGGAAGAAGCTCTTCAGTCACTGGAATGAGGTAATTGAAGAGGATTCTTATGATGACCGTTCCTATGCTGGACAATAGGGAAATACCTCTAATTTCTTGAAACTGGTCACAATTATAACATCTGTGAGGTTTCCCAGCATGCTGGTCTTTCCACTGAATGATTGATTGTCACATATATCTAGGGAGATACAGTGAAAAAATATTCTGTCACCACAATCCAGCCACATGAGCTACAAAAGAATGAAAAGTAAGTACCTAAATAAAGTTCATCTTTATTGGTGGGGTCCCAAACACAGCTGCCGGACTTCTGCACTCTGGATCTACCACAGCCAGGATCCCCTTCTCTGGGCACTGACACCTTTGCAGTTGACGACCCACCATCGCCCTAAGAGTCCACACTCCGGACCTACCACAGCCAGGAATTTCCGCTTTGCCATCACTGCAGCCATTACAGGAATCCATTCATCAAGCTTACAAGCCAGGAGTCAATGCTGACACCACTCTGGCCTTCCCGTGACATCAGGAAATTGAAGAAATGAAAAAGGAAAATGAAAACAATAAAAAGGCGAGAACAGAAAAAGAATGCAGTTGGCCTGGAGTGGACAGGCTTAGCCTGACACTACCGACTATGGTGGTGCTGCCGTCTTGCATGTATGATGTGGAGGTGCAGGTGTTGGACTAGGGTGGACAATGTTAAAGGTCACACAACACAAGGTTATAGTCCAGCAGGTTTACTTGGAAGTGCAAGCTTTGGAATGCAGAACTCTGCAAGCTTGTACTTCCAAATAAATCTGTTGGACTATAACCTAGCATTGTGTGATTTTTAATCTTGCATGTAGTCCAAGATAAAGACAATGAGTTGTGGATTTGTGCAAAAGTGCCTCTCCACTGTATGTTAGTACTTCATTGGGAATTTCATCTGCTTTGAAGGCATGGCTGATTCTCAGCTGGAAAATAATTTTTATGACCTCATGGTGGGTTGGGAGGTGCACAGAGATGGTTACGGATATTGTGGTGATGGATAGTGTTAAGAACATTTGCATTGAAGGATTTGTCTTGGTTGTGGAGATCCTCAAAGTGCTGTCTCTTAGTGAGCTTTGACTGCCTCTCAGTCTTCCAGTGACACTCCATTTTTGACTCTCAGTGGAGTTGGACTCTGGATAATCAGACCATAGATGGCTTTGATTTACTGAAGAAGCTGCACACATTGTGGTTGCCAGCGAGTTGCTGAGTTTCATATGCTCATTCCACACACCATCTATTCTTTAAGTCATGGGTTGCACCCCAAATTTCGGTTGTCCATAGCATTTTCCAGGGTGAATCAGAGGGTCATGAGGCACTCATTTACCCCAAGTGTATTTGTTGCGATGTCTGACCAGTTTATTTCTTATGACAAAACAGACCCAGTAAAGATGGTGTCCTTCTTCTGTTTTGCCTTTCCAGAAGAAAGTATAGCGGCTACCTTGTTCTTTAGTCTGGCCTTCTTTTGCCTGTCATGTCTCACTCATGGCAGTGATGTCACTGTTTTAGAGCCAAAACTCCTGGGCGATGACAGCAGTGCGACATTCAGGTCTGTCATTTTTGCAGTTGTCCAAAAGGGTCCTGATGTTCCAGATCCCAAACTTTATCTGGATGGATGGAGATGGTTGGAGTGGGAAATGGCTGTGCATTTTTTTTAACATACAGTGGGTTGCTGCACACCAACCACCACACAGTTCTAGTGCAATGAGGTTCAGACCTAGTAGCAGGGAAAATCCAAGATGACTAGAGACTCTCTGTTGCAGGACACTCTTCTTATACTAATTATTATCGATCACTACCACAGTGGAGTAGAAGGCAAAGCCCGTGGTGGTGGGGACTAACAACATCTGGGTATCAGAGTAGTATCCGGGGCCATTCTCCAGCCCAAGATCTTGCAATGACAGTGACTACAGGCCACTCTTGCCAGTCTTTTTCACTATAACAGAAACTGCAGGCCACTCTTACCAGTCTTTTTTCAAAGCAGTGGTAATTACAGGCCTCACTTCCCAGTGTACCAAAAATGCCTTGTTCAAAAGAAGTGTTCAAATGTTCTGAAGACGTCACTGGATTTGAAATATTAAGTCTGTTCTCTCTTCATAGTTGCTGCCAAACCTGTTGAGTTTGTCCAGCACTTTCTGTTTCTGTTTGATCCATTCGTTGACCTTTATTTTGAAGCAACCATCTCGGTATTGACAACCTGTCCAACTCATGTCCACAAAAATTATTAAATATGAAGCCTTCACCACAGATTCACAGAATTGTTACAGCACAGAAGGAGTCTCTAGAGCCCATCATGGCTGCACTCGGCTCTTCAAACGAGCATCATTGTCTCGTATTATTTACCTGCATTCGCCATACTCTTGCATATTATTTCTATCTATATAATCATGCAATGCTCTCTTGAATGCCTCAATTGTATCTATCTCCACCACAGTTTCAGACAGAGCATTTCATATCCTAACTACTCGATATGTGAAAGTTTTATCTTGCATCACCCTTGCGTCTGTAGCAAATCACTTTCAATCTGTGTTCTTAAGTCCTTTCATTTTTGTTCCTTTTGTAATCATCAAATCATAGTATTGCTAAGTGGGAACAACTTCTCCCTTTCTATTCTATGTAGCCCATTCATGATTTTGAAAACCTCTATCCAATCTCTTCTCAGCCTTCTTGTCTCCAAGGAGAACAGTCCTAACTTCTTCCATCTATCCTCATTTCAGAAGTTTCTCATCTCTGGAACCATTCTTGGAAATTGCTTCTGTACTTTCTTCAATGCAATTACACCTTTCCCATTATGTGGCAACACAATATCCTTGAGATGTCTAATAAGTGTTTTGTACAAATTCAACATCACCTTCTGCTCTTGTAATTTCTGCCTCAATTAATAAAGCCAGTCCCAGAGCCCCAGGAATCTAAAACCCACCCTCCTGCATCAATTTCCAGCCATGCATACATTTTATCCTCCTATATCTGTACTCACTTGCACATGGCACTGGGACTAATTTGGAGATTACTACATTTGAAGTCCTTCTTACTAACTTTCTATTTAGCTCCCTAAATTCTAACCATATCTACCTTCCTACCTATGCCATTGGTATCAATATGGACCACAATGTCTGACTGTTCATCCTCCCCCAGAAGAATGCCTCTGTGACATCCTTGACTCCAGTCCCAGGGAGGTAACCTATCATTCTGGAGTCTCGTTGATGGCCACAGAAGTGCGTTTGTTCCCTAAATAATGAATCCCCTGTCACTATTATTCATCCTTTCTTCTTCCTCCCCTCCTGTCCAGATAGGCCACTGGTGGTAACAGAAGGTTGGCAGTGAGGCTCCACTCCATGGAAGAACTAACCTCCTGATCTGCCTCCACAATGGAAAACTGATTTGAGTGGGACTTGAGGGGACGCCAACACGAGCAGCCTGTTTCTCTTGAACTGTCTGACAATCACCCTTTTTTTCCCTTCCTCCAGTCTTGGAAACTAAGGTGTGACCATGTAATTTTTTTTATTCTTTAAACATATGACCATATGCCTAAAGTCAGAGTCAGGTTTCTGCAGCTGACAGCACTTCTTGCACGTCTGGTCCTCTAAGACACCGGTATGGTCCATGGTTTCCCACATTTTGTGGGTCACACATTCCACTTGAACAACTTGAGCTGTTATGTCTTAAACTTAAATTTACTTAGTCATATTGACTCACTTAGCAACTTAAAGTTATGTTAACTTTGCTCTCCTTCCTTTATCTTCCTTTGGCTTATGTATACTTCATGAAGCCAATCTCTAAATGCCCTTGAACTGAGTGAGTTGTAGGAGCATTACAAAGTGCAGTTAAGAGTCAACCACATTTTTGTGGATTTGGAATCACATCTAGACTAGGTGAGGATGGCAGATTTCCTTTTCTAAAAAAACATTATGAATTAGATGAGTTTTTATGATAATTTCAAGGTCACCATTGATAAGACTAGTTTTCAATTCCAGATTTTTATTACATAGGTTTTATTTTACCAGCTACTATGGTAGTATTTGAACCTATGTCTCAAGTTATTGGTGAAAGTGAGGACTGCAGATGCTGGAGATCAGAGCTGAAAATGTGTTGCTGGAAAAGTGCAGCAGGTCAGGCAGCATCCAAGGAGCAGGAGAATCGACATTTCGGGCATGAAGAAGGACTCATGCCCAAAACGTTGATTCTCCTGCTCCTTGGATGCTGCCTGACCTGTGCTTTTCCAGCAACACATTTTCAGCTCTCAAGTTATTGGTCTCTGTATTACCAGACAAGTGGTATTACTACTCCGCCACCATCTTTACTTATCAACTAAATGTGATGAGCTAAATGTTTTTGTTTTAAGAGAAAATTCAGAGGATAGTAGATGAAGTAAGTAGTGAATATGTGCCATTTTTAGGAATCCATGAAGTTTGGGTTGTGTTGAGTCAGAATGGATTCAGTCTGGTTTATTGACTGCTAAATGGTTGTTGTTGTTGCTAAAATTGTAGCTCATGGAAACAGGTATGCTTATTCCCAGCAGCTTCCTGCTATCAAAGAACTTATGTATTTTTTGGTTTCTGTGTTGGCTGAAAAACAGTGCTGGATTACTACTACAATCTCTGCTATAGCTACAATTTCACAATTCAGCATAGTTTTCTATTTCACACCAACCTTCCTGCACATTTGCTCTTTTGCTTCCCATCACTGCACAAATATTGTAACAGGCTGGTTATGCTCTTGAAGCGAAAGTCTTGGTTCATAAAACATGCTAGTGAGTATAAATTGTTCCGTTATGGTTTTCTGTCACTAGCAACACCAGAAATCTTAACTTGCATCTGATTTCTCTGTAGCATACCTATCTTGGAGAGTATTCCTATTAGATTGCTGAGTCCTATTTTTATTTGACAAGCAAATTGGCTTGTTTTTAATATGGTTTAAAAATCTGGGGGTGATGAGTTTTGTAGATTCTTATGTAATATTCATAGAGCTAAAGGGTGACCCTGATTGCATAATGTGAAAATGTAATGACACATTTGTAGTTAACACACTGATTCTTTTCTGCAATTTGTCATGCAGTGAATTCCAAATCTGAGGAAGACTAAATCAATGCCTGTATCTCCCAGTCTTGGCTTGAAACTGACATGGCAGTTGAGTAAAAGATTGAGTCAATAAGTCATATAGGTATTAATAGTTTGTATCTAAATTGGGCCTTTAAAATACAAAAACATCCCGAAGTGCTACACAGAAGTCTAATTGGACAAAAATTGAAACCAAACAAAATCAATTTGGTGTGAGCAAGGCTGTGTTTACTTCCTGAACATTCAAATTTAGAATTTCCCGGATCTGTTGTGGCATAAAGATACTGCAATCAGGGCGTGTGGGAGTGGACATTTGGAGAAAGTTAGTTATCCCAAATTGCTGTCCATTTTAAGGTGAGAGAATGTCTGGTCAAAGGCTGAGGCAAACTCATAATATTTATATGCACCTTTTTTTCTCTTTTGAAACAAGCTTACTGACTGCTTTAACGTCCACCCTTTGTCTTACAATAAGCAATCACATGGAGGAACATGTCAGCTGAAAGGGGAATAGTGGATACGGTTTATTTGAATTTTCAATAAACTTTCGATTAGTGCCCACAAATAAAGATAGTAAACAAAATCAGCACCTGGGACTAGGGCGTAATAAATTGGCATGGATTGAGAACTGGTGAACAAATGAAAAATAGAATAGAAAGAAAATGGGTTATTCTCAGTTAGTAGGCTGTGTCATTTTGATATGACAAGATAGAAAGTGAAGAAGTCGTTTGGTATGCTTCCATTTATTGGTCAGAATATTGAATATAGAAGTTGGGAGGTCATGTTGTGGTTGTGCAGGACATTGGTTAGGCCACTGTTGGAATATTGCGAGCAATTCTGGTCATGCACTAACAGGAAGAATGTTGTGAAACTTGAAAGGATTCAGAAAAGATTTACAAGGATGTTGCCAGGATTAGGGGGTTGAGCTATAGGAAAATGATAAATAGGCTGGGGCTGTTTTTGTGGAGCGTTGGTGGCCTTACAGAGGTTTATAAAATCATGAGGGCATGTATAATGTACATAGACAAGGTCTTTTCCCTGGGATGGGGGAGTCCAGAACTAGAGGGTGAGAGGGGAAAGATTTAAAAAGGGCCTAAAGATCAACTTTTTCAGGCAGAAGGTGGTACCTGTATGGAATGAGCTACCAGAGGAAGTTTGGAGGTTGGTACAATTACAACATTTAAAAGGCACCTTGATGGGTCGATGGATAGAAAGGGTTTAGAAGGATATGGGCCAGGTGCTGGCAAATGGGACTAGATTAAGACCATAAGACACAGGAGTGGAAGAAAGGCCATTTGGCTCATCGAGTCCACTCCACCATTTAATCATGGCTGATGGGCATTTCAACTCCACTCACCCCAACTCTCCCCGTAGCCCTTAATTCCTTGCGAGATCAAGAATTTATCAACCTCTGCCTTGAAGACACCCAACGTCCAGGCCTCCACTGCACTCTGTGGCAATTAATTCCACAAGCCCACCACTCTCTGGCTGAAGAAATGTCTCCTCATTTCCATTCTAAATTAACCCCCTCTAATTTTAAGGCTGTGCCCACAGGTCCTACTCTCCCCGTCTGACGGAAACAACTTCCTAGCGTCCACCCTTCTAAGTCATCCATTATCTTGTAAGTTTCTATTAGATCTCCCCTCAACCTTCTAAACTTTAATGAATACAATCCCAAGATCCTCAGCCGTCCATTGTATGTTAGGCCTACCATTCCTGGGATCATCCGTGTGAACCTCCACTGGACACGCTCCAGCGCCAGAATGTCCTTTCTGAGGTCTGGGGCCCACAATTGGACACAGTATTCTAAATGGGGCCTAACTAGATCTTTATAAAGTCTCAGAAGCACGTCGCTGCTTTTATATTCCTACCCTCTTGAGATAAGTTACAACATTACATTTGCTTTCTTAATCACAGACTCAACCTGCAAATCAACCTTGAGAGAATCCTTTGTACTTTGGTTTTATGAATTTTCTCACCGTTTAAAAAATAGTCCATGCCTGCATTCTTTTTTATGAAGTGCAAGACTTCATACTTACTCACGTTGAATTTCATCTGCCATTTCCTGGACCACTCTCCTAAACTGTCTAAATCTTTCTGCAGCCTCAACACCACCTCAGTACTACCTGCCAGTCCACCTAACTTCGTATCATTGGCGAACTTCACCAGAATGTCCCCAGTCCCTTCATCCAGATCATTAATATATAAAGTGAACAGCTGCGGCCCCAACACCAAACCCTGCGGGATCCCACTTGTCACCAGCTGCCATTCTGAAAAATAACTTTTATCCCGACTCTCCGTCTTCTGTCAGGCAGCCAATCCCTAATCCACGCCAGTAGCTCACTTCGAACTCCATGGGTCCTCACCTTACTCAGCAGCCTCCCATGAGACACCTTATTCAAGCCTTTTGGAAGTCTAGATAGATAACATCCATTGGGTTTCCCTGGTCTAAACTACTTGTTACCTCTTCAAAGAATTCTAACAGGTTTGTCAGGCACGACCTCCCCTTACTAAATCCATGCTGACTTGTTCTAATCTGACCCTGCACTTCCAAGAATTTAGAAATCTCATCCTTAATAATGGATTCTAGAATTTTACCATGATCCTTTCTTGAACAAGGGGGTTACAACAGCAATTTTCCAATCCTCTGGGACTTTCCCTGACTCCAGTGATTTTTGAAAGATCACAGTCAGCGCCTCCACTATTTCCTCAGCCATCTCTCTCAGAACGCTAGGATGTAGCCCATCGGGGCCAGGAGATTTATCGATTTTTAGATCTTCTAGCTTTTCTAGCACTTTCTCCATACTCAACTCTGCTCCCTGACTCTCCTTAATTGTTGGGATATTACTCATGTCTTCCACTGTGAAGACTAACACAAAGTACTTATTAAGTTCTTCAGCTATTTCCTTATCTCCCAGCACTAAACTTCCAGCATAAATTTGGAGTGACCGAATGTCTACTTTTGCCTCTCGTTTGTTTCTTATGTATTGAAAGAAACTTTTACTATCATTTCTAATATTACTGGCTATCCTACCTTCATATTTGATTCTCTCCTTCCTTATTGCTCTCTTTGTTATCCTCTGTTTGTTTTTGTAGCCTTCCCAATCTTCTGATTTCCGAGTGCTCTTGACCACTTTATAGGCTCTCTCTTTTTCTTTGATACATTTCCTGACTTCCTGTCTAATCCCCACCCCGGATTATCTTTCTTTTCTTGGGGATGAGCAACTGTACTGTGTTCTTAATTACACCCAGAATCTCCTGCCATTGTTGCTCTACTGTTTTTCCCACTGGGCTCTGCTTCCAGTTGATCTTCGTCAGTTCCTCTCTCATGCCCCTGTAATTAGCTTTATTTAACTGTAACACCATTATATCTGATTTCGCCTTCTCTGTTTCAAACTGCAGACTGAACTCTACCACATTATGATCACTGCCTCCTAAGTGTTCCCTAACTTTAAGATCTTTTATAAAGTCTGGCTCATTACATAGCACTAGGTCCAGAATAGCCTGCTCCCTTGTGAGCTCCATCACAAGCTGTTCCAAAAAAGCCATCCCATAAGCATTCTATGAATTCCCTTTCTTTGGATCCACCAGCAACATTATTCACCCAGTCCACCTGCATATTGAATCCCCCATGATCACCATGACATTGCCTTTCTGAAATACCCTATCTATTTCCCAGTGCATCTTGTGCCCCTGGTCCTGACCACTCTTGTGAGGTCTGTCTATTACTCCCATTATCGTTGTTTTGCCTTTGTGGTACCTCCACATATACTCCACCCACATATACTCCACACCATCTGACCCTATGTAATTCTATGCCATAGATTTAATTTCACTCTTAACTAACAAGGCAACCCCGCCCCCTCTGTCCACTTCCCTTGTTTTTTGGTAAGTTGTAAATCCTTGGATGTTTAACTGCTAGTTCTGAACCCCCTGCAACCAAGTGTCTGTGATGCCTATCACAATGATTTGTGTTGTTAATTCATCTACCTTGTTCCGAATACTACGAGCATTTAGGTAAAGTGCTTTAGTGCTAACTTGCTTATCATTATTAGATATATTGGAAATCATAAGATGTCCTAAGTTATCTTTCCTTTTTGCTGCATTCCTAGTCTGCCTTGAGCTTAAACCAACTACACACATGCTAACCTGCTACTTGTCTTTCCATTTAACTCCATACTCCCTGCCGCTTTTGTTTTCCCTTCCCCCCGACTCACAAGTTTAAAGTCCTACTGACTACCCTATTTATCCTTTTCACTAGAACCACTGGTTCCAGATTGGTTCAGGTGGAGACAGTCCCAATGGTACAGATTCCCCCCAGTTCCAAAACTGACGACAATGTCCCATGAAATGGAATCTCTCTTTCCCACACCAATCCCTTAGCCATGTGTTTACTTCCCTAACTTTCTTATCCCTATGCCAATTGACACGTGGCTCGGACAGTAATGCAGAGATTATGGCCCTTGAGGACCTGTACTTCAATTTCCTTCCTGGTGTTTGATAATCCCCAAACAGGTCCTCCACCCTCGCTTTGCCTATGTTGTTAATCCTAACATGGACCACAACAACTGGATCCTCCCCCTCCTGCTCCAATATCCTTTCAACCCGTCAGAGATGCCCTGCATCCTGGCACCGTGCAGGCAATGCACCATGTGGGACTCCTGATCCAGCTTGCATAGGACACTATCTGTTCCCCTAATTATAGAATCCCCTATAACAACTATTTGTCTTTTTGCTCCCCCCTCTTGAATGTCCTTCTGCACCATGATGCTGTGATCAGCTGGCTCATCCTGTCCACAGCCCTTTCCCTCATCCATACAGGGCAAGAATCTCATACCTGTTGGATGAGGTCAAGGGCTGAGTCTCCTGCCCTCCTGAACTCTGAATCTCCCTACCTACCTCACTTGCAGTCACACCCTGTTGTCCCTGAACACTTACTGAATTTGAATTACTTCATCTTCCAGGTGTGAATACCTCCTGAAACAAAGAGGGGTAACTCTCCCCTCCCGGATATCCAACAGTGTTTGAAGCTCAGATTCCAGATCATCAATTCTTCCAGCAACTAACACTTGCTGCAGATGTGGTCACTGCCATTCATAATGGGATCAGCCACCTCCCACATCATACAGCTACAGCACATCACCTGTCCAGCCATAACTACTAATTTAATTAACTTTTACAATTTTTGTATTAAATAATTTCTAGTACTTCTCTGCTACGGTCTTATTCAATTAACCAATTAAACTTTTAAGCAATCACATGAAACACAGGAAATATAAATTTAAAAGCCTTACCTTAACAACACACGAGAGTCCTTCTTGGTTAGAGATCCTGTTCTTCCTGCTGCTGGAACAGAAATAGCAATCACTTGCCTTCTCAACAGACCCCCTGCTCCAACCTCACTTCAGCCCAGCTCCCACTGCTCTCTGCTGTAAAATTGACCGCTGGCTTCGAGGTAAGTGCTTAAATAGCAATTACTTGCCTTCCCAATAGCCTCCCTGCTCTGACCTCACTTCCACCCAGCTTCCACCACTCTCTGTGTAAAATAATGGTCCTTTGTCATTACAATAACTTTGTCTTTAACAATAACTTCTCGAACATCTTCTCCATCTCAGATGGTAGACTAACTGGCCTGTAGTTTTCTTGCACAGAAATTATATTCACTGCTTTCCAGTCTAATGGAACCTTCCCTGAATTTTGGAGCACTGCATCAACTATCTCAGTAGCCATTTCCTTTAAGACTTTGAAGTCCATTAGGACCCAGGGACTTGTCTGATCATGGCTCCAGCAATTTGCTCTGTACAACTTCCCTAGTAATTGTAATTTTTGTGAATTGTCCTTCTACCTTCCATTCCCTGACATACGTCTATTTCTGTTGTTACTTGTTTCTGCTATAGTAAAGACCAATGTAAAATACCTGTTCAAGTCATCTGCTATCTCTTTATTTTGCATTAATTCCTTAGATGCACACTATGTTAACTATTTTTAAATATATCTGTAGAAACTCTTACTATCTATTTTTATATTTCTAGCTAGCTTTTTCGCATTCTGATTTTACCGTCCTTATTATTTGACATGCATTCACATACGTGCATAAATGAAGAGCATATGCAGGTATACATACATGTAGCCACATGCACACTGATATATGTGTACATAATTACTGTATCATCTATGCTAACTCTGCCGGAGTAATACAAAACTAACTTTGCTGCTCTGCTCTCTCCCCATAACCCTGCATCAACATTGCTTCAAACATGTACCCAAATCTCCCTCAGAAAGATGCAATAATTTGTGTCTAACTATTTCTTCTGACAAAGTATTTCACAATCCAAAACTCCATTGTGTTAAGAGGTTTCCCCAGCCCCTTGCCTCACTATATAAGTGAACATTTTAAACTAATGACTCTTGCAACTCTGAAAGTCCAGAAAGATGAAATAATCCTTACCCCTTCAGTTAATATAAGCCTTCATAATTTTGAAAATAAATTGTTAATCAACACATCGGCAATCTAAAGGAAGATTTGCATTTATATGCATCTTTCAAGACCTCCAAATCTCTCAAAGTGCTTTACAACAATTTACTCGTGTAAAAGTCGACTGTTTTAAGAATATTTTTAAAGGTTCAATTTACAGGGTCGACGATTACACAGGCACTAGGTTTGAGGGGCTGAAATTCATGCTGCAGTTCTAAATACTGTATTAATTTAGGATATCTGGTCAAAGTGGACGAATTAGAGCAAAATGTCTGATTCCATCCTGTACGTCTCTATGACTCTATAACAATTAGTGTTTGAGCCCCAAATATTCACAATTTGTAATCAATGAATCCAACGTAGAAACCAAATACAATATTTCAAAGTTTGCTGATGATTGGAAGCATCGGAGAATATGAGTTGTAAGGAGAATGCTTGGAAGCTTCAGGAAGATTAAGACAGACTATGTGAGTGGTAAGAATATGGTGGATATCATATATTGTGGAAAATGAGAAGTTACACATTTTGGTCAGAAAAACAGAAATGCAGTGTATTTCTTAAATGGAGAGAGATTAAGCAATTTAGGGGCAGGATTAGGCCATTCGTTTCCTCAAGGTTGTTCCATTCTAGATTCTGGTTTGTCTCAACCTCAACACCATTCAGGAGGAGAAACTGAGGACTACAGATATTGGAGATCAGAGTTGAGAGTGTGGTGCTGGAAAAGCACAGCAGGTCAGGCAGCATCCAAGGAGCAGGGAAATCAACGTTTCAGGCATAAGCCCTTCATCTTCTGAGAGTGTATTAGAGAACACTTCCAGAACACACGCACGAAGCAACCCCACCGCCCCATGGCCGAACACTTTAACTCCCCCTCCCACTCTGCCAAGAACTTGCAGGTGTTGGGCCTGCTCCATCGCCAAACACTAACCACCCGATGCTTGGAGGAAGAATGCCTCATCTTCCGCCTTGAGACCCTCCAACCACATGGGATTAATGTGGATTTCACCAGTTTCCTCATTTCCCCTCTCCCCACCTCATCCCAAATCCAACCTTCTAATTCAGCACCCCCTCATGACTTGTCCAACCTGTCCATCTTCCTTTCCACCTATCTGCTCCACCCATTACCCCCACCTTTATCTACTTATCGCACGCTCAGCTACCTTCCTCCCACCCAGCCCCAACCCCTCCCGTTTATCTCTCTACTCCTTGGGTCACAAGCCTCATTCCTGATGAAGGGCTTATGCCCAAAACGTCGATTCTCCTGCTCCTCAGATGCTGCCTGACCTGCTGTGCTTTTCCAGCACCATACTCTCGACTCAATACCATTCAACCTATTGATCCCAGCCTGCCATTCTGAGAATGCATCATTTATTCCTGATCCCTGCTTTCTCTCTGTTAATCAATCCACAATCCTTGCAAGTGTATTATCTCCAATCCAATGGCCTTTTTTTTCACTAACCTCTAGTGTGGGACTTAATCAAATGCGTTTATTTCAGTGAGAGTTTTTGCACTTTAAATTATTCTTGGAAGTTCATTGTTAATTCGTCCTAGCTGCAAGTGTGTCTTCATTAGCCCTAATATTTAGGGAACCTGAAATCCTGTACTCAGGATAAAGAACAGAGACGCTTTCTTTAAAATTTATTTTGGCCATTTCTATCACGTTTTAAAAATAAATCATTGGCTGTTAAGCATTTCAGGACATCCTGAAGTTGTGAAAGGTGCTGTATAAATTTAAGTGTTTCTTTTGCATGCAAAGGGCAATGACATGGCCTTTTTCTCAGAAATGTGCATTTTGCTTTTGGCTAGAGTCTGCAATAAGGCAAATTGCATATGTTCTGCAAAGAAAAATATAAGAAAATTGTTTGCCATGTTTTTGCCTGTGATGGAAGTTTCATTCTCAAGATTTGCATAAAGCACTGCTGGTACTGTAATAAATTAGCAATTTGATAAAGCATGATGTATTACTGGGCAAATATGATCTTTAACAATTGTTTAGTGACAATTTTAATTTTATTGAAACTGTGTATTGTTGACTTTCCATATTAATGGTCAAAATTAAATAAACGATATACATATAATTAACGGTTCCATGGGGCAGCACGGTGGCTCAGTGGTTAGCACTGCTGCCTCACAGCACCATGGTCCCAGGTTTGATTCCAGCCTTGGGTGACTGTCTGTGTGGATTTTGCACATTCTCCCTATGTCTGCGTGGGTTTTCTCCAGGTGCTCTGGTTTCCTCCCACAGTCCAAAGATGTGCAGGTCAGGTGAATTGGCCATGCTAAATTGTCCATAGTATTACATGCATTAATCAGAGGGAAACGGGTCTGAGTGGGTTACTATTCGATTAGATTAGATTAGATTACAGTGTGGATACAGGCCCTTCGGTCCAACAAGTCCACACTGACCCGCCGAAGCGAAACCCACCCATACCCCTACATTTACCCCTTACCTAACACTACAGGCAATTTAGTATGGCCAATTCACCTAACCTGCACATCTTTGGACTGTGGGAGGAAACCGGAGCACCCGGAGGAAACCCACGCAGACACGGGGAGAACGTGCAAACTCCACACAGTCAGTCGCCTGAGTCGGGAATTGAACCCGGGTCTCTGGCGCTGCGAGGCAGCAGTGCTAACCACTGTGCCACCGTGCCGCCCACGAGGGTCAATGTGGACTTGTTGGGCCAAAGGGCCTGTTTTCACACCGTAGGGAATCTAATCTAATCATGTTTTCTCTTGATGTAGATATGTAAAGCCCACAATAAATGGCACATCACAGGGACCAGAAAATTGAACAAAATTTGTATTTTTCAAGTGCACTTATTTTTTCATGCAACACAATTTGTAGTTTCTGAAGAGCGCAATAACTTTGAATTTCTATATCTAATACAATTTGATACTCTTTTTCTATAATTGATATTTGAATTTCTTTTGAGCATTTTGTAATTAATTTTTTTATATTCAAGAATAGGTTAAAATATAATTAGATTGAAAAGAAATCCCTCCAATGGACAGGCCATTATCTAACTGAAAAACTAGCAAACTGCATGTACTGTTTTTTTCATTTACTCATGGGATGTAGCCATCTCTGACTAGGCCAGCATCTGTTGCCCATCTCTAATTGCCTTTGAGAAGATGATGAATTGTTGCCTTCTTGAATTATTGCAGTCCATTTGGTGTAAATGTACCCACAATGTCATTAGAGTCGAAGTTTCCAGGGCTTCTGACGCTGAAGGAATAGTGATATATTTCCAAGTCAGAATGATGAGTGGCTTAGAAGGGAGCTTGCAATCAAGGCCACATTTGACTCATGTATGATATCAAGGAGCCCTAGCAAAACCAGAGTCAATGAGAATCAAAGGGAACACTTTCCATTAGTTGGAATCATATCTGGCACATAGTTTCAATGGTAGAAGTTTGAGGGGTGTACAGGAGCAGAGGACCTCAGGGTTCAAGTGCATAATTCTCTTAATGTGGCCAGGCAAGTTGAAACAGGTATTCAGAAGGCTTGTAGGATCTTTAGGTTACAAATAGAGATATAGGGTTTAAAAGCAAGAAAGTTACACCTCTCCAAATGTGAAACCACATTGGAGTACTATGTTCAGTTCTGGTCACTTTATTTAAGGAAGGCTGTTAAACCCCTGGAAAGGGTGCAAAGGAGATTTATTAGAATGATACCAGAAATGAGGGATTTGAGTTACAAGGAAAGATGGTAGAAATTGGGCTTATTCTTCTTGAAGCAGATGACCTTATTGAGGTGTTCAAAGTTATGAACAATTTTGACAGGGTAAAAAAGGATATTCTGCTTTCACTAGTTGGTATGTCAGTAACTGGTGGTCACAATTTCAAGATTATCAACAAAGGAGCTAGGAGTGAGATGAGGAGAAATGTCTTTATTCAGAGAGTCATTAGGATTTGGAATGCACTGTCAGAGGGTTAGAGGTGGATTTCAAAGGACACTTCAAAAGAGAATTGAATATGTATTAGTAAGTAATGAATTTAGAGCACTACAAAGATAGGACCAGAGAATGGGAATGGCTGGAAGACTCTTTCAGGAACTGGTATAGATACAATGGGTCAAATGGCCTCCTGTACTGTAAAGATCTATGATTCTATCGGAAGATGGCTATAATTGTTGGAGGTCAGCCATCTTAACTCTAGGATATTGCTGCAGGAGTTCCACAGGGTAGTTTCCTAGCTGCTTCATTAATTACCTTTCCTTCATTATCAGTTCAGGTGTGTGGATTTCCATTGATTATTGCAAAATGTTCAGCATCATTTGCGATTCCTCAAATACTGAACTAGTCCATGTCCAAATTTAACAAGACCTGCACAATATCTAGGCTTCAGCTGAAAAGTGACAAGTATCTATATTCTATTTACTTTGAATTCTGATTCATGTTCGAGTAGAATTTACAAAAATCAAAATTACACCGATAATTTCAATGAGAGAATTTGGTAAATTCGGTAATTTTCATGTACATCTTCTTGAGGGGAATGTGACAAAATACAGGCATTGCAGAAATGCCATTTTGTGGGAATGAAAAGTAAAGTCACTAATCCAGGATTTTGGACTCGGGGTGTTACTGATTTACAATTTCAAGTAAGGACTTGAAGTGTCGAGAAAAATTGTATTTTTGTTCAATTCTTTTTATGTACTATTGAGGACACTCTTTATGAATGTGAGTCTGCCAATGCCAGTGATTGAACATATATAAGATAAAAATTTACAAATTGTGGACAATGGTCATGTGATTAATTGTCACATGATTCATTCAACATGATCAAGTTTCCAAGAATACATCAAAGCAAAGTTGGCAACTCCTTCCTAAGCAGACAGATAGAACCTTAGTTTCCAATGTCTTAGCAAATGGACAAAATATTCCTGCTTACATTTGTCTTGAATGAGATATTTTCCACTTTTCATTGTTTGACTAGCAATAGCCAAGTACTTGATGGTGAAGCTTATTTGAATAAGGCACTGGAAAAGTCAATATCATTTTGGTGAATGATACTCCATTGCTACTTCTATTAAAAGCAAAAGTTGTTTTGTAAAGAGCGCTTATTTGGTTTTTGCATGCACTGTTCACAGGCCATTTCATTTTGAAAGCTCCTTTATTATTTCTCTGTTGTTTTATTTATTTCTAGATGCCAAGGTTGGAGATTGGCAGAAAGAATTATTAAGACCTCATAATACTTTTTGAGTAATGATTTTTTTGGTAGCTTTGCCAATGTAAATGTTTTTGGTTTTGCTGCCTGTTTTACTATGGGAATTAGGAGAAGATGGTTCGGAAAAAGTTTTTACTAATGGAAAGCTCTGCTATTTCTTCTCAGTCAAATAAATAAGTTCATGGTAGTCACTGTGAGCAGCTCTGACAGATCTCATAATTTGAGCCATTAGACAGCCAATCTTTCCATACTAGTTTCTGCATAGCAACAGGATCAACAAAGAAGTCTGTCTTTAATACTCCATCTGATATTTTGCAGTATTTCAAAGTCTCTGATCTTGACCCTTGCATCTAACATCTGTACTCATCAGTGTAGTAAACTAAGTCCAACCAGTGTTTCTGCAAAACACAATTTTTCAACATCTAGCCAGAATACATTTAGGAAAGAAATTCAAATAATTTGTGAAAGCAGGTGATAATATAGCTGAGACATAGAATGTATTGGTTGATAATGATAGGATGACATCCCTGTCCAAGCAAAGAGATAATGGCTTATCCCAAAACCAAAAAAAATAATGGTGAAGGTTTCATTAGGCAAACAGCACTAGCAATTACTGCAATTAGGGCTAATTTGACTGAGTGGGCATAAAGCAAGGACATAATGGCTCTTCTAGTGCAGTGATAGTATTCCTACCTGTGAACCAGGTGACTCTGGGTTCAAATCCCCCCTAGTCGGAAGTGTGTAATAACATTTTTGAGCTGTTTGTTTAGGATGATATCTAAACCAGGAACATGAAGACTGTTGTTAATGTCCCTACCTCTAAGCCAGGAGGCCTATTCCAGAGTTGTTAATATCATCTCTAAACAGAGTTTGTTTTTATTATTAACCCATTTTTCTAATTAACCTGTTCAGATATGTTAATACACACTTCTGGAGCAGATGGGACATGAACCTGAGCTTTCTGGTCTGCGGTAGGGACACTACCACTGTGCCCACAAGAGGGCTCGTTTGTTTAGAAAGTGGATTGGGCTGACACTGGGCTCATATCAGGCAAGATGACAAACCTAGGCAGCACTATTGAAACCTGCGCAGAGAGATCCAGTGGATTTCAAATCCAATGCCTTTATCTAAATTATGAACGTATGGGGCTGGTGTGTGGAAGGAGCTGTAACGTTTGGTAGTTAATGAGGTCTATCCATAAATAAAGGTGTCTTGGTTTCTGTCTCACAGAATGACTTGGATCCAGATTGACATTGGCAGGAGAGGATGGATGCTTTAGGTGCAGATTGGAAATTCAGAGTTATTCCAGAAGATTAGTATTGCAGTAACTTTGGAGAAGACTGTCTGCAACCAAGTGCAAAGTGTTAGAATCTGACTTCCCTCTGATGTTTTGTGAATTTGAACCTTGTGATCATGAAAGAAATGAGTGGATATGTGGACACAGTTTATTCGCTTAACAAGACAAAAAAATACAAGGACATAAACAGATTGGTCAGATAGACGTATTAATGGCACATGCAATTTAAGTCTATAATTATGAGGGAGTTGCATTTTGGGAGATGTAACAAGCCAAAAGTCTATTCACTGAATGGCGGGATACAAGGAAGCTCAGAGGAACAGAGGGATCTTGGGGTATCTGTCCAGATATCCTGAAGGTAGCAGGGTAGGTTAATCAGGTAGATAAGAATATGGCATATGGCACACCTTTGTCAGTTGAGGCATGTATTATTAGAGCAGGGAGGTTTTGTTGGAGCTGTATTAGACTTTGTTTAGGTCATACTTAGAGTACTGTGTGCGGTTCTGGGCCCTACACTATCGAATGATGTAATTGCACTGAAAAGAGTGCAGAGGAGATTCACCAAATTGTTGCCTGGGATGGAGCCCTTTAGCTATAAAGAGAGGCGGGATAATCTTGAGTTTTTTTTTGGAATAAAGACAGTTGAGGGGAGATCTAATAGAGGTGGACAAGTTTATGAGGAGCATCAGCAGGGTGAATAGAAAGCAGCTGTTTCCCTTAGTCAAAGACTCAATAACAAGGGGACATAATTTTAAGGTTAAAGTTTGGATGTTGAGAGGGAAAGGAGGAAAATAAATTCACCCAGAGGATGCTGGGAGTCTAGAGTGCTCTGCCTAGAAGGGTAGTTGAGGCAGGTAATCTCACAACCTTTAATAAGTACTTGAAAGAACACTTAAAATGTCACAACATTCAAGACCATAGGCCGAGCGCTATAAAGTGAGACTAGTGTAGATTTAGTGGAGCTTTAGCAGGAGAAACCTGATGGGCAGAAGGACCTCTTTTATATTGTATGACTTTAAAGGATAGCCTTGGTAATGTTGAATCGTCTTCGGAGAAAGTCCAGGTGTTAAGTAATCTCAGAAGAACTGGACACTGAAGAACGTTTGAAGTGGTGAATATTCTGGAGAAGAATATATAATAAAATTTAACAGACTATAAGCAAAATTGCAAATATTCCACTTGTAGATTCCTAGTTAGATTAGATTAGATTCCCTACAGTGTGGAAACAGGCCCTTTGGCCCAACAAGTCCACAACGACCCTCCGAAGAGCAACCCACCCAGACCCATTTCCTTCTGACTAATGCACCTAACACTATGGGCAATTTAGCATGGCCAATTCACTGACCTGCACATCTTTGGACTGTGGGAGGAAACCGGAGCACCCGGAAGAAACCCTTGCAGACACATGTGCAACCTCCACATAGACAGTCACCCGAGGCTAGAATCGGACCTTGGATCCTGGTGCTGTGAGGCAGCAGCGCTAACCACTGAGCCACCTTGCCGCCCCTGAGCCACTCTGCCATCCTTTTAATTGCTTGCCTTTAAATTACTAAAATATGCCAATATATTAAATGTGGATAGACTCTGAGTATTAACTAGAGTAAAGTTTTCTGAAAGAAACACTCAAACAGAGTGCCAGAAGCCTTAATATGAATGTTTCTGGGGCAATATTCATCCCCAGTGGTCTTCATGGCTCAATCAGGGCATTCAACAATAACATGAAGCATGGAGTATTCAAAGGAATAAGAAACAGTAATGTGACAGGCTGGAAGCCTCAATACGAAAGGACGATCACAACTAAAATATCTGAGGATAGGAATCAGTGTGTATCATCTAGAAGACACACTGCAGAAATTCACCAAGACTCCTTAAAGAGCACCTTCCAAACCCATATCTAATATGACCCAGAATAGACAATAGGTGCAGGAGTAGGCCATTCTGCCCTTCGAGCCTGCACCACCATTCAATATGATCATGGCTGATTATCCTTAATCAGTATCCTGTTCCTGCCTTATCTCCATAACCCTTGATTCCACTATCCTTGAGAGCTCTATCCAACTCTTTCTTAAATGAATCCAGAGACTGGGCCTCCACTGCCCTCTGGGGCAGAGCATCCCACACAGCCACCACTCTCTGGGTGAACAAGTTTCTCCTCATCTCTGTCCTAAATGATCTACCCCGTATTTTTAAGCTGTGTCCTCTGTTTCGGCACTCACCCCGCAGCGGAAGCTTCTATATTCAATCCCTCTTGTTATGAAGGCCAGCATACTATTAGCCTTCTTCACTACCTGCTATATCTGCATGCTTACCTTTATTGAGTGGTGTACAAGAACACACAGATCTCTCTGTACTGCCCCTTTACATAAATTGATTCCATTTAGGTAGTAATCTGCCTTCCTGTTCTTGCCACCAAAGTGGATAACCATACATTTATCCACATTAAACTGCATCTGCCATGCATCTGACCACTCACCTAACCTGTCCAGATCACCCTGTAATCTCCTAACATCCTCTTCACATTTCACTCTGCCCACCCAGCTTAGTATCATCAGCAAATTTGTCAATGTTATTACTAATGCCATCTTCTATATCATTAACATATATTGTAAACAGCTGCGGTCCCAGCACTGATCCCTGCGGTCAGTGCTGCCATTCTGAAATGGAGCCGTTTATCACTACTCTTTGTTTCCTATCAGCCAACCAACTTTCAATCCAAGTTAGTAATTTGCCCCCAATACCATGCGCCCTAATTTTGCTCACTAAAGGGCAGAGATCTGGGAGTTCAGGTCCATTGTACCCTGAAGGTGCCTGCACAGGTGGATAGAATGGTCAAGAAGGCATATGGTATGCTTGCCTTCATCGGATGGGCTATTGAGTGTAACAGTTGGCAGGTCATGTTAAAATTGCACAGCATTGTACAGTTCTGGTCACCACATTACCAAACAAATGTGGACACTTTGGAGAGGGTGCAGAGAAGGTTTACGAGGATGTTGCCTGGTATGGAAGGTGCTAGCTATGAAGAGAGGTTGAGTAGGTTAGGATTGTTTTCATTAGAAAACAGGAGATTGAGGGGGGTCCTGATTGAGGTCTACAAAATCATGAAGGGTATAGACAGGGTGGACAGAGATAAGCTTTTTCCCAGGGTGAGGGATTCGATAATGAGAGGTCACACATTCAAGGTGAGAGGAGAAAGGTTTAGGGGGATACACGCAGAGAGTACTTTACACAGAGGGTACTAGTTGCCTGGAACGCATTGCTAGCAGGTAGTAGAGGCAGGCATGGTAGATTCATTTAAAGTGTGTCTGGACAGACGCATGAGTCGGTGGGGAGCAGAGGGATACAGATCCTTCGGAATTAGATGATAAGTTTAGACCATGGATTTGTATTGGCACAGGCTTGGAGGGCTGAAGGGCCTGTTCCTGGGCTGTAAATTTTCTTTGTTTTTTTTTGTTCTTTGTTCATTATCCTTCGAGTGAAGAAGTCTTTCTTCATCTCAGTCCTAAATAACATAATATAAATAGTATATCCTGAGACAGTGTCCCTTGCTTCTAATCTCCACAACCAAGGTAAATATTCTCCCTGCATCTAATCTGTCTCGACTGTTTCAATCAGAATCCCTCTCATCCTTCCAAACATTAGCGAATACTGACCCTGCTGAACCAGTCTCTTCTGATAGTGTAGACTGTCATCCCCAGAGTCAGCCTTGTGAACCTCTGCTGCATTCCATCTATAGCAAGTATATCCTTTATTAGGTAGGAACAACAAAATTGGTGCAATACCCAACATCCTTGGTCTCACCAAGGCCCTCTATAACATCAATAAGACATCTGTTCTTCTGAACTTATATCCACTTGCAATGAAGGCACCTACCAGTCTACTTTCATTGACTGGTTTTGCAAGGACACCTTTGTATGTGGATGTAGGTTTGCTTGCCGAGCTGGTAGGTTCATGTCCAGATGTTTTGTCACCCTACTAGGTAACATCTTCAGTGGGCCTCCGGGCTAAGCACTGTTGATAATTCCTGCTTTCTATTTATATGTTTGGGTTTCTTTGGGTTGGTGATGCCTTTTCTTGTGCTGACATCATTTCCTGTGGTGATGTCATTTCCTGTTCTTTTTCTCACGGGGTGGTAGATGAGGTCTAACTCAATGTGTTTGTTGATAGAGTTCCGGTTGGAATGCCATGCTTCTAGGAATTCTTGTGCGTGTCTCTGTTTGGCTTGTCCTAGAAGGAATATGTTGTCCCAGTCAAAGTGGTGTCCTTCTTCCTCTGTATGTAAGGATGCTAGTGAAGAGCGTCATGCCATTTTGTGGCTAGTTGATGTTCATGTATCCTGGTGGCTAGTTTTCTGCCTGTTTGTCCAATGTAGTGTTTGTTACAGTTCTTGCACGGTATTTTGTAAATAACATTAGTTTTGCTTGTTGTCTGTATAGGGTCTTTCAAGTTCATTAGCTGCTGTTTTAGTGTGTTGGTGGGTTTGTGGGCTACCATGATGCCAAGGGGTCTGAGTAGTCTGGCAGTCATTTCCGAGATGTCGTTGATGTGGGGGAGAGTGGCTAGGTTTTCTAGACGCGTTTTGTCTGCTTGTTTGGATTTGTTGCTGAGAAATTTGCAGACTGTGTTCATTGGGTACCCGTTCTTTTTGAATATATTGTATAGGTGATTTTCCTCTGCTCTGCGTACTTCCTCTGTGCTGCAGTGTGTGGTGGTTTGTTGGAATAATGTTCTGATGCAGCTTCGTTTGTGCATTTTGGTTACATCTGTAGTTCAAAACGTCTGGAAATGAACCTTCCAGATCAGTGAGCAAACCTACATCCAGAACCTCAACCTGAGCTACAAATCTTCTCAAAACTCGCTGACACCTTTGTATGTCTACATTTCTCAATATATCCAAACATACCATATCTACTAGTTCTCCTAATCTATTCTACTAGTTATATCCTCAAAACTAGTTATATCTTGTTAAGCAAGAATGGCTTTCACCAAAACTATCCTGTCTTTGTCCAACCGCCTTTAATGGTTTCTAAATGTTCTGCTATCATGTTCTTTTATAACAGACTCTAGCATTTTTCCCATTACTGATATTAGGATAACTGGTATGTAGTTCTCCACATTCCTACTCCTCCTTCCCTCGTTAAATAGTGGGGTTATATTTACCATCTCCAATGTGTAGGAACTGTTCCAGAGGCTACAGAAGATAGACAACAAACATTCAATATTTTCAATTCTGCCTCCTTTAGTACTAAAGAAGATTATCAGGTCCTGGTGATCTGTCAGGCTTTATTCCCATTAATTCCCAGCATCATTTTCTTTCTTTAATTCTACAACCCAAAATACGATTGGTAATCACGTGTATTCTTACCTTTGTCACTTTGTACTTTTCTGGTGAACCTCTGTCAGATGTCAGTATTTTGTTTACTTTAAATTCATCCTGGAATTCAGTTGCTAGTGAGGTACCACAAGGATTTGTTTTGGGTCCACTGTTGTTTGTCATTAATATAAATAACCTGGATGAGGGCATAGAAGGATGGGTTAATAAACTTGCAAATAACACCAAGGTCAGTAGAGTTGTGGAAAGTGATGAAGAATGTTGTAGATTACAGAGAGACATAGCTGCAGAGCTGGGTTGAGAGGTGACAAATGGAGTTTAATGCGGAAAAGTGTGAGGTGATTCACTTTGTAAGGAGTAACAGGAATGCAATGTAGTGGGCTATTGGTAAGATTCTTGGTAGTGTAGATGAGCAGAGAGATCTGGGTGTCCAGGTAAATAGATCCTTGAAATTTGCCACCCAGGTAGATAGGGTTGTTAAGAAGGCATGCGGTGAGTTTGCGTTTACTGGTAGAGGGACTGAGTTTCAGAAACATGAGATCATGCTGCAGCTGTACAAAACTCTGGTGCAGCCACATTTGGAGTATTGTGTACAGTTCTGGTCACCACATTATAGGAAGGATGTGGAAGTTTTGGAAAGGATTCAGAGGAGCTTTACTAGAATGTTGCCTAGTATGAAGGGAAGGTCTTATGAGGAAAGACTGAGGGACCTGAGGCTGTTTTCATTAGAGAGAAGAAGGTTGAGAGGCGACTTAATTGAGACATATAAGGTAATCAGAGGGTTAGATAGGGTGGACAGTGAAACCGTTTTTCCTCAGATGGTGATGCCTCGCACGAGGGGACATAGCTTTAAATTGAGGGGTAGTATATATAGGTCAGACGTCAGAGGTAATTTCATTACTCAGAGAGTAGTAGGGGCATGGAATGTACTGTCTGCAACAGTAGTAGACTCGCCAACTTTAAGGGCATTTAAATGGTCATTGGATAGATGTATGTATGAAAATGAAATAGTGTAGGTTAGATGGGCTTCAGATTGGTTCCACAGGTTGGCACAACTTCAAGGGCCATAGAACCTGTACTGTGCTGTAATATTCTATGTTCTATGTTCTGTTTCTGAAGGTTATGTTTGGCACCTTTTGTGAAGACTCATGGATTCCTCTTTGTTCACTAATACCCTTAAGGGAAGGAAACTGCTATCCTTACCTGGTCTGCCCTACATATGGCTCCAGACCCACAATAATGTGGGTGACTCTTAACTGCCCTCTGGGCAATTAGGGATGGACAATAAATGCTGTCTAGTGTTATGAAAGTATAGGTGTGTCCTGTACCTTTAAGAGAGAGTGGGAAGGACTGATTGAAAGCACAGATTGTGCTGAACAATTTAAAAATATAACATTTTGTTGTGAAACAAATAGCTGGAGCTGCATTGCCATGGTACACAATAAATTCAAATTTGGCCAATCCATTTAAGTTATGCACCAAGATATGAAAATCCAATTGAATTTGAATTTAAATGTTTTGATGACATCAAACCAATGAGATAGTCCAATGTTTTGAAATATATAAAATCGGGTATTTTGAATAGTTGGGGAGAATGGCAAAGAGCAGCCAAGCACCAACTGACTGCTAGCAGAATAGCTCTCTGAAAGGTACCTATCCATAAGAAATCTGTGCAACAGAAGACCAAAGAAAACACAACCCAAGAAAATCTACAAAGAAAAATCTACAAAGGAACATCGATGTCGCTGGCTCGTTTTGAAACCTGATTTTTTTTTTGTAAATCTTAATCGGGATTTTTATCAGACCAGTATTGTAGAATGGGAGGTAAAAGATAGGTTTAAGATAAAGGAGTCATAAATAGTTGTTGTCTGATGTTTTCTTTTGGACTTAAAGAATAAAATTATTATTTTTTTCATTAAGTAGTGATATTTGGGATAGTTCTTTGCCACTTGAAATTTCAGATTAAGACGTAAGGTGAGCTTTTCTGTGTGTCTGGTTTAAATTAGCAGAAGGATTTACTCCATGTTATAACAGTTTGGAGGTACTTCACCAGGATTTGAACAGTTTAGATATCAGATTCATGGTTTGTATAGGTTTAGACAGATCCAGCCTGAGATTTGGACAGATTTGAGTAGATTTGGGGATGAGAAAAGCCCACTAAATTTATACACTTGCAGGTTAGTGTTCTAGAGCTTTAAATAAAAATTAGTGAGACAATTTGTTTAATTTCAGTGACTTGTGGTTGGTTAAATTAAAAGTGAGAGAAATGGCTCTTAAAATTGCTAAAGAGGTTCTGGGATTTGAAGATGATTCCCAAATTTGCTAAGAAAGTTTAGAAAGAAAAGAAAAGACCATACTTTTAGAATTAGCAAAGAGGTTAGAATTGGGTTTAACCAAGGACAAAAGTAAAGTGGAAATTATAACAGAATTACACAAACACATAGATGTGTCAGAGAGACAGACAAGTGCAATGGAGTTAGAAAAACTTAAATTACAATGGAGAAAAATGGAATTCGAAGATAAACAAAGGGAGAGAGAAAGGAAGAGAGAAAGGAAGAAGAGAGAGAGAGAAAGTTCTTCACTGAGCAAAGAGAAAGAAGAAGAAAGGGAGAGAGAAAGAGAGAGAAGAAAAAGAAAGAGGGAGAAGGTTCGTAGCTGAGGAAAAAGAGAGAATTTGAACTTGAGAAATTGCAACTTAGTCAGCAAAGTCAAGTGAACAGATGGAGATTAAAACAGAAGGTTAAAACAGACATATACACAAATATGTCAAAATCCTGCCACATTTTGATGAGAAAGGTGTCAAAACCTTCTGTATTTCATTTGAAAAATTGGCTAGACAGATGTGGTGGTTCAAGGATTTATGGGTAATGCTAGTTCAGACTAAACTAGTAGGCAGAGCTAATGAGGTATTTGCTATGTGTTAGAGAGATTATGAAGAGGTCAAACAGGCTATTTTAAATGCATATGAATTAGTACCAGAAGCGTGTAGACAGCGGTTCAGGAACATAAAGAAGGAACCAAGTCAAACTTATGTTGAGTTCGAAAGATTTAAACATGGTCATTTTGATAGATGGGTGCGGGCCTTAAAAAATAGATAAGACCTATGAGGCTCTAAGGGAGATTATTCTGCTGGAGGAGTTTAAAAACTCATTTCCAGAAATGATGAGGATTCACGTGGATGTACAGAAAGCTCAAGAAATGAGAAGGGCAGCAGAATTAGCAGATGAATACATGTTGGTGCATAATACAAGCTTCTGGCCAGAATTTCGTCCTGTAAGGGATAGAAGTTGGGAGAAGGGGAGATCCTACACTACGAAACAAGGAGTGGAGAACACTATTAAGTGTTTACCACAGGTTAAAAATGAAGCTCGAGAGGGTGGAAAGGAGGTGAAAGGCCCCAGCTGTTTCCACTGTGGTAAAGTGGGACACGTATAGTCACAGTGCTGGTCACAGTGGGAAAAGATGTTAAAAAAAGAAGCTAAGCCAGTGGCATTAATGAAAGTAGTAAAAGAAACCCTAAGAAAAGCTGAGCAGCTGCATGAGAGTGCACAGCCTAGGCAAGGGCTGGGTATGGAATTAGTGCCTGATCTCTATAAAAAATTTGCCTCTGTGTGTAAAGTTTACTCAGAAAGAACAGGGGGAGAAGGGCAAGAAGTTATAATTGTGAGAGATGCAGGATCTAACCAGTCTCTAATAATAAGAGATGAGCGAATTTGCACTCTTTCAGATCTATTATCTGAGAGTGTAGCAATTTGTGGGATAGTTGGACAATGTACAATCAGGTTGGAGTGCCAACTCAAGACTGGGGAAGTAACAGTGGAAGTGATTGACAGAGTGTCAGTTCTAGAAATCCAATTTGTTCTTGGGAATGACTTGGCAGGATCCAAAGTGGAAATGACACCCCTTGTTGTGGAGAAGCCCGAGGAAGACCAAGAAACTGAGTTAAAAGAAAAATATCCTGGTATTTTCCCAGACTGTGCAGGAGCATCCGGAATACGGTGGGTGAACTTGCAGCATGGGTTGGTACCTGGGACTTCGCTGTTGTGGCCATTTTGGAGACATGGATAGAGCAGGGACAGGAATGGTTGTTGTAAGTTCCAGGATTTAGATGTTTCAGTAAGAGCAGAGAAGATGCTAAAAGAGGGGGAGGTGTGGCATTGTTGGTCAAGGACAGTATTACCAATTGCAGAAAGCATTTTTGGGGACTCATCAACTGAGGTAGTATGGGCTGAGGTTAGAAACAGGAAAAGAGAGGTCACCCTGTTGGGAGTTTTCTATGGACCCCTAAATAGTTCCAGAGATGTAGAGGATAGGATAGCAAAGATGATTCTCGATAGGGGTGAGAGAGACAGAGTAGTTGTCATGAGGGACTTCAACTTTCCAAATATTGACTGGGAACACTATTGTATGAGTATTATAGATGGATCAGTTTTTGTCCAGTGTGTGCAGGAGGGCTTCCTGACACAGTATGTAGACAGGCCAACAAGGCGTGAAACCACATTAGATTTGGTACTGGGTAATGAGCCCGGCCAGGTGTTAGACTTGGAAGTAGGTGAGCACTTTGGTGATAGTGATCACAATTCTGTTATATTGACTTTAGTAATAGAAAGGGATAGGTGTATACCACTGGGCAGCTGGGGGAAAGGCAAAATTTAGGAAGCATAGGATGGGGAAGGAAACTGCAAGGGATGGGCACATTAGAAATGTGGATCTTATTCAAGGAAAAGCTCCTGTGTGTTCTAGATAAGTATGTACCTGCCAGGCAGGGAGGAAGCCGTAGAGTGCGGGAGCCGTGGTTTACGAAGGAAGTGGAATCTCTGGTCAAGAGGAAGAAGAAGGCTTATGTTAGGATAAGATGTGAAGGCTCAGTTAGGGTGCTTGAGGGCTACAAGGTAGCCAGGAAAGACCTAAAGAGAGAGCTCAGAAGAGCCAGGAGGAGACATGAGAAGTTGTTGGCGGATAGGATCAGGGTAAGCCCTAAGGCTTTCTATAGGTATGTGAGGAATAAAAGAAT
>NC_057712.1:119827409-119834765 GCF_004010195.1 Chiloscyllium plagiosum
GTGCGGCCGCACTTGGAGTATTGTGTACAGTTCTGGTCACCGCATTATAAGAAGGATGTGGAAGCTTTGGAAAGGGTGCAGAGGAGATTTACTAGGATGTTGCCTGGTATGAGGGAAGGTCTTACGAGGAAAGGCTGAGGGACTTGAGGCTGTTTTCATTAGAGAGAAGAAGGTTGAGGGGTGACTTAATAGATACACATAAGATAATCAGAGGGTTAGATAGGGTGGACAGGGAGAGCCTTTTTCCAAGTATGGGGATGGCAAACATGAGGGGACAACTTTAAATTGAGGGGTGATAGATATAAGACAGATGTCAGAGGTAGTTTCTTTACTCAGAGAGTAGTAAGGGTATGGAATTCTTTGCCTGCAATGGTAGTAGATTCGTCAACTTTAAGTACATTTAAGTCGTCATTGGACAAGCATATGGACTTACATGGAATAGTGTAGGTTAGATGGGCTTCAGATTGGTATGACAGGTCAGCGCAACATCGAGGGCTGAAGGGCCTGTACTGCGCTGTAATGTTCTATGTTCTATGATGCAAAAACTAAAGAGAAAGATGAAGGAGTTGAGGTTTGATGTGATAGTGCACGAAAAACCTGAACAGGCAGTGGGTCAGACAGAGGTGTTTCGTCCTGAAAGGCTAATGGACTTGCAACAGAAAGACAAGATGATAAAAGATTTTTATGTGGATACGTACTCAGAAAAGGAGGCAGAGAATATTCCGGAGGGTTATTATCTGAAAGATAGAATCCTAAGACAAAAATGGAGACCATGGCAGCTTAGTGCAGACGAGAAATAGGCTTAAGTGCACCAGACTGTGTTGCCGGTAGCTTACAGACAGGAAGTGTTACAGGTAGCACATGAGCTACCTGTAGAAGGTCACCTAGGTGTATGAAAGACTCGGGCTAAGGTATAAAAACATTTTTATTGGCCTGCAATGCACAAGGATGTGGGTTTTCCCGTACATGTCATACATGCCAAATGGTAGGTAAACCACAAGTGGTAATAAAATCATCACCTTTGTTGTCAATTCCCACATTCAAAGAACTTTTCACATGAGTTATAATCGATTGTGTAGGTTCCCTCCCAAGAACTAAAAATGGGAACCAGTGCTTGTTAACCATAATGGATGTGTCTACCAGATTTCCGGAGGCAATTCCATTGCGGAGTATTATGGCAAAAAAGGTGGTAGAGAAGTTAGTAGCTTTCTTCTCACGGTATGTGATACCCAGAGAGGTTCAGTCAGACTGATGGTCTGATTTTACTGTTAGGCTGTTTAATGAGGTCATGGATAGCTTAGGTACACAGCACTTTAAATCCAGTGTTTATCATCCTGAATCCTGGGGATCTTTAGGAAGATGGCATTGACCTTGAAGATCATGTTGAGAGCATACTGTCAGGATTACTAGAATGATTGAGATAAAGGTATCCCATTAGTATTGTTTGCCACTGGAGATGCCCCAAATGAATCTACTCAGCTTACTCCTTTCGAATTAATATTCGGACATGAACTGAGAAGCCCTTTGAAACTAATTAAAGAGAAATTGACAGGACCGAATTCAGAAACCTCAAACTTAGATTATATATCAGAAGTGAGGGAGCAGTTAAATCGAGTCAGTGTGATAACTAAACAGAACCTAAACAGGGCACAGCATAGAATGAAGCAGGTGGCAGATAAAAGCTCTGAGATTTTCCCAAGGGGATGATGTGTTAGTACTGTTACCAGTGATAGGAGATCCCTTCAAAGACAGGTTTAGTGGTCCCTAACAAATTGAGAAAAAGTTGAGTCAGGTAATCCATCTGGTAAAGATGCCAGATAGAAAAAAAGCAGTATTGGGTATGTCATGTGAATATGTTGAAACCATATTATTGTAGAGAGAAAGAACTGGTGAAACAGGTGTTAGTTATTGCCCTGCAGAGTGAAGAATCAAATCCACATGTTGTGGATTTTAATGTGCCTCAAAATTTATTAAAAAGAAGTCCTTAAGGAGTGGGATAGGTTAGTAAACTACCTGTCTCATGGCCACAAAGCACAGTTAAAAGGTTTGTTACTGCAGTATGAGGGCATATCTAGGAATCAGATGGGAACGAGTAATACTATTGTACATGAAGTAAACATAGGGAATAATGTTCTGATAAAACAAAACCCTATCGGCTTAATCCTTTCAAAGCCAGACAGGTCCAGAAGGAGGTGGAGGCCATGCTCGATGAGGATATCATCAAACCAAGCCTGAGCGAGGGGAGTCTTAGTTCCCAAACAAGATGGGACTCCACAATTTTGCGTGGATTATCAGAAGGTCAACACCGTAACAAAATCGGATTCATATCCAATACCAAGATTGGAGGACTGTATCAAGGAAGTTGGACTTATTTTGGCAGGTACCTGTATCAGAGACAGTGGAATAAATTTCTGCATTTGTAACCCCAAATGGGCTATATCAATTTAAAGTGATGCCCTTTAGAATGAAGAATGCACCCACCACTTTCCAAAGACTCATGAACAGAGTTGTGGGTGGGTTAACAAACTGTGCAGTCTATTTGAATGATGTAGTAATCTTATGAAAGATCACATGGTACAGTTGGCAGAGCTCTTTGAAAGACCAAGAGAAGCAAAGCTGGTAATAAACTTAAACAAAACTGAATTCATGAAAGCAGAGGTGTCATTCTTGGATCACAACATCGGTTATGGAAGGTTGACCCCACAGAATGCAAAGTTGAAGGCCATCGAGGAATTTCCACGACCAACAAAGAAAGAAGTGCTTCGATTTTTGAGACTAAGCAGATTCTCTCGGAAGCTTGCTCCAAACTTCAGCAGTGTAATGGTACTGTTAACAGATTTGCTGAAGAACACAAATTTTCAGTGGACCGAACAATGCCAGGAGGCCTTTGACAATTTAAAAGCAATATTAACCACCACACCAGTTTTAGCTACACCAAACTTTTTTAAACCCTTCAAAGTTGCCAGCGATGCTAGTAACATTGGAGCTGGAGCTGTATAGCTATTGAAAGATGATGATGGAATTGAACTGCCAGTTGGTTATTTTTCAAAGAAACTCAACATCCACAAGAGGAAGTACTCCATGATTGAAAAAAATCTATTGAGTTTGGTACTGGCCTTACAACATTTTAATGTGTACATCATGAACAATGTGTCAAAGACAGTTGTGTACATGATCACAATCCTCTTACATTCTTTGAGCACTTTAAAGGCAAGAATATGAAGCTATTTCTATGGAGTCTTATGTTACATACTTTTAACTCACAAATCATACATGTTGTGGGTCATAAGAATGTAATCACAGGTACCTTATCGTGGATTTAACTGATAAAGTTTAGATGAGATAGGTATCTATTCCATGCTATACATATGTATGGGAAGATATTAATATGAACTTAGACGAAAGTCATATGTGTGTCATGTTAATGTGGTTAAGGAATAGAGAAAAAATATGAAGCCATCTTTTCATTATGATGGTTCCATTCTTGTTAAGGGGGGTGGTGTTATGAACGTGTAGGTGTGTACTGTACCTTTAAGAGGGAGTGCAAGCTGGCAAGGACTGACTGAAAGTACAGAGTGTGCTGAACAATGTAACATTTGGTTGTGAAACAAATAGTGGAGCTGTGTTGCCATGGTACACAACAAATTCAAAATTGGCCAATAGTTTAAATTATGCCAATTTTAAACTCCAAAGCCAGGAATGACTCATAGACTCCTAAGTGTTCACCAATGACCCTAAAGGAAGGAAACTGCCAACCTTACCCTTGTCTGATCTGCACATAAATCCAGACCCACAATAACATGGGTGACTCTTATCTGCCTGCTGGGCAATTAGGGATGGGCAATAAATGCTGCTTAGCCAGCAATGCCCTTATCCTGTCAATGAATAGAGAAAAAAACATCCATGCTGTTCAACAAACATCTGAATAAAGTAGTCCCATTTTTCATCTCTCGATACAGCAACACAAAAAAAATGAATATCTAAATATTTCTTAGATGTTTTGAATTTGCTATGATCCCAGCAGATGTTATTGTTGGATCAGTCAGATTCCAGACTGAAACTTGACTTGATAGAATACATTTTGTTTTGTTTTGGTTTAACAAAATGGTTTCTCACTGAAAGATAAGCATACATGACTGCAGATTTTGAGTTAACAATAAGACAAAAGTTTATTAATAAAATAAATGATGATAAAATATAACTGCTTATAATATAAGTTCAACACTTTTTAAACACACCATAAAAACATAATCCCATTAATCACAAATCATTCCTTTATAAAGTGAAAACAAAAGTAGCTTTTGTATAATAACCAAAGCATGTGCCTGGTACCATACACTAAAGCATACTTCTCATCATACTCAAAGACAACACTCATACATTAATCACACCAGAGTCCCTGTGTCTAACACCTTGAAAAGTTTAAATCAATTGAGATTTTAATTTATAGACTAGAATTGCAGATAGATTCTTTCTGGAGCTATTATACATCTGAGCTTAAATGCACTCCATTTTAAGGAAACTCTTCAAGGTTTTATCCCAACACTTCTGGTCAGGGAATAACACTAACTCTATACTCTAAGGTAATCTAGCTTTATCACATCCTCCCCTTCTCAGGAGCATTGATCTTTAAAAGCTCATCATCAAAGAATTTCACATGACTGCTCAAAATTAAACTAACACTTAAAAAAATCTCTAAACTCTGGATGGTTCCTTTAATCTTTAAATAATCTCTCCTGACCTTCCAAACTGAAGCTCATTTATTTTGTTTGGTTATAAAGCCATAACAATGTAAACAAAAACCCATTCATTCTGAAGTTAGGCTCATAAAATATATCACCAGCTACAGAAATACTTGCAAGTTAACTTTTAACTTTGAAAAACTCATAAGTCACTAACTCAAAAATCAAAAACACACCATCTTCATCACAGACAATCACACTTTCAGGCAGTGAGTTCCAGGATCCTATCACCCTCTGGGTGAAAACATTTCTCCTTCACTCCCCTCTTAGCCTTCAGTCTTTTAGTTTAATTCTATGACCCCCTGATTATTTACACATCCACTAATGGAAGAAGTGTCTTCCTATGCACTCTAACTATGCCCCTTTTAATTTTATACATCTCTATCTGGTCCCATCTCAACCTTTTAAAAGCAAAATACTGCAGATGTTGGAAATCCAAAGTAAAACCAGAAAATGCTAGTGAAATACAGCAGATCTGGAATACCTATGAATAGAGAAACAGAGCTAAAATTTCATGTCTTCATTTTCAGAACTTTTCTGATAGGACTGAATCTACACCCCCTAATTTACCTGCCTTGCTATCTTCAGGATATGCACATCGATGTCCCTGGATCTCTGCCACTATCCTGAGTCTTATCATTTATAGTATAATCTCTTGCCTTGTTAACCCTCCTCAAGTGCAATACCACACACTTTTCCAGATTGTATTCTTTTCTTAAAATCTTTTATGGGATGTTGACATTTATTGCCCATCCCTAAATGCTCTTGAACTAAGTGGCTTGGTGAGCCACTTCAGAACGAACTTAGAATATAAATATTCATCTGAAGTTCCATGTAAGCCAGGCCAGGTTAGGACAGGAGATTTCCTTCCCTGAAGGACAATAGCAAACTAAGTATGTTTTTAAGATAATCATCACTGATTACATGGTCACTGACTAGGCTAACTTTTTGTTCCAAGATTTTTAAACCAAATTCAAATTTTACTGTCTGTCATGGTGAAATTTGATCACATGTCCTTAGAACATTAGGCTGGAGGCCTGAATTATAATCCCGTGATATTACTATTATCCGACTACCTCTGCTCACCTGCCTTGTCTTTGGTGTCCTCCTGAAATTTACGTCACTATTTACCACCCTTCCAAATTATCTGTCATCTGCCAATGTCTTGGTCAAGCTCATCATTTAAGTTCACATCATTATCGTACAATGCAAATAACAAAGGCTCTAGCACTGAACCCTGCAGACGTGGAAACAGATTGTCATGACAGAAATATCCCTCTACCATCACCCTCTGCTTCCTGCCTTTCAGACAATTAATATTCCACTTTTCCTTGGATCCCTTAGATTCTTACTTTCTTGACTAGTCTGTCATGGAGGACCTTACTAAATTACTTTGTTAGCATTCATGTAGACCACATCAAATGCATTAATCTCATCAACATTCCAGATTATCTTCTGAAAAAACTTAATCAAATAAATCAAACATGATCTTCCGTCAATAAATCTAACCTGATTATCCTTGATTAATCTATATCTCTCCAAGTGCAAACATATCCTGTCCCTCAGAATTATTTTAAATAACTTTCCAGTCACCCAGGTTAGAATGACTAGCTTGTAGTTTCCTGTTCGGTCCCTTCACTTTTTGTAAAAATGGAACAATTTTAGGATGTCTCTGGAACTTCACACCAGGCCAGAGAGGATTTGTAAATTATTTCCATGATCCTGATATTTCATTCCTTGCATCCCTCAACAGCCTGCGATATATCCCATCCAAGCCTGTGGATAGATCCACTTTTAAGGCTGCTAAACTCACCAGTACCTCCTGTCCCTATGTTAATTTTTCTAATATTTCACAGCCCTCCACTTGATGTCTATATCTACATTGTCATTTTCTATTGTGAAGACCGACACAAAGTTTTTACTGAGGACTGTGCCTGCATTTTCTGGATCCACATACAAAAATCTCTATACCTAAAATTGTCCCAAATGACAATGTCCCAAATACTTTCCATAGTTACTCTCTTGATCCCAAGACATTCTTTAAAAAAAAATGTGGATTTTCCTTTATTCTACCCACCAATTCTTTCTCATGTACTCTCTTAGCTTTCCTAAATTTCTTTCTAAGCTCCTCCCTGCACTTTTTTTACTCTCTACAGACCCTGACAGATTCTCAGAATCTACCATTAAAAACATAGAAAAATGGAAAATTGGAGCAAGAATAGTCCATTTGGCCCTTCAAATCTGCTGTGCCATTCATTATGATCATGACTGATTATCCAGCCTGTTACCTTTTTCTCGCCATTATCCTTTGATCCCTTTAGCCCTCAAGTGCTGTATCCGACTCCTTGAAATCATCCAAAGTTTTGACCTTGACTGCCTTTTGTGGTAGTGAGTTTCACAGGCTCACCACTCTCTAAGTGATGAAATTTCTGCTCATCTCATTCCTAAATAATTCAGACAAAAGCCCTTCATCATGAATAGAGGCAGGGTGCCTGTTGTGGAGAGATAAATGAGAGGGAGGTGGGGGTGGGGAGAAAGTAGCATAGAGTACAATAAATGAATGGGGGTGGGGATGGAGGCGATAGGTCAGAGAGGAGGGTGGGGGAAGTAGCAA
>NC_057712.1:119835537-119864669 GCF_004010195.1 Chiloscyllium plagiosum
CTCTATGGTACTTTCTCCCTGCCCTCACCCCCCTCTCATTTATCTCTCCACTGCAGGCACCCTGCCTCTATTCCCGAAACGTCGAATTTCCTGCTCCTTGGATGCTGCCTGACCTGCTGTGCTTTTTCAGCACCACTCTAATTTAGACTCTGGTTTCCAGCATCTGCAGTCCTTGTTTTTACCTTCTCACATAGTAGTCCCACCATTCTAGGAATCAGTCTGGTAAACCTTAATTTTACTCCAATTATAAGCAAGAACATCCTTCTCTAGATGGGACCAAAACTCCATACAATATTCCAGGTGCGGTCTCACCAAAACCCTGTGTAATTGTAGCAAACATCCTTGTTTCTGTGCTCAAATCCTCTCGCTATGAAAAGCAACATACCATTACCGACTGCTGTACATGCATAAGACTTTTTTTTCTGAATCCTAACCTAATATCCTTTGATATTCAAAATTATTCAGTCTTTTAGATTAGGTTTCCTACAGTGTGGAAACAGGCCCTTCAGCCCAACAAGTCCACACCGATCCTCCGAAGAGTAACTCGCCCAGACTGATTTTCCTCTGACTAATGCACCTAACGCTATGGGCAATTTAGCATAGCTAATTCACCTGACCTGCACATCTTTGGATTGTGGGAGGAAACCACAGCACCCGGAGGAAACCCACACAGACATGGGGAGAATGTGCAAGCCCCACACAGACAGTCACCTGAGACTGTAATCAAACTTGGGACCCTGGTGCTGTGAGGCAGCAGTGCTAACCACTGAACCACCATGCCGCCCCAGTCATGGTCCCATCCTTTAACTTAGTAGGAACGTATTTGCCCTGTACTCTAACCGTTTTCTTCTTGAATGTCTCCCACTTCTCTGAAACGGTTTTATTTGCAAGTCGTGGTCCCAATTCACTTCAGCCAAATCGTAATATGTCTTAGTAAAATTAGCCTTTCCCTTGTTTAGAAGTATTATTCCTGACCCATCCTTATCATTTTCCACAGCTAAGTGAGTTAACTGAGTTATAGACACTATCCCCAAAATGCTCCTCTCCTAATTTTGCCTTCCATCTGCTTGGGCTCATTTCCAAATATTAGGCAGAAACATCTCCTCCCTGTGGGCTTGCTGTATTCTGGCTAAAGAAGGATCCTGGATGTAATTTAAGAATTTTGCTCTCTCCCTACCCTTCACACTAAAACTATTCCAGTTAATATTTGGGTATTAAAATCCCCTATTATTATTGCCATATTACTCTTATACCTCTCTGAAATTTGATTCCATTTTTGACCCTCTAACTCTCCCTGACTGTTTGGTGCCTATAGCACACACCCACCAGTCAATTCTCTGTCAAAACTTGAATGTCATACGCCCATATGCCTACTTTTGCTCTGAGATTCCTCTGGCTCCTTGCATTAAAATATGTTCCATTTAGCCTTGCTTAAATCCATTTAATCAAGATTAGCAAATTTCCCAACAAGGATGATAATACAACTTCTGTTAAGATGTAATCCTTACAATTTGTATAGTTCCCAACTGCCTCAGATATGGACCCAATGCCTCAGAAATCTAAAGCCTTGTCTCCTACACCATCTTTTCAGCTACACATTTATCTGCTCTGTTTTTCTATTCCTGTTCTCACTACTGTGTGGCACTGAGAGATTACTACCTTTGAAGTCCAACTTTTCAATTTCCTTCCTAACTCCCTGAAGTCCGCTTGAAGTTTCTCATTTCTCTTTCTTCCTCTGTCACTGGTACTATGTGGACCATGACCTCTGACTGTTTCCTCCCCCTTCAGAATGCCTGAGTTTCAAGTCCTTGGCACCCGGGAGGCAACATACCATCCTCAAGTCACATCTTTGGCTGCAGGAATAAAATGGCTGTAGGAGCAAATGTCTACTCCCCTGACTAATGAATCCCCTACTACTATTGCCTTTCTACACTTGTTTCTCCTTCCCTGAGCAGCTGGACCACTCACCCTGTGTCAGGGCTTTGGCTCTGGGTGGCTTTCACTGTCACTCTCCCTATTTCCCCAAAGCTGAAAAAATGATTCTCAAGCAAAATGCAATTGGGGGTTCTCTCACTATCTGTTTAGTCCCTTCTTCTGTCTGATGGTCACCTATTCTCTCTCTGCCTGTACTTCTTTATGCTGTGAAGTGACCATGTTCTGTAACATGCTATCCATGAACCTCTCAGCCTCGTAAGTGCACAGTCGTGCCCCCAGTTACTGCTCTAGCTCTAAAACTCAAAGCTCAAATTGCTGCAGAGACACACCCTGGAGGAATGGTCATCAAATGTGCAATATGTGCCTCAAAAACCCCTTAAGCAGTGAATTGTCTGATGTAGACAACAAGTTTCTCAAAATTATGCGTGGTTCAGATTTGTGAAGAGATCATGGAAAATGATCAGGCAAAGGGAATTCTACTAGTTACAAGAAGGTTCAGTTCAGTATTGAATATTTTAGTCTTGTTTAATTGCAACTGTGGATACATGTCCAGTATGTAAAATGTTTTGGTTAACATGTTACCTAGATTCACTCAATACTAAAGATAGAAGTATGATCAAGAAATTTGAGAGCTCTGTCCACTTCAGGTTTGGGGATGACAATATGATGGTATCTGTAACAAGAGTGCTGAGTCTCTGTAAAATAGCTGGGGTAAAATGCTTGATCAACACAGCTGTCGTATCAAATGACAAATGCTTATTCTTGGGCAGATCTTTCATGAAAAAAGCTCAAATGAAATTTGGCATGGAGCATGAAAAGGTAATTGTTTTGAGACATCAGGGGATTTACTGTTTAGATAATCTAAACTATTGTCTTCCTTTAACAAGACCTAACTTCTCAAATCAAGATATTAAGCAGGTGTTATTGCATCAGATGACAGGCGTTTAAAGGGAAAAAAGGCTAATTGTCTTGAACTATATTGGTTGTTTACCCATCCATCTTCTTTTAGGTAAAAATCCTACTGAAGAATGAAGGAATAGGGGAAAATTAATACACTAAACTTAGGGATGAGATTGGTAATAAATGTGATACATTAAAAAAAGTCCTACCATGGCCCTAAATGTGTCCCTTAATGATAAGGTTGCTGCAAGGGACTTGAAAGTATTGACAAGAAGAAAAAAATGTTGCACTTTGCAGACATGGAAATTAGATTTGCTCAGTCTAAAATAATATATCATAACTAGAAGAGAATAATAGTGGACAAGGCAATGGGGTAATAGAAAGGGACTGGACTTTGTGAGAGTACTGGCCAAATTCTGAACTGGCAGTGGACGGTTACTCCTCAACATTAATTGCACTGATTACACACTTACAGAATATGAACAAGCTGTAGAAAGTTATGAAGCATCATGTACTTTGCACAACTCATATGTTGGACAATTATGAGAACCATATAATGGCTAATATAATGTTGTCAAAGAGATACACAGTCACATGACAAAACTATTTGTTCTAGAGGATAACAACCAAACATTGGTACCAAAGTCATATGACATGGAGGGGCAGTGAATGGAGGAATGCCATAATTAAAGGGAAAGCCATAGGCAAACAGAAACATTATTTACATGTGCAAGACGTAAAGGAAAATAAGCCCCCAAGTTCTGATGGCTTGTGTCCAAAGATCCTAAAAAGAAATAGCCACAGAGATAGTGGATGCACTAATTGTAACTTTCCAAAAATCTTTAGATTATAGAGAAGTACAGGGGAATTAGAAAACTGCCAATCTGACACACCTATTCAAACTTGGAGAGAAGCAAAAGGCTGGTCACCTGAGGCCAGTTAGATGAACAGTTAATCAATTGTTGAAATCAATTATTAAGGAAGTAATAACAACACATTTGGAAAATCATAATCTAATCAAGCAGAATCAGTATGGATTCATAAAAAGGGAAATTGTATATGACTGATTTATTAGAGTTTTTTGAGAAAGTCTTAACCAGAATGGATAGAGGGGAACCAACAAATGTGTTGTATTTGGACTCCCAGAAAGCATTCAATAAGGTACCTCACAAACAGTCAAGTCTTAAGATACCACAGTGTTGGAAGTATATTAGTGAAGATAGAGAATTGGCTAATGGAGAGGAAATGGCTAATGGAGATAAGGGGTTCTTTTTCAGATTGGCAACCTGTAACCAGTGGGTTTACAACATTTATTAATAACTTGGAGGAAGGAAGTCAATGAACAGTAGCCAAATTTGCAGATGGCACAAAAATAGGTGGAAAGGCGGATTGCGAGATGGATACAACAGTTTACAGAGAGATATTGATCAGTTAGGTCAGTGGACAAAGCATTGGCAAATGGAGTTAAATGTGGTAAAACATGGAAGGGAGAAAAAAGAATAGAGTATGACTTAGATGGGGGAAAAAACGCAGAAAACTGCATTACAAAGGGATTTGGGATGACTTATCTATAAAACACAAAAACCTAGCACAGAGTGCAGCAGATAAACAGGAAGGCTAGTGGAATGTTAGCTCTCATTTCAAGGAAGTTGGAGTATAAAACTAGGGAAGTTCTACTGCAACATCTGTAGTACTGTGAGCAGTTTTGGTTCCCTTATTAAAAATAGTATTACATTGGAGACGGTTCACAGAAGGTTTCCTGGAATGATCTCTGGTATGGAAGGACTGTCTAATGTGCAAAGACTAAGGACTCTGCTCACTGGATTTAGAACAATGAGAGGTGACCTCATTGAAACATATAGGATTCTTAAGGAACTTGACAGGTAAAGGCTGAAAGGATTTTCCCCTCATGAGAGAGTCCAGGACCAGAGGGCACAGTCTCAGAATAAACATTCCCCAACTTAAGACTGATATAAGAAGGAATTTCTTCTATCTCAGGGTTGTGAGCCTTTGGAATGGACTGTGGAACTGTGGAGTAGAGGCCTCTTGTACATTTAAGGCTGAGATAGATACGATTAATAGGGGAATCAAGAATTATGGGGAAAAGGCGTGAGGAATATCAGGCCAGTATTAACCCTATTGATTGATGGAACAGACTCAAAGGTTCTAACAGCCAATGCCTGTTCCTGTTTCTTATGGTCTTGCAAAAGGAATTTTGATCATTGGAGGTGATGACCTTATTGTAGTCATCCAAAGTGACGTAGAGATGGTGAATTGAGTTCATAGTTTGACAAGAACAAGGACAGTAGAACAAGTTAGGAATGCAACAAGGAATAAAAACTTTTATGTCAAGAGGTTTTTAGTGGCTGGAGTTCAGTTCTTTTGTCAATGTTTAAACCAAGACTGTATAGAGGTCAGGAGCTGAATTCCTTGGCCAAACCCAAACTGAGCATCACTGAACAGGTTGCTCCTTTGCAATTAATGCTCGACAGCACTGTCAATTTCCTGGTAATTGAAATTAGACTGATAAGGTATAATTGGCTGGGGTGGATTTGTCTGGCTTTTCATATACATGACAAACCTGTTCAATCTTCCACATTGTCAGCTAGATGCCAGTGTTGTAGCTGTACTGAAATAGATTGGCTAGGGACATGGCAAGTTCTGGGCCACACTCTTTCAGTGCAATTCCTGGAATGTTGCCAGGGATCATAACTTTTTCAGTGTTCAGTGTCTTTAGCCATTTCTTGGATTAAACAGAGTTGCCTGAAAACTAATATCTATGATGCTGGGGACCTCAGGATGAGTCCAAGGTGGATCATCCACTCAGCACATCTGGCTACAGATAGATGCAAATACTTCAGCATTGTCTTTTACATTGACATGCTGGGTACCATCTTCATTGCATATAAGGTTGATTATAGAGCCTCTAATTTTGGCTAGTTCTTTAATTGCCCACTACTGTTCACAAATGGATGTAGTAGGAAAGTAGATTTATGATGAGATCTGTTGGTTGAGATATCATCGAGCCCTGTCTCTGACATGTTCCTAATAAGAATGTAAGCTCTACTCTACCACTTTTTTGTTCAGCGGAGTCTGTTCTGCGATTTAATAAAATCATGACTGATTCTTGATCTCAACTCAGCTTTCCAATCTGATCCCCATTATAGCGATTGAAATGCAGTTGGCCAGGTAGATCTCATTGAGTAGGATATTCCTGTTTGGGGCTGTTAACCTGAGCTAATCCGGGAGCTCTGGCTGACAGATATAAATAGAAGTCTCAAAGAGTCTCCTCACTCTCGAGACTGGCTCTGAGCTAGCTGGTCAGAGTTCATGTGCTGTGCATGGGTAAGTAAAGGGTGACTTGGTGACAGGATACTGGCCTCTGTGCAATTATTTCAGTGGTGATGAGAGAAAGCAGTACGCACCTGTCGAATATTCGCTCAAAACAGTTGTCTTTGAGTTGGGGGGAGCATTTCTGGCATTATGTCTTTATTTGGGAAGCTTTACTCATTCAATTGGTGGCATGGTGGCTCGGTGGTTAGCACTGCTGCCTCAATTCCCACCTGGGTTCAATTCCTACCTCAGGCAACTGTCTGTGTGGAGTTTGCACATTCTTCCTGTGTCTACGTGGGTTTCCTCCGGGTGCTCCAGTTTTCTCCCACAGTCCAAAGATGTGCAGGCTAGGTGAATTGGCCATGCCCGTAGTGTTAGGTGCATTAGTCAGGAGTAAATATAGGGAAATGGATCTGGGCGGGTTGCTCTTTAGAGAGTCGGTGTGGACTTGTTGGGCCAAAGGGCCTGTTTCCACACTGTAGGAAATCTAATCTAAAAGTAAACTAATCTAATCCTGCTGCCGAAGACTGGGCCCAACTTGTGGAAAGATGGCATTGGAGTGGATAAAAAGTAACATGTAATATTTCTGACTGCTTGCTGATCTGCAGTGCACTTAGTTATTAGGAGCCTAACTTTCCCTGAGGTACCAGATCCCAAAACATTTCAAGAGATGACAGATTTAATAAAGGAATATTATGACCCCATGTCTTCTCTAATTCCGAGATCCTACTGGCAGGGTAAGCACTATCAGGATTTTTGACGAGGTTAAGATGACTGGCAGAGGCATGTGGTTTTGGTTTTGGTTTAACCCTTAATGAGATGCTGAGAGGCCAATCAAAGGTAGAAGTGGGAAGTTGTGTGTGGAATCTGAGGACATAGAGAAAGTGCTTAATGAGTACTTTTCGTCAGTATTCACATTGGAAAAGGGCAATGTTAGTGAGGATACGGAGATACAGGCTACTAAATTAGATGGGATTGCAGTTGACAAAGAGGAGGTGTTAGCAATTTTGGAAGATCTGAAAATAGATGAGACCCCTGAGCTGGATGGGATTTATCCTTGGATTCTCTGGAAAGCCAGAAGGAGATTGCAGAGCCTTTGGCTTTGATCTTTATGTCATCATTGTCGACAGAGGTAGTGCCAGAAGACTGGAGTACAGCAAATGTTGTTCCCTTGTTTAAGAAGGGGAGTCAGGACAATCCTGGTAATTATAGGCCAGTGAGCCTTACTTCGATTGTAGGTAAGGTGTTGGAAAAGGTTAAAAGAGATAGGATTTATAATCATCTGGAAAGGAATAGTTTGGTTAGGGATAGTTAACATGGTTTTGTGAAGGGTAGGTGGTGCCTCACCATCCTTACTGAGTTCTTTGAGAAGGTGACAAAACAGGTGGATGAAGGTAAAGTGGTTGATGTGGTGTATATGGATTTCAGTAAGGTGTCCAGTAAGGTTTCACACAGTAGGCCAAGGCACAAAATATGGAGTTTCAGGATTGAAGGTGATTTAGCAGTTTGGATCAGAAATTGGTTAGCTGAAAGAAGATGGTGGTTAACGGGAAATGCTCATCCTGGTGCTCAGTTACCAGTGGTGTGCCGCAGGATCTGTTTTTGGGCCAGTGCTGTTTGTCATTTTCATAAATGATCTGAATGTGGGCGTAGAGGACTGGTAAATTTGCAGATGACACTAAGGTAGGCAGAATTGTGGATAGTGCCGAAGGATGTTGTGGATTACAGAGGGACATAGATAAGATGCAGAGCTGGGCTGAGAAGTGGCAAATGGAGTTTAATGCAGAAAAGTGTGAGGTAGTTCACTTCAGAAGAAGTAACAGGAATGCAGAGTACTGGGGTAATGGTAAAATTCTTGGCAGCGTAAGTGAACAGATAGATCTCGGTGTCCAGGTGCATAAATCCCTGAAAGTTGCCACCCAGGTTGATAGGGTTGTTAAGAAGGCATATGGTGTGTTGGTGTTATTGGTAGGAGGATTGAGTTTCAGAGCCATGAGTTCATGCTTCAGCTGTACAAGATACTGGTACGGTTGCACCTGGAGTATTGCATGCAGTTCTGGTCACCGCATTATATGAAGGATGTGGAAGCTTAGGAAATGGTTCAGAAGAGATTTACTAGGATTTTGCCTGGTCTGGAAGGAAGGTCTGATGAGGAAAGGCTGAGGGAATTGAGGCTGTTTTCATTGGAGAGAAGAAGGTTGAGAGGTGACTTAATCAAGCTTTATAAGAAGATCAGAGGGCTAGATGGGGTGGACAGTGAGAGCCTTTTTCCTCGGATGGTGAAGGCTAGCACGTGGGGACATAGCTTTAAATTGGGGTGTGGAACGGCTTGCCTGCAACAGTAGTAGACTCGCTGATGTTAAGGCATTTCAATGGGCATTGGACATACATATGGATAATAATGGAATGGTGTAGGTTAGATGGGCATCAGATTAATTTCACAGGTTGGCACAATATCGAGGGATAAAGGACTGCACTGTAACATTTTATGATATATGTTCATTTGGAATGTGCGATTAATGACGTACTTGCTGAAGCCCAACTTCAACAGGCACCTCAACTGGCTTTGTCATTGGAAAATGCAGCAAGTGTAAACTATAGGGTATTCCAATGGAAGGGCACACCCTCACCTGGCTGACTGACCTTGGGGAACACCACTTGAGTGCAAGTAATTGCAGAGCCTCATGCAGGATATATCCTGAATAGAGGCATCCTCGGTCAGCTCAGAGCAAAACCCCAAAACAAGCTGAGCCTTGGCAAATGGCTAAAATGTTCTTCAGGATTTGGGTAGGCAAGCCATTGTAAGTTCCTACCAGTATGAAACAACAAAAGTTCTATGAGACCTGACAATAAGAGAACTCATAGGCTGGTATCCAGGAGAGTGCACACCCTGGGAAGTCCACATACATCTGGTTTGGAGCATTCAATCAGAGCCAATGAAAATAAATGCCTGGTTAAATTGTCACCTGGTTCTCATGGAGGTCGATACTGGCACAGCTGTATCAGTGATTACAGAATCAGTCTATAACACGATTCGCTCTCTTGTCCAACCCTTAGGTTTGTGCAAGCCCTTGGTGAGACTGAGAACATGTACTTGGGAACCTTTACAAATTAGGGATACAGTTTTAGTTCCAGTCTCCTTGGAGAAGCAATTAGTGCAGTTACCTCAGATGTTGGAAAAGGCTTGGGCCCAAGCTTGATGGGGCATAATTGGTTGAGAAAGATTGGCTCAACATTTTTCGTTTAGAAAATGGCTGCCTGAATGAAATACCCAGAAGGTTTTCAGGAAGGTCTTGGGACTATCAAAGGAACCAAGGCCACTTTACACATTAACCAGGAAGCGATTACACAATTCTGCAAGGCCCACCCATGCCATTTGCCTTACGTACAAAATTACAGACAGAAATCAGAAGGCTGAAAAGCAAAGAATTCATCAAAGCAGTACAGTTCATGGAATGGGCAGCACTGGTCATATCGATCGCGAAACATGACAGGTCAGTTCACATTTGTGGAGATTTTAAGCAAACTGTAAACCACTTCTTGCAGTTGGATAAATATTCAATCACTTGCATAAAGGACTTGTACGCAAAACTGGCAGGGGTGGTCCATCCTTCACGAAGCTGAACATGAGCCATGCATACTTGCAATTGCAACTTGATGAGGGGTTCCAGAAGTATGCCACAATTAATATCTATAAGGGTTTGTACCAATAGACAAAACTGCCATTTGGGGTATTGTCAGCCTGTGCCCTTTTCCAGTAGACAAAGGAGAACTATTTACAAGGTCCACCCCAGATTGCCATTTATTAGCTAATAACCGGAAAGACCAACAAAGATTACTTAGAGAAATTGGACATAGTGCTTAAGTGTTTCTCCCAAGTGGGCAAAAGGCTCAGAAGAGGAAAATGTGCATTCCAGGCACCGCAAGTGACCTACCTGGACCAACAAGATCAGGTTACACCTGTTGGAAGATAAAGTGAGGGCAGATAAAGGTGCCCCGGCTCCCATGCCCCGGCTCCCAGAGCTTCGGTCTTTCCTTTGGTTGGTGAATTATTCTGGAAAATTCATATGTAATCTGGCCTCCATCTTCACACCCTTGTACTGGCTATTGGAAAAGGCTCAGTCTTAGAAATGGTCACATAGCCAAGATGTAATCTTTAGGGAAGTGAAAAAGCAGCTATCCTCATCTAATGTGCTGACCCATTATGATCCTAAGTGAGATGTGGCGATGCTCCCTATATGGTATCAGGGTAGTGTTGACTTACTAGTAGCTCAACGGAAAGGAATTCCCAATAGCGTATGCAGCTCGGACTGATACTAGAGTGACTACTCTGCCAGTTAATTTTGCAGGATTTTGTGGAGACATCATTGGTGATATTTCTCTAGGGATTTGAGGTGTCTGCTGTATATTGTCCATCTTCTGAACACAATGGTAGGTAACGTTACTGTCCTGTAGATCAGGAACCTGGCGCTGCATTTGAGATCTTTGTCATCACTCTGTTCCTCAGATGGTCAAAGGCTGTACTGACACACTGAAGATGGTGTTGAATTTCATCACTAATGTTTGCCCTTACCAAAGGAGGCTTCCAAAGTATGAGACTTGCCATGGGATCTTAATATTTGGGTGTCAGTGGCGAGCACAGGGAGCAAGCTGGTAGATAGCCTTTTTCTTCAGGACACTTAGACTGTTGAATGAAGAGTGCAGGACACTATACCAGGAACAGCTACAGTTATACTTAAAATGAGACATCAATCTTGTGAAACTGCAAATCAGGATTAGTTGCACACCATCAGTGTAAGCAGCATGTGACAGACTAAGTTAAGTGATTCCACAACCAACTAATCAGCTTGAGACTCTGCAGTCCCAAAACATCCAATTGTGAATGGTAGTGGATTATAAAACAATTCACTAGAGAAACAGCCTCCACAAAAATCCCCATCCACAATGATGGGGGAATCCCAGCGTATCAGTTCAAAAGATAATACCGAAGCATTTACAACAACTTTATCTATATACCACAGGAACTATTGAGATTTCTCATATCATCTTGTCACAAGAAATGGCCGAAGGCACCAAATACTGAAAAACTTAGGGGCCTTCATAATACTCTGGCAATAAAACTGAAGACTTGAACTCCAGAACCTGCTGTGCCCCTGGGCGACCTGTTTCAGTAAAGCAACAATACCTGCAGGACAACTAATTACAGTCCACCAGTATAGTGTCTATCACCATGAAGTGATGGAAGGGGTCTGCGAGAGTGTTGTCAAGCAACATTTGCTTGTCTATAACCTGCAATTCAGTTTGGTTTCTACCATGGCCACTCACCTCCTGACCTCATTACAGTCTTGGTTCAAAAATGTTCAAAAGAGTTGAAATCAAGAGGTGTGAAAGTGATTGGCCTTGACATAATTTAATCGAGTGTGGAATCAAGGGGTTCTAGGAAAAATTAAATCTCTAGTAACTGGAGAGAAATCTCCCCTCCACCTCTACCCTGCCTGCAATTTCCAGCCTTGGGAGTTGAAGCTCTGCAGGGTGAACCTGCCTCTGGATAGGACAACTTTAGCATGTCTGGTATACAGCCACAAATGCCTCTGGGGTAACCCACCAAAGCTCCAAGACTAACAGGCTTGACTAAAAAGCATGCTCCCACCATTTCAGCAGCTGATCCAATACTCCACCTGGATGTAATGGGGGGGGGTTGGGAAGGAAAAGGAAACCTTCTGAGGATGACACCTCATTGTAAATATGTTATCATCTTTGTAAATATATGTTTACGTTTAGACCATAAGACCATAAAATATAGGAGCATAATTAGGCCATTCAGCCCATCAGGTCTACTACAGTGTTCCATCATGTCTGGTATGTTTCTCAATACCCATCCTTCTGCCTTCTCCCCGTAACTCCTGATCCTCTTACTCATTAAGAACCAACTATTCTGTCTTAAATGCATTCAATGACTTGGCCTCCACAGCCTTCTGGAGCAATGAGTTTCACAAAGTCACTCCCAGTGCCACCTCCCCCCCACCCAAGCTGGAGAAATTCCTTTTCATCTCAGTTCTAAAGAGTCGTCCCTTCACTCTGAGGCTGTGCACTCTGATCCCAGTCTCTCCTACTGGTGGAAACATTTTCTCCACGTCCAATCTATCCAGGCCTCTCAGTATTCCATAAGTTTCAATGAGCTGCACTTGAACCTAATTTGAGGCCTTCTGGCCCCAGTAGAAGAAAGCATTGCTTACAGATGGAGATTATGACATGATCATTTGACCATCATTTCTAAACTGAGTATCGTGTCACTGCCCCACACTCATCTACATTGCATTCTATCCAAGATAAGTGATTGTGGATCTTCCGACAGATTCACCACATCATGAGGACACTGATGGTGTAATGTATAATATTTAGTAATGTGGGTGAAATTGCTTGTAGCCAGGATTTACAGTCCACACAGTAGTGCACTGCATGAGGTTCAAATAAAAGGTGTCATTAACCTCGATTGTGTGAGTGTCTTTTAATGTTATTGTCCCTTGAAAACAACACTTACTCTGCCCATTCTGGGTGTGGTGGCAGCCATTTTCCATTTTGATTTAGTATTTTGGATAAGGATGGAAGGAAATAGATGTAACACTTTACGGAAAGAGTAAAGACTCACAAGCTCAAGTCTGGATAACCCTCCCCAAATGAGTCTTTTTTTTACCTTGAGCTCCCATTCAATCTCCTCGGCTTTTGATCTTTCCTACATTCCCACCCACCCTTTTATTTCCCCAATTCACTCTCTAAGTTCGGACGTAGAGTTTAGTTGTGCCAAATATCACAATGCACTCTCCTCCTCATCAAAACCAGAGTCATAGTGACTAACTATGACTCTCCCACCACAGTACTCCTTGCTCTTCCAGGCTTTATTGCCTCCCATCCTTATATGTTAAGTTAACCCTCAACCTCCACCCCCCCACCCCAACCCCACCAAATCCATTCATTGAGGATGTCCAGAATGAGGTTGTTGCCTGACACTTGTATTTTTGACTCTGTTACGATAGCATATTTCTTATGACCAGCCCATGCTCTTAGCAATTGGTCAGAAGAAGGACTCTTTGATGTTTGTGTTCCCTGTGCCTTCCTCACCATTTGTGCGGGGGCAGGGTGGTGAAGAGGGGATAGGTGAAGACAGGTAGAGGGTACAACCTGGTTGGTCAATGGGAGGAATGAATCCAGTTGGTAGCAGGGAGCAGTGAAAGAGGAATGGAGGGGCTGGGAAGGGAGTTAGGGGTGGGGAGGGAGGTTGTTGAAATTGGAGAACTCAATGTTGATGCCTCTGGGCTGTAGGGTGCCCAGGCGGAAGATAAGGTGCTGTTCCTCCAATAGGAGCTGTGATTTGTTTTGGCAATGTAAGAGGCCAATAATGGTCATGTCGGAAAGGGAGTTGTTGGGGGAATTGAAATGAGCGGTAACTGAGAGGTCCAGTCAGCTCCTGCGGATCCGGCTGCGATGCCCGGTGAGCTGTTCCCTGAGTTAGTAGAGAAGACCACATCGGGAGCATCTGATACAGTAAACTAGTTTGGAAGAGAGGCAGATGAACTACCATTTTCTTTAAGCTTGTTCTGAAAAAGACTCATACTAGACTTGGAACATTTAACTCTGTATCTCTCTCCATTGATGCTGCCAGACCTGCTGAGATTTTCCAGTATTTTCTGTGTTTGGTCTTTGAACTTACTAAAGTTAGATCACATGAGATTCAGGGCGAGCTTGCCAATTGGATACAAAATTGGCTTTATGGTAGGAGACTGAGGGTGATGGAGGGTTGTTTATTGGACAGAAGCTCTATTATCAGCAGTGTTCCACAGGAATCGGTGTTGGGTCCACTTTTGTTTGACATTTATAAAAATGATTTAGATGAGAATATAGAAGGCGTGGATAGTAAGTTTGCAGATGACACCAAAATTAGCGGTATAGTGGACAGTGAAGAAGGATATCTGAGATTTCAAAGAAATCTTAATCATTTGGGTCAATGAACTGAGGAGTGGCAGATGGAGTTTATAAATGGATAAATATGAGGTATTGCATTTTAGTAAAACAAACAAGGGCAGGACTTATTCAATTAAAAGTAAGGCCTTGGGTAGTGCTGTAGAACAGGGAAACCTAGAAATTCACATATGTAATTCTTTTAGGTTTGTGGCACACATCGACAGGGCGGTTACGAAGGTACTTAGAGCGCTTGCCTTCATTGCTTAGACCTTCGTGTATAGCAATTGGGGCATCATGTTGAGGTTTTACAGGACTTTGGTGGGGTCTTTTCTGGAGTATTGTGTCTAGTTCTGGTGGCCCTATTATAGGAAAGATATTATTAAGCTAGAGTGGATTCAGATAAGATTTATCAGGATATTGCAAGGCTGGTAGGCAGTGACTGTTTTCACTGGAAGGTTGAGGGGAGAACTTATAGAGGTTACCTCGAAAAAATCACAATGGATAGAGATAGGGGAATGGCAGATGTCTTTTCCCTCAGATGGGAGATTTCAAGACTATGGGGCATTTTTCTAAGATGAGATACGAAAGAATTTAAAAAGGTGTGAGGGGCAACTTTTTTGTATAGAGAGTCGTTTATGTATGGAATGAACTTCCAGGATGCGGGTACATTTACAACATTTAAAAGACATTTGGAGAAGCACATGAATAAGAAATGTTTGAAAGGAAATGGGCCAAGCGCATGTTGATGGGACTAGTTTAGTTTGAGATTATGATCAGTGTGGACTAGTCGGACTGAGAGGTCTGTTTCTATGCTGTATGACTCTATGACTTTCTCCTGTGTTTCATGTCTCACTCAAGACAGCAATGGCAATGTCATGGCATCAGAATTCCCAGTGGTCCAATAGTCAACACTGTCCTACCTGGATTATACAAAGAGATCCTGGTGTTCCAGACCTCAAACTTCATTTAGAGGGGATGGAATGTCTGTGTGTGGGAACTTTCAATGCAGACTGACTGTTGCAAAATCGACAATCACACGGTACTGACAGAGCAAGATCTAGTTCAATGGCAAGGATAGCCAAGATGATTGAAGCCATGCACTCCGACAGAGATGATGTTGCCCCTTAACTGTCACCTCCCCCCAACACCACCACAACTCCAGACTAGGAGCCCACAGTCCTGTTTCTGTGTGCATCAGTATCAGGAGGATAAGATAGTCAATGTCAATCAGCATCTGTAGGTTGCATGCTTCACAAGTGGTCGCTCAATTTCTACCTCTGAGCAAAGTCACTTTTAATTCCTGAGGAATAGAACATTCTGTGCAATTGTGTGCTGAAATACTGCACTTGCAAAAGCCTGAAGGATTTCTGCATCAGCTACATTTTGTTCAATAACAGATTCCATATAAATAGTGACCTTCCATATTTTCCATAACTAGAGTATAGCCAGCTCAGCCAATCCTGTATCTGTGCGGCTATAGACTAGGAAGGCCTTTTTACTCTCAAAAAAAAAGAAAATATATTTTGCTTATTGCAAGTGGAATCCTTCCAGTGGCCTGTAAGCTAAATATAATGCAGCCATTCTTATATATTGCTTACTCAAGCTTACTGCCCACCCACACCATAAAAGCCTAGCTTCTCTGTTAAATGCCCTGCTTTTTCTTTCTCTCTGAGAAGGCTCACACCCCACCAACCATACCAAACAAACTCAACAATAACTTTTTTTTGTGTCATTCCTTAATTACATTCATAGATGCAATTGATTGAAAATTAGAGTTATTATTAGTGTTGCCAACTTAGATTTCATGTCTTCTTGGAGGTTTCATTACTTGACCTTTTGTCACCTAATCACCCCACTTAGTCTTGCTGCAGAGATTTTATTTGTTAAAATACAAAATATTTTAAGGCAAAATTGGCACAGGCAAAATTTGGGTGTTCACTTTCAGTGCCTTTAATCAGTATGTTCACATTTAAGATTTATTTATTTTTGTCTGAGTGATTGTTAGGATTCAATAATTCTTGCAGCAAGTATTTTTGCGAGTTTAAAAAATTTAAGTTATTTATTATCATACACTTGTTCCAGATGTTTAAAATGCAAGTCTCGCTCATCCATCAAGCAAACATGCGCATAAAGATTAGATATAGATGAAGGTAAGCAGTATATTTAACATGTGTCATTGTCTCAGTCTCTTTTGTGGAAGGCGTATAGTTTCTGTGATAGGTCAATGCTTTAGTTGAAGTCAAACTTTTATAAAGTATATTTTTGTCATTAAGCTTCAAGGCTTCTTTTAGTCAAATCTCCAGAAGGTTGGTTCTCAGGTGAAAACAAACTAGTAACAGGTTGGGAGGAATTCCTTCTCCTATTTCCAAAGTATTGCTGTTTATTTTGTTTACTTAGATGTTTTACAGATGGCTTAATGATTTTAAGATTGAAAGCTGTTTGTAAGCAACTCCTTACTGAATTTTTAAAGTAGACAGCAAAACAGCCTCCTCAACATGTGACTTATACAAATTCAAATTTCTTTTTCCAGAAAAAGAGTGGTGTGCTGATTACACACCCTCTGCTGTCATTTGATGCATTGAGACATACCTAGCATAATTGGGACGAGGGAAGCCAACACAATGTAATGAAAGGTAGATGGGATCCATTCACAGTTTTAAAAAATATATTTGACTTTAGTGTTTCTCTTTTCCGTGAAACAGAAAGATGGGACTGGATGCAAACTATGATCATCTTTAAACAAAAGGAGGTAGGAATTCCTTGGATGGCTGTGAATGCCCATATTTACTTTAGTTATTTGTTTGAGACTCAATGTAAATAGTTAACTCCTGAGAATATACATAAAAGACCACGTCATTGTTGATTTCATTACTAGATGATAACAGCATGAAGAGAGACATAACGAAGAGACGACTCTAGTGAAGGAACACGAGTTAGATCTCATGTTGAGTGTTTGGTCGTGTAAATAAATGGGTTTAGAAATGCCCAAGAGCCTAGCTATACCTTTCCCTCAAAGTAAAAGCTCACAACATCATTTAGAATCCAGCACTGAAAACCACAGATGTTGGCAAACAGTGAACAGACAGTGCTTGAAGGCCCACTTGAGGCAACTTTAAAGCAGTGAGTGAAAACCTGTGGTGAGATCCTTCTGAACACACCAAGCAAGGAAAACCTCAAAAGAGAAAATTATAGACAGTGTCTACAGAAGTAGCAATGCTGGAAGAAATCCTGGACAAAGGTGCAGATCTTGCCACTTCCAGAAACATTTGAAAACATCAAGAACTACAACATGCCTAAAAATGACAGAATTGGAGAAAGAGATTCACACGCTATTGAAATACCTAGTGTTAGCAACAAAAATATATCAACTACAGTAGATTGTTAGACACAGTGGACAGATGATGTGCTAGCAAGGCAAAGGATAAACAAGCAATGACCTACAAAAGTCAAAATCGAAAGAATTGCGGATGCCGTAAATCTGAAACAAAAATAGAGATCACTGTAAAAGCTCAGCAGGTCTGACAGCATCTGTGAAGAGAAATCAGAATTAACATTTTGGGTTGAGTGAGGAAGGGTCACTTTACCCGAAACATTAACTCTGATTTCTCTCCACAGATGCTGCAGGACCTGCTGAGCTTTTCCATTACACTGTACTTTTGTGTTAGTAACCCACAAGGATGTTTTCACTGTTTTTATTTTACTTTAATGTTTGGAGTAACATCATAATTGAATGAACAAATGGCAAAAGCAGGGAAGGCTTCCACTGTCACATTAATGATCGCCAGCATTTGATAGTTTATTATAATTATCGAATGCTAAAAGACAACTTGATCAAAGTCAGAATAATGGTCAGAATTTTACATGTAAAAAGGACCCCGAGATTTCAGTTGCCTGCCACTTCAAAGGAACACTACGCAGGCTAATGTTTCTGTCTCAGGTCTGCTGCAGTGCTCCAATGAGGCTCAGTGCAAACTGAAAGAATAGCACCTCATCTTCTGTTTGGGGACATTGCAATCTTTAAAACTCAATATAGAGTTTAATAATATTAGAGCCTGAACACCACTTTCCATGTTAATTATCCATCTCCACATCCCAGGTCCCATTATGCTTTCAGCCATTTTCATCCACACATAGACCTATTATCGCCTATCCAGCTTCTCTTCTCTACTATCAATAATTGCTTTGTCTGCCTACTCTTCATCTCTGTCTCTCTTCTGGGCTCCCTTTCTACCCTACCCAGGGTAGGGGAGTCCAAAGCTAAAGGGCATAGTTTAAGGTGAGAGGTGAAAGATTTAAAAGGGACCTAAGAGGCAATCTTTTCACGCAGAGGGTGATGCGTATATCAATGAGCTACCAAAGGAAGTGGTGGAGGCTGGTACAATTTAAAAAGCATCTGGATGGGTATTTGAATAGGAATGGTTTAGAGGGATATGGGCCAATGCTGGCAAATCTGACTAGATTAATTTGGGATATCTGGTCAGCATGGACCCATGGGTTGATTACCATGCTGTACATCTCTCTGAATCTATGACTGTGAAATTCTCAGAATTCCTAAGGTTTAGATAAGATCTAATATTAATTTAAAACAGTGCAATTGGCCAAACATGCTGAAATGCCAAAATAGAATTATCTTTATTAGTAATGAGGGAAAATTATCTTTTAAGAATCCCTTGGAGCCTTTTTATTACAATGGGTATGTTCATGGCAGCAGCTGGGGAAATGTAAAGAAACTATGCCAAATACTAATCATGTCCCCACTGTGAAAAGGAGGAAGACCCATAAATGCAAAGAACATCTGTGACTGAGTTGCAGACTGCAATGTCTGTGGAAAAGTCAGTTATTTTAAATCAATATGTCCTGCCAGAAAATTTTTATCCCTCAAAGAAGAGCACCACATCAAAAAAATTTAAAAAGCAGGAGGTGAAGAAATTCCTTGGAGTAATTTAAGAAAAAAAAACTACTGAAATGCTTATTTAAAGATGTATGGACACCCTATCAATTTAAAACTGGACACAGGAGCAGCTGGCTCTGTACTGTCAACTGGAGTAACATGGATCAATTATTGTCAACTAGATTACAAGGTCCAGGAGGGATTAGATTACATTACAGTGTGGAAACAGGCCCTTCGGCCCAACATGTCCACACTGACCCGCAGAAGCGCAACCCACCCATACCCCTACATTTACCCCTTACCTAACACTATGGGCAATTTAGCATGGCCAATTCACCTGACCTGCACATCTTTGGACTGTGGGAGGAAACCAGAGCACCTGGAGGAAACCCACACAGACACAGGGAGAATGTGCAAACTCCACACAGTCAGTCGCCTGAGGCGGGAATTGAACCCGAGTCTGAGGCGCTGTGAGGCAGCAGTGCTAACCACTGTGCCACCGTGCCGCCCACTAATGATGAAACTGAACATAGGAACATAGGAGATAGGTGCAGGCTTAGGCCATTTGCCCTATTCAACAGAGATTATGAAGACCAAAGGACAGCAAACAGCAAAGTTCAAATACAAAGTCAGGGAAATACTTGTAAACTATATTAATCCGACAACAAAAATGCTCATCATGAGGCAGAAAGAATGAAATGACAGGGTATTACTAAACAGAGAAAGACTAAAATTCAGAGGTGCAGAGTTGCAATAAGTTATAATGCAGGTACAACACATAATTAAGAAGTCAAAACCTGTGGCACTGGAAAAGCACAGTAGGTCAGGCAGCTTCCGAGGACCAGGAGAGTTGACGTTTCTGGCATAAGCCCTTCAAGAAGACTAATGGGAGCCAATAGCCTAGTGGCATTATTGCTGGGCTGTTAATCTAGCGACCCAGGTAATGTTCTGGGAATCTGGGTTTGAACCCCACCACGGAAAAATGGTAAAAATTGAATTCAATAAAAATCTGGAATTAAGAATGTATGATTTCCATGAATCCATTGTTGATTGTTGGGAAAACCCAGCTGGTTCACTAATCTACTTTAGGGAAGAAAACTACCATCCTTACCTGGTCTGACCTACATCTGACTCCAGGCCCACAGCAATGTGGTTGATTCTTATCTGCCCTCTGGGCAACACGGGTGAGCAATAAATCCGGGCCTGGCCAGAGACCCCTTCATCCCATAATTGCATAAAGAAGGCTAATGGGATATTATCTTTATTACAAGAGGAATTGAACATGAAATTAAGGATGCTATGACTTATTTATACAGGGTGTTGATGAGATCACATCATGAGTGTGTGCAGTCTTGGTCTCCTTTTTTCAGGAAGGATGGAATACATAGGAGGTGGTTCATAAGAGGTTTACTGGACTGATACTCAAATAAGTGGAACGTCTTATGTGGGGAGGTCGGGCAGGCTGGGATTGTTTTCAATGGAGTTAAGAACAGAGATGGGTGACTTGATTGAAGTAAATAAGATCCTGAGTGGTTTTAACAAGGTGAACGTGGACAAGGTGGATGTTGGGTCTGTGGGCCTGTAATCTCCCCAGTACTTTTTTGCATAGCTCCTACTGTTCTGCTGTAGATTTATTCTCATGTAGCAGTTCCCAGTCCACTTTGATCAGATCCAGCCTTATTTTAATAAAATCTATCTTCTGACTACCCAAAACTCTTCATTGCAGATCATTTTGGAAACTATTTGGACTGTTCTATTTCTGATGATTATCATTTGAACTACCAGTTATAATTTGGATTATCAGTTAGCCAAGAACTATTCCAGCACCACATAGACAGGATTATTGAGATTTACCAGGTTGTATTTGCCTTGTTGATAACAGTATAGGTCATGAGTAAGTGAAGGCAGAGCATGACCACACCATGCATCTGCTGATGGTAGCAGCACAATGACATGAATTGGTATTTAACAGCACCAAGTGTCAGATCAATGTTAGCTAGATAAACTTTCTCAGGTCCATTTATCTGCCCATAGAGTCTGTTAGAATCGGAGTAAAATTGAGGATGTTAAATAAATGTTGACCCCACAAGATAATGGGAATCCGCAATTATCTTGGATTCTTCAACATTCTCTCACCATATGAGGAATATTGACTTCCTCTTTTGTTATTTTGGGGATTAGATTGCCCCCAGTCTTCCCCATGTCCTATGAGACCACATTGCCTACAGGTAGCTGGCCAGCTTCTACTGCACTTCCCTGTGTTTCAAGTGGGTAAGGCATCTCCTCACTTCCTGCTGTTTAGAAAATTTCTCTGTCCATATTTAATTCATGAAAGCATATGACTGCTGGCCCAACTCTCATTCAGCAACTTATTTGTTTTTAAATTCCATCAACTCTGCATGGTTTTATTTTACTCATCTGGCCCTATTTTGTTTAAACTCCTATGGGTTTCATTTTGATCCTTCCTACCATGTAAGACCCTCTGCTGGTCCCAAGAAAGTTCTTTAGCGCCCGTTCTATTTCCTTCATCATTTTTAGTATTGCCTGCGGGATATGTTGGGGACTTCTTCAGCTCCCTGCAACTGAACAGAGTTTTTATGGCTTCCCCTGTCTCTACTCCCAAGAAATGTCATTTTTGATGAATGCATTACCTGCTACTCCACGTCCCACCTCTAGGTCCACTCCTCCACAGGTAACCTGAACATAACCCTGACAGTATCTACTCTTGTGACCCAGTTACTGTATTGATGAATTTTCACACAGGGAGCTTTTAGATATGTACTGGTTAAGCCGATTTACCAGCACTGTGGAAGTTGTCTTGCTTTTGGGCAGTAATTCAGCAACCTTTGCTACAAGCAGAGTTTCAAAACACTCTCTCTAAAAATGGTCTTTCTCTTCTATGTTACAAAAAGGATCATTGTCCCTCTCTGTAAGTAACCTTCATAGATATCTTGTCCCACTCCAGTGTTATTTGAGTCGAGGATCAGAACTTTCAAGGCTAAAGACACAGTTCTGATCCTGTACAATTACTAATGTTGGCTTTTTGGTGAACCAACTTTTTTTTATTATATGTCCAGTTTATCACAACAGAAGAGCACGGGATATGTCCCTGCTGATTTAATTTCCAGGTTTTTCATTTTCAAAGTTGGGGGATTTATCTGCCCTGTCTTCCCTATTGTCTTTTTCTCTGGGGTTTATTTCTCTCCCCTTTTCCTCCCTCCTTTTTGTATCCTAATCACAAATATTATTAAATCCATTATTATTATAAATTATTAGTTTTCAGGTTTATTGATTGAAACTTGTCTTCAGTTATGATAGTCACATGTCTGACATTGTAACTCTTTGTTCCTCTAAGTGAATTTTGAGGCTGTAGAGGGGGGAGTTTTTGAGCTCTCTTAATCCTTCATAGATGAGGTTAATGTTTAGGGCTCAGACACAACATCCACTGGTCAGGCAGTAGCCCAATGGTAACGTCACTGGACCACGAATCTAAAGCCTTAGGTTAATATTTTGTGAACAAAAATTTGTATTGTTTGTAAAGACAACAGTGAGGGTTGATGAAAGAATGCTGTTGATGTGATGTACATGGATTTCCAAAATTTATGTATGATATAATGCCACACAACAGGTTTGTGAAGCAATTTATTGTTCATGAAATAAAGGGACCCAGGCAATGTGGATACAAAATTACATGAGGCTTAGGAAACAGAGTAATACTTAACTGGTATTGTTTGGGGTGGAAGAAAGTTTGTAGTGGAGTAACCTAGGGGTCTGTATTGTGGCTCTTGCCTTTTCTAATATAAATATATAAATGATCCAGACCATTTGTCCAAGAGACAATTTCAAAGTTTGCAGATAATATAAAACTTGGGAAAATTGTAAACTGTGAGGAAGATAGTGTAACAGTTCAAAGGGACATTGGCAAGTTAGTGATGTGAGTAAATTTATTGCAAATTCAGTTCAATGCATGCAAGTGTGAGGTGATACATTTTGTTACAAAGAACATAGATAGACGGTAAGTCCATAAGAAATAGAAACAGGACTAAACCACTTGGTCCCTTGAGCCTGCTCCACTATTCAATAGGATCATGGCTCATCCAACTTTCCTCACGTTCCCTTTTCTGCCCTTTCGCATAACTTTTGATTCCCCTACTGTTCAAGAACTTACCCAACTCAGACCTAAATATACGCAGGGCTCTGCCCCCACAGCTTTCTATGGACAAGAGTTTCAAAGACTCCCTTTATTCTGATCTCTCTGGTCTTGAACTTAATCATGGGGGTAACATCATTTAGCATTTATCCTGTCAAGATCTTTAAGAATCTTATACGATTCAATTAAATCCTGTTGCATTCTTTGAAACTTCAGTGAGAAGAGTCCCAATCTAACAATCCCTGTATACCGGGGATCATCCTCATGAACATTCTCTCCAATGCCTCAATTAAATGATACCCTTCCTTAATTAAGGGGACCAAAACTGCTCACACTACTCCAGATGTAGTCTCAACAGTACCTCACCCAGTTACAGTAAGACCTCCCCAATCTTATATCCCAAATTCCTTGAAATATGGGCCAACATTCCATTAGCCTTCCTGATTACCTACTGCACCTGTGTGCTAGCCTTCTGTGTTTCATACTCCCAAGTTCCTTTGTGTGAGACAATATAAAATAAAGGGTTTAATTCTAAAGGGTATGTTGGAAAAGAAAGTCCTAAGAGGAGGTACATGTACTTACGTACATAAATCATTAATGGTGACTGGATATGGAGAGAGAACTGTAAGTGAAGCACACGATATCCTTCATTAATAAGGGGATAGAGCCCAAGAGGAGAAACGTTATGCTGAATCTTTATAGGAGACATAATTAGATTACACTTGGAGTATTGTATACAGTTCAGGACATCACGTTTTAAGAAGCATGCAAATGTACTGGACAGGGTGCAGAAGAGGTTGTAGGGATAGTTCTAGGGATAAGAAAATTTAGTTTAAGGAACGATTGGAGAAGTTGGGACTGTTTTCCTTGGAGTGGAGAAGAGTAAGAGGAGCTCTACTAGAAGTTTTCAAAATAATGAAGGATTTGTACAGGGTGCATAGGGATAAACTGTTCTCACTCATAAGTAGGTTGGAAATCAGAGGGAACAGATTTAAAGTGCTTTGCAAAAAAAAATGTAAATGTGTTGTGAGAAAAAACTTGTTCCTGATGTCTGATTTTGGTCTGGAATATATTGTCTGGAAGTGTGGTGGAGATTCAAATAAGACATTCAAGCGGGCACTAGAAGATAATTTAAATAGAAACATTATGGAGAAAAGGCAGGAGTTGCCAATAAGCCAAAGTGTTCAGACAGCCAGTGCAGATGTGATGGGCTGAATGACCTTCTTCTCGACCAAAACAATTTTGTGATTCTATGGATCCCACCAGGACAAATAATGATGTGTGAAATCATAAAATCTGGAAATAAATGTTTTCTAATGGTATAATGTTAGCACTGTCACTTGTTGTAAAAACACACTTGTTTCATGATGTCTTTATCCACCATGAAGAATAGCTTGGCAACACCACTACTGAACAAGCTAAATGGGTCCATAACTGTTAGACTGGGTGCGCAAAAAGTGAGAAAAGCCTCTTCCTCACTCAGTCTATATATCTGTCTATGACTGTATCAGGAGAAGACCACACAAAGTCCTTGTGGAGATGAAGGCCATATTTACATTGCGGAGACACTACAATGTGTTGTGTGTCACTTCCAATGTCCTGACAACGTCTTCCAATAGCTTGTGTTCCATAACTAGCTGCACTGTGGCCAAACAATTCTAATTACAGCTACAACACTGGCATCTAGCAGACAAAGTGGAAAATATATTGAGAATAGTAAAGGTTCTGGTTTTCTTTATATTTTATAGTCTATGTTCCTTGTTTTAGCACATTTTAGTCATTCATATCAAGATCATGGACTTAATTTTCACTTTCAATGGTTAGCCTTTAACTTGGTCTACCGAATCATCTGTTCTTTAAATAATCAAATGACTCAATGGAAATGAAAAGCAGGTAGATTCTGGAGTCAGAATGATGTGCTCTTAAGGTTATGTAATAAAGCTGATACTAATGTAGCCTATGCACCCACCAATCCTCATCCTAAATCATAAATTCAAAAGTTGCTTACTCTTTGATAGTTTCCCTTTTTTATCAAGAAAGATTCTTATGCTCTTTTATGAAAGCCTACGTAAAGGTGGTGAAAGACAAAATAAATGTTCTAAGCTCTTGCCTTATCCTCTTCTGTGTAGAGAAAGACTGGAATGTTAAGCATTTCTCATGACATTTTACATTAGCGTGATCGACGTGCATTTACTCATGATTTCCTCATGCCCTCCATTAGATTTAGTGCATCTGCTTCACATTTGTTTTTTCAGAAACAGAGAGTGAAGAGACCCACACTGTGTTCATTTCTTCATAGTTTAACTTGAGTGCAAATAACTGTGGAATCAGAATACCCCACAATAAATTGTTAAGTTTAATGGTACCCATATGTTATAAGTCTGTGAGTCAGACCTCACCTATACCCAGATAATCACTTATAGGCATGGACTGTTCTGGATACTTACTGCTAAAATTTGCATCACATTTATTTGTTTGGTGTTAAAATGTTCCTGGCTGCTGCATAGATTTCTATTGAAACAAACAGTTTAATCCTGCATCTTGCTTTTTTTATAAATCTCTTTCCTAAATTCTTTTGTTTATCTTTCAGCTTTCTAAACCAGTCAACAATCATTTTTAAAATTGGTACTTATATTTAAATAACATCAGACCGTACCATGGAAATGCCTCAATTTGCTTCATATAATTACAAATGCAGTTGATATGCAAGCAAATGTGGTAGCCATTTTGCACCATTAACCTCCCACATATGAAAATGAGATGAATGTTTAGTCATTTTGGTTGAAGGAAAAATGTTGGCCAGGATGGTGTGAGAATGACCAACCTCTCTTTAAATAGTTCCATAGAACCTTTAACATTGACCTCCAGAAGCAAGGCCAAATATTCAACCTCCACCATTTGGGTGGACAAGGGCACAGCTGCACTATCAACATAAGAACATAAAAACATTAAAAATAGGTGCAGAAGTAGGCCATCGAGTTCACTCTGCCATTCAATAAGATCATGGCTGATCTTTTCATGGACTCAGCTCCACTTACCGGCCTTCTCACCATAACTCTTAATTCCTGTACTGTTCAAAAATCTATCTTTCTTTGCCTTAAAAAGATCTTGCAGATTTGAGTGAAGATCTGTAGCTCGGGTTGTGGTTGAGGCTGTTGATTCGCTCACCAAGCTGGTTGATTTTCTTGCAAACATTTCATCTCCCACTAAGGTGACATCTTCAGTGCTGTGTAGTATCATAACGTTGTCCCAGTTGAATTGCTGTCCTTCACTGTCAGTGTGTATTGGTATGAGGGAGGAGTGGTTGTGTCATTTTGTTGCAAGCTGATGCTCATGTATTCTGATGGGACAATGTTACGATACTGGGACAGGCTAAACAAAGACAAGCTTGGGAATTCCTGGAGATCTGGTATTCATCCACTCGTTCCATAAACAAACACATTGAAACGGGCCCCATCTACAGACCACAATAGTGCAAAACCAGAAGTAGAACCACCCGCCACAACAAACAGAACCGTATAAATTTGGGGGAGATCACAACAACAGCGCTTCATCCGGAGGCTACACAACACTACAGATGTCACCCAGGAGAGGGAGAAACATTTGCAAGAAAATCAACCAGCTCGGTGAACCGACCAACAATGTAAAAACAATCAACAAGGTAGCCTCAACTGCTTCACTTGGCAGAGAATTCCACAGATTCACAACCCTTTGGGTAAAGATGTTCCTCCTTAACTCAGTCATAAATCTGCTCCCCCTTATTCTGAGGCTATTTCTAGTTCCACATGCCAGTGGAAGCAACCTGGGTTTAGATCAGAGTGGTACTGGAAAAACACAGTAGGTCAGGCAGCATCCGAGGAGCAGGAAAATCGGTGTTTCAGGCAAAAGCCCTTAATCAGGAATGGGCTTTTGCCCAAAACATCGATTTTCCTGCTCCTCGGATGCTGCCTGACCTGATGTGCTTTTCCAGCTCTACACTGATCTAAACTTTGGTTTCCAGCATCTGCAGTCCTCACTTTTGCCTAGTGGAAGCAACCTCCCTGCTTCTATTCCCTTTATAATTTTATATGTTTCTATAAGATTTCTCCTCATTCTTCTAAGTTATAATGAGTATAGTCCCAGCCTACTCAATCTCTCCTCATAAGTCAACCCTCTCAATTCCTTAATCAACCTAGTAAAACTCCTTTGCACCTCCTTCAGTGCCAATACATCCTTTCTCAAGTAAGGAGACACAGTATCCCAGGTGTGGCCTCACCAGAACCCTGTACAGCTGCACTATAACCTCCCTATTTTATTCTCCATCCCGCTAGCAATGAAGGACTTCAATCTATTTCTGTTGATAAGGACCGAAGGGTGTGTTTCGATGCTGTACATCTCTATGACTCTATGACCTAATAACCCAACCTCAAGAGCCTTCTGCAGTTAAAAATTGCACAGATTCACTACCGTCCGAAATTTCTTCTTATCTCTGTATTAAAGGTACAACCCTTTATCTTGAGATCATGTCCTCTGGTTCGAGAATCTCTCATTAAGGAAAACAACTCACTTATCTGAAGATTGAATATATTCAAGGAGTTAGATATAGTTTTTAGGGCTAGAGGGTTCAAAGAGTATGAAGAGAAAGAAGGAACAGGGTACTGAGTTGGATGGTCAACCACGAGTTATTGAATGGCTGATTAGACTCAAATGGCCTACTCCTCCTCCTACTTTCTATGTCTAGGTGTACCTTTTACCGTTCAATATAAAATTGTAGAATTCCCTGCTTAAACTTTTCCCTTGCTTTCCTTTTTTAAAGATATTCATTTAAATCTTCCTGTTTCAGCAACTTTTCAGTCATCTGTCCTAACATCTATACCCAACTGGTTTTGTTAAATTTTGCCTGATCACACTCCTGTGAAGTAACTTGGGAGGTTTTACTACATTAAAGGTGCTATTAGATGCTGCAGAAGGACTTGGACAGGTTAGGAGAGTGGGCAAAGATGTGGCAGATGAAGTACAACATGGGAAAGTATAAGGTCATGCACTTTGGTAGGAAGAATAGAGTCATGGACTATTTTCAAAGAAAATTCAGAAGTTTGAAGTGCAAAGAGACTTGGGAGTTCTAGTCCAGGATTCTCTCAAGGTAAACCTACAGGTGAGTCAGTAGTTAGAAAGGCAAATGCAGTGATGGCATTTACTTACAGAGGACTTGAATATAAAAAACAGGGATGTACTTCTGAGGCTCTGGTCAGACCACATTTGGAGTATTGTGTGCAGTTTTGGACGCAATATCTCAGGAAAGATGCACTGGCCCTGGAATGTGTTTAAAGGAGATTCACGAGAATGGTCCCAGGAATAAACAGCTTAACATATGAGGAAACATATGAGGCTTTCTATAGGTATGTCAGGAATAAAAGAATGACTAGGGTAGGAATAGGTCCAGTCAAGGATAGTAGTGGGAAGTTGCGTGTGGAGGCTGAAGAGATTGGGGAGACACTGAATGAATACTTTTCGTCAGTATTCAATCAGGAACAGGACATTGTTGTCAATGTGAGTACTGAGTCACAATTAAGTAGAATGGATGGCTTTGAGGTATGTAGAGAAGAGGTGTTGGAAATTCTGGAAAGGGTGAAAATAGATAAGTCCCCTGGGCCTGATGGCATTTATCCTAGGATTCTCTGGGAAGCAAGGGAGGAGATTGCAGAGCCATTGGCCTTAATTTTTATGTCCTCGTTGTCTACAGGAGTAGTGCCAGAAGATTGGAGGCTAGCAAATGTGATTCCCTTGTTCAAGAAGGGGAGTAGGGATAACCCTAGCAACTATAGGCCGGTGAGTCTCACTTCTGTTGTGGGCAAAATCATGGAGAGAATTGTAAGGGATAGGATTTATGAACATCTGGATAGGAATAATGTGATCAAGGATAGTCAGCATGGTTTTGTGAAGGGCAGGTCGTGCCTCACAAACCTTATGGAATTCTTTGAGAAG
>NC_057712.1:119865374-119873070 GCF_004010195.1 Chiloscyllium plagiosum
CTTTAAATTAAGGGGAGGTAGGTTTCGGACAGATGTTAGGGGTAGGTTCTTTACTCAGCGAGTCGTGAGTTCATGGAATGCCCTGCCAGTAGCAGTGGTGGACTCTCCCTCATTATGGGCATTTAAGCGGGCATTGGATAGGCATATGGAGGATAGTGGGCTAGTGTAGGTTAGGTGGGCTTGGATCGGCGCAACATCGAGGGCCGAAGGGCCTGTACTGCGCTGTATTCTTCTATGTTCTATGTTCTATGTTCTATGAAACGTGAGGACACTGGGTCTATACTCGATGGAGTATAGAAGGACGAGGAGGGGATCTAATTGAAACTTACAGAAGACTGAAAGGCCTAGACACAGTGGATGTTGGGAAGATGTTTTCATTGTAGGAGAGACTGGGACTCGAAGGCACAGCCCTAGAGGAAAAGGAAGACCTTTTAGAACAGAGATAAGGAGAAACTTTTTCAGCCAGAGAGTGGTGAATCTATGGAATTCACTACCACAGAAGGCTGAGGAGGCTAAGTCATTGAGTGCATTTAAGACTGAGATAGATAGATTCTTGATTATCAAGGGGATCAAGGGTTATGGGGAGAAAATGGGAGAATGGATTAAGAAACTTATCAGCAATAATTAAATGGCAGAGCAAACTCAATGGGCTGTTGGCCTAATTTCTGTGATCGTATGGTCTTGGTGTTGTTGTAGAGGTTGGCTGAGAGCTCAGCATGCAAGAAAATTATGCTCTCATCACCTAGAGCTATTTACAGCTGGATTCTCAGTGCTTTGTATCCGGAAGCAGAGATAAACATGAGGTTGCAAGATATCATAACGGGTGTCAAGAGTTTTAGGTACGAAAAGACATAACTGTGAATAAAGGAGTGAAGCTGTTTTGGTAAGTATTTCCTGAGACTGACAGTGATATAAATGGGGTGGATTGCAACATTAAAGCAATCAAGCTAAGACCCAAATGCTGTCCTTTCCAGAAACAAAAAACTTCCACTCAGATTAGTGCCTTGATCACATGTGCCATAGGGCCAGCAGGCCATGTCACAATGCAAATGTCAGTCCCACCCCTGGGTGAACAAGTTCCCCATGTGGTCAGTTCTTAATGCCCTATACAGTGTGTTTGAGCTGTTTTTGAAGAAGATGGATAGCTATCACCTTCATAAGTCAACGAGGGATGAATAACAAATGACAGCCTTGTCAGTGATTCTCACATTCTGAAAACAAATAAAACTAGAAAGCTCGCTCGGCTATATTAACTGAACAGTTTTAAGAAATTCCTTTAACTGTTATTTTGCAGAACTATCATGCTATGTTAGGAGGCATTGCGTGCAGTGGTAGCTTCCCTACCTCTGCATGTGAAGCTTCAGTTGCCACACATGGTCTTACTGGCTGTAGTGGGTATGGACCTATCATTGACTATCATCAGATTGACTATCAGTTTATAAATCCTTCCAATTTGCCTGATGACAGGAACTAAGAGTAGAAGGGTTTCCTGACCAGCCATCATACATAGGGCAATGACAAACCACTGCAATATTTTCAGCCAGCAGATTGGACCAACCTAATGGAAGTTCAATGCCCAGTCCTTGGAAATGAAGATGGGAGAAAAGGCAGACAAACATTGCACTATCACAAATATGATATTGTACACATTTATCCAGTTAAATAAGGCTATAAAGCACAGTGGCAGAAGTATGTCATTCAGTTAATAAGGTCTGCTCCACCATTCAGTGAGGTTGTGGCTAATTTGATGATCCATGTTGTGATTGTAACGAGGTAAGCCAGCTGGACTGGATAGAATATGAGTTCCTTGACTGGAGGCCTGTTTATCTGGTCCAGGGCTATGCATTTGTAAACAAAGAGTGATTGGTGATAGTTACCAGACTCTGAAGAGTTATTTCAATTCTCAACTCCATTTTCCTGTCTTTTCCCCATAACCCTTGATTCCCTCACTGATTAAACATCTGTCTATATCAGCCTTGAATCTAGATCGGTGGTGGGTCCACTACTTTTTATCATTTACATAAAAGATTTGGATGTGAGCATATGAGGTACAGTTAGCAACTTTGCAGATGACACCAAAATTGGAGGTGTAACGAAGAAGGTTACCTCAGATTACAACAGTTCTTCACCAGATGGGCCAATGGGCTGAGATGTGGCAGATGGAGTTTAATTCAGATAAATGCAAGGTGCTGCATTTTGGGAAAGCAAATCTTAGCAGGACTTATACACTTAATGGTAAGGTCCTAGGGAGTGTTGCTGAACAAAGAAACCTTGGAGTGCAAGTTCCTAGCTCCTTGAAGTGGAGTCGCAGGTAGATAGGATAGTGAAGAAGGCATTTGGTATGCTTTCTTTTATTGGTCAGAGTATTGAGTACAGGAGTTGGGAGGTCATGTTGCAGCTGTTGATTAGGCTGCTGTTGGAATATTGCGTGCAATTCCTGTCTCCTTCTTATTGGAAAGATGTTGTGAAACTTGAAAGGGTTCAGAAAAGATTTACAAGCATGTTGCCAGGGTTGGAGAATTTGAGCTACAGGGAGAGGCTGAACATGCTGGGCCTGTTTTTCCTGGAGCATCAGAGGTTATGGGGTGACATTATAGAGGTTTACAGGTTTTGCTGTCCACTACACCTCCAATTTTGGTGTCATCTGCAAACTTAGTAACAGTACCTCATATGCTCACATCCAAATCATTTATGTAAATGACAAAAAGTAGTGGACCCACCACTGATCTAGATTCAAGGTTGAGATAGACAGATGTTTAATCAGTGAGGGGCATGGGTAGGATAAATAGACAAAATCTTTTCCCTGGGGTCGAGGAGTCCAGAACTAGATGGCATAGGTTTAGGGTGAAAGGGGAAAGATATAAAAGAGACCGAAGGGGCAACTTTTTCACATAGAAGGTGGTACGTGTATGGAATGAGCTGCCAGAGGAAGTGGTGAAGGCTGGTACAATTGCGACATTTAAGAGGCATTTGGATGGGTATATGAATAGGAAGGGTTTGGAGGGACATGGGCCGGGTGCTGGCAGGTGGCATTAGATTGGGTTGAGTTAGTTGGTTGGCATGGACGAGTTGGACCGAAGGGTATGTTTCGATGCTGTACATCTCTATGACACTATGACCTAATAACCCAACCTAAAGAGCCTTCTGCAGTTAAAAATTGCACAGATTCACTACTGTCTGAGAGCAGAAATTTCTTCTTATCTCTGTATTAAAAGTGCAACCCTTTATCTTGAGATCATGTCCTCTGGTTCGAGAATCTCTCATCAAGGAAAACAAGTTCTTCACATCTTCCTTGTTAAGTCCCTTAACAAATGTGTATGTTTCTATAAGGTAGTCTCTCATTCTTTGAAAATCCAATGAATACAGGCCCAACCTAGTCAGCCTTTCCTCACAAGATACTCCCTCCATACCAGGGATCAGCCTAGTGAACTTCCTCTGGACTGCATCCAATGCCAGTATATCCTTCATTGATGAAGATGCCCAAAAGTGTTCACAGTAATCCAGCTATGGTCTGACCAATGCTTTTGTATAGTTTTAGTAAAACCTCCTGACTTTTATATTCCATTCCCTCTGAAATAAAGGTCAACATTCCATTTGTCTTCACTATTACTACTGAACGTGGATGCTAGTTTTCTATGATTAATGCACAAGGACTTCTAAGCTCCCCCCATTCTGTAGCTTTCCGCAGCTTTCCTCCATTTACAAATATTTAGCTCCTCTGATCTTCCTGCCAAAGTACATAACCTCACATTTTCTCACATTGTACTCTATCTGCCAGGTCGTTGCTCATGCACTTAACTTGTCAGTATCCTTCTGAAGACCCTTTGTGTCATGCTCAATGCTTACTTTTACGTGATCCACAAACTTAGCTTTAGTATATTGACTTTCCTTAACCATGTCATTTATATATTATAAACACTTGTGGCCCTAGCTCTGATATCTTTGGCACACCACTAGTTACAGGTTGTCATCCTGAAAATGCCCCATTATTCCAATTCTCTATCCTCTATTAAGTAGCCAATCCTCTATCCATGCTAATATACTACCTCCAACACCATGGCTTGTACTAAGTAACCTAATGTGTGGCACGTTACCAAGTGCCTACTGAAAATCCAAATATATTACATTTACTGCATCCCTTTTATCTGTCTTGTTTGTTACCTTCCCAAAGAATTCCAGTAAATTTATCAGGCAGGATTTTCCCTTCATAAAGCCATTTGTTCATATTATGTATTTCTAACTGCTCTGGTATTACATCCATTATAATAGGCTGTAACATTTCCCTAATAACAGACATTAAGCTAATTCATCTACTGTTGCATCTATTGTTGCATTTACTTTTTTTAAATTAAGTTGTTACATTGGCAGTTTTTCAATTCTCTCGAACTTCTCTACAGTCTAAGGATTCTTGGAAGATTGCTGCCACTGTATCCACTTTCTCTGTCGTTACTCCTTTTATATCTTTGGATGCATCCAATCAGGTCCAGGGGATTTGTCGATCTTAGCTTTTTAGGTTCCCTATCACTTTTCTCGAGTGAGTTATTTTATTTATTTTCTTTCCTCCTTTTGCTGTTGAATACTTAGTAATTTGGAATGCTATTAGTGTCTTTTACTGTGAAAATTGATGCAAAGTATTTATTCAGCTTCTTTGCCATTTCCTGGTTCCTGATTATCATTTCCCCAGCCTCATTCTCCAGGAAGCCACCTTTATGAATGCCAGCTGACCAGTGAATGACAGAGGTTGTTAATCAATTTGACTATACTTGGTTGTATTCATTATACCTGGTAGGCTATTACTGATAAAGCCAATAGAAGAGTTATATAAGTGTTGTTTTGTGTGTTTAATCCCAATAGCTCCTCAGTGAGTAGGCTGGAATGCTAAACATTCCACACGTGACACTTTGCATTAATGTGATGGATGAGCATTTAGTCTTTTATCCCTTTCCTATTGCATGGAGCAGTACAAGAACAGATCCCAATCATGTTTAATTGGCCCTGGTTTTCTTGAAGTAAACACGTGTCATGCCAACGAAATATGAACCAGATTCAGACTGGAGCCTCTCCAATAAGTGCTACATTCCCCTGGAAACAATGCTCAGCAAGTTTTTATTAGCTCCTCCATTGAATTCCTTCACTCATTTCCTTGGGGCATAAGTGCTTGTTGGATACAGCTCTTTTTGTACTGTCAGTTTCTTAATGCTTTGTCAAATTTACTGATCATCATATCTCAGATTAGACAGGGAGGGCATTTTGGCATCTTCTGATTACATATGAATATGACGGAGAAAATGGGGAAAGGCTGAGTTTATCTGGTCTTCACTGAACATCCCACACATGTTTACATTCCATCAGGGTCACAGATGGTGTAGCAAATCTGGTTGATTTATCTGTATCTTGTTATGGTCAAGTAAGGCGAAATGAAATGGCTCCTCTGTTTTAAAACCTCTCCGTTGGCCACAACAAAGATTTTTAATTCATTTTAGTATGAAGCTATATAACATTTCAATTAAAATATAGTTCATTAGTTCAAACATAGAGGAACCAATTAACAAGGTTTTCTTGAGTGAAAGAGAAACAAATGTTATTGCTTATTAACCCTGACAAAAATAACAAAACATGACATGGAGCATCCACACAAATACAGGTATAAAATTTTAAAAGGGGAAAACTGTCTCTTTATTAAAAATAAGATCATGCAGTTAACGAGGTCCTTAGAGTTTTTGATATATTGGCTTTCAGCTAGGACCAGTTACTTAACTGATGACTTGTATATTCAACAGTAGCAAAATTTGAATTCTCAGTGAATAAATGTTTGTCCAATTTTCTTCCAATTGTCATCTAAGCATCTGAAAGGAAACACAAAGAGATAGCAAACCTTCCAGTTCAACTGTTACGAATCCATCAATCTTCTCTCTGCTTTGCCCAAAAACCAATTGGCTCATGTACAGTTCATTAACGTATTCTCATACTTAGATTCATTGTTTATTCAAGCTGAATAATCTGCAAGTCAGCCTTTCATCTCAGTACAGAAAAGTTCAAGAAAGGTGTAAATTAAAGGAGATATTGATTCTGATTGACTGTTTTAAGTCATTTTGATGACATGTTCATTTCAATTCATTCTGTCGTGAGATGATCACTTAACATTTTAGTCCCCGAAAAGTCCCAAATATTCAAATCAGATGTTGAAGTCAAAATTTGATAGACTGTTTTTACTACTATTACAACAAATTCAACACCTTTCCAGACGTGACTATACTGTTTCCAACCTAAATAGAACATAAGAACTAGGAGCAGGAGTAGGCCGTCTGGCCTTTTAAGCCTGCTCTGCCATTCATTAAGACCATGACTGATCTTTTTAGGGCCGTAGCTCCACTTACCCAGCGTCTCACCATAACCCATAATTTCTTTACTGTTCAAAAAATTATCTATCTTACTTTAAGAACATTTACTGAGGAAGCCTCAACCACTTCACTGGGCAGAGAACTCCATAGATTCACAACTCTCTGGGTGAAGGAGTTCCTTATCAGTTCAGTCCTAAATTTGGTCCCCCAAATTTTGAAGCTATGCCCTCTTCTCCTAGTTTCACCCACCAGTGGGAACATCCTCTCCCCTTTTATCTTTATTCCCTTCATAATTGTATACGTCTCTATAAGATCCCCCATCATTCTTGTACATTCCAATGAATATTATCCCAGTCTGCTCAGTTTCTCCGCATAAGCCAACCTCCTCAGTTCCAGAATCAACCTAGTGTACATCCTCTGCATCCCTTCTAGTACCAGTACATCCTTTCTCAAGTAAGGAGACCAAAACTGCGCACAGTACTGCAGGTGTGGCCTCACCAGCATGATATACAACTGCAACATATTCTCTCTGCTTTGAAACTCGATCCCTTTAGCAATGAACAACAAAATTTCATTTGCCTTCTTAATGATCTGTTGCACCTGCAAACTAACCTTCTGTGATTCATGCACAAGGACACCCAGGTCCACTGCACAGCAGCATGCTGTAATGTCTTACTATTCAAATAATAGTCTTTTTACTGTTATTCCTACCAAAATGGATGACTTCATATTTATTAACATGGTACTCCATCTGCCAGACCTTTGTCCACTGATTTAAACTATCTACGTCCCTTTGCAAAGTTCCACAGTCCTCTGCATACTTTGCTCTACTACTCATCTTAATGTTATCTGCAAACTTTAACACACTGCACATAGTCCCCAACTCTAAATCATCTATGTAAATTGTGAATAATTGCTGTCCCAACACTGATCCCTCAGGCACACCACTAGTCGCTGATTGCAAACCAGAATAGCACTCATTTATCCCCACTCTTTGAACATAGAACATAGAACAATACAGCACAGAACAGGCCCTTCGGCCCACAATGTTGTGCCGAACATTTGTCCTAGCTTAAGCACCTATCCATGTACCTATCCAATTGCCGCTTAAAGGTCACCAATGATTCTGACTTGGCCACTCCCACAGGCAGCGCATTCCATGCCCACACCACTCTCTGGGTAAAGAACCCACCCCTGACATCTCCCCTATACCTTCCACCCTTCACCTTAAATTTATGTCCAATTGTAACACTCTGTTGCACCCGAAGAAAAAGTTTCTGACTGTCGACTCAATCTATTCCTCTGATCATCTCATAAACCTCTATCAAGTCACCCCTCATCCTTCACCGTTCCAA
>NC_057712.1:119873730-119928685 GCF_004010195.1 Chiloscyllium plagiosum
GGTTCTGCAATTTCCTCTCTTGCTTCCCACATAATCCTAAGATATATCCCGTCAGGCCCAGGGGACTTGTCTATTCTCAAGCTTTTCAAAATGCCCAACACATCTTCCTTCCTAACAAGTATCTCTTCTAGCTTACCAGTCCGTTTCATACTCTCCTCTTCAACAATACGGGCCCTCTCATTTGTAAATACTGAAGAAAAGTACTCATTCAAGACCTCTCCTATCTCTTCCGACTCAATACACCATCTCCCACTACTGTCCTTGATCGGACCTACCCTCATTCTCGTCATTCTCATGTTTCTCACATACGCATAAAAGGCCTTGGGGTTATCCTTGATCCTACTCACCAAAGATTTTTCATGCCCGCTCTTAGTTCTCCTCATCCCTTTCTTCAGCTCCCTCCTGGCTATCCTGTATCCCTCCAACGCTCTGTCTGAACCTTGTTTCCTCAACCTTATGTAAGCCTCCTTCTTCCTCTTTACAAGACATTCAACCTCCCTCGTCAACCAAGGTTCCCTCACTTGACCATCTCTTTCCTGCCTGACAGGTACATACATATCAAGGACACGTCTTATCTGTTCCTTGAAAAAGTTCCACATTTCAACGTCATCCTTCCCTGACAGCCTATGCTCCCAACTTATGCTCCTCAGATCTTGTCTTGCAGCATCGTATTTACCCTTCCCCCAATTGTAAAACCTTTGTTTCCTGTTGGTTAACCAATCCTCTATCCATGCTAATACATTGCCTTATAATGCCTTGCATCTTTACCTTATGCAGCAGCCTTTTGTGCAGCACCTTGTCAAATGCCTTTCAGAAATCTAGATACACCACATCTGCTGGGTCCCCATTGTCCACTGTGTTTGTAATGTCTTCATCGAATTCCAGTGGATTAGTTAACATGACCTGCCCTTCATGAACCCATGGTGCATTTGCCTAATGGGACAATTTCTATCCAGATGTCTTGCTATTTCTTCCCTGATAATAGCCTCAAGCATTTTCAACACTATGGAAGTTAAGCTAAGTTAATTGGAAGTTAAGCTAAGTTAAGCTAAGTTAAGTTAAGTTAATTGGTCTATAATTCCCCATCTTTTGTCTATCTCTCTTTTTAAACAGTGGCGTCACATTTGCTGTTTTCCAATCTGCTGGAACTGCCCCAGAGTCTAGTGAATTTTAGAAAATTACCATAAGTGCATTTGCTTCTCCCACTATCTCTTTTAGCACCTTGTGATGCATTCATTAGGGCCAGGGGACGTATCTATCCTTAGCTCCTTTAGCTTGCCCAACACTACCTCTTTTGTGATAATGATTATTTCCAGGTCCTCACCTACCTTCATCTCTTTGTCAATTACTGGCATGTTATTCATGTCCTCCACTGTGAAGACTGACGCAAAATACCTGTTCCATGCCTCGGCCATTTCCTCATATCCCATTACTAAATTCCCTTTCTCATCCTCTAAAAAAAATGTTTGCTTTAGACACTCTTTTTGTTTTATATGTTTATAGAAATTTTTGCTGTCTGCCTTAATATTCTGAGCTAATTTTTTTCTCACAATCTATCTTACTTTTCTTTATAATTCTTTCTGTGGCCAGCTGTTAGCCTTTAAAGCTTTCCCAACCTTCTAGTTTCCCACTGATCTTGGCCACTTTGTATGCCTTCTCTTTCCATTTAGGATTAGGATTAGATTAGATTCCCTACAGTGTGGAAACAGGCCCTTCAGCCCAAGCAGTCCACACCGACCCTCCGAAGAGTAACCCATCCAGACCCATTTCCATCTGACTAATGCACCTAACACTATGGGCAATTGGTCATGGCCAATTCACCTGACCTGCATATCTTTGTGACTGTGGAAGGAAACCAGAGCACCCGGAGGAAACCCATGCAGGCATGGGGAGAATATGCAAATAGCCTCCCTTATTTCCTTAGACACCCATGGCAGATTACCCCTTTTCAAAAGTATATACTTTTGCTGAGCACTTTGAAAAATTGCTTTGAAAGTCCTCCATTGCTCATCAACTATCCACCATAAAGTCTTTGCTTCCAGTCCACTTTAGCCAAATCCTCCCTCTTCCTATTGTAGTCTCCCCTGTTTAAGCACAGGACCCTGGTATTGGATTTTATGTTTGTACTTTCCACATGTATTCTAAATTCAACCATATTGTGATCGCTCCTTCCAAGAGGATCCCTACCTATGACATCATTAATTATTCCTGTTTCATTACACAGGATCTAGGATAGCTTGTTCCCTCATCTGTTCCATTACATACTAGTCAAGAAAACTACCATAGATACATTCAATGAATTCCTCCTCAAGGCTACCCTGACCGACCTGGTTCAACCAACTGACGCGTAGATGAAAATCCCCTATGATAATTGCTGTACCGTTTTTACAGGCATTAGTTATTTCTTTGCTTATTGCTTGCCCCAGTGTGATTTTATTATTTGGTGGCCAATAGGCTATGCCTATCAGTGGCTTTTTCTTGTTAGAATTTCTAGTTTCCACCCAAATGGATTCAGTCTTATTCTCCATAGAACCTATATCATCTCTCACCACCACCCTGATGCTATCCTTAAATATCAGAGCTACACCACCTTCCTTACCTCCCTGTCTATCCTTCTGAATAATCTGATACCCCTGGATATTTAACTCCCAGTCATGACCATCCTGCAACCATGTCTCCGCAATGGCTACTAAATCATATTCATTCGCGATGATTTGTGCCATTTACTCATACAATGAGCATTCAGGTAAAATGCCCCTATGCTAGGTTTTGTACCCTATTTATCATAGAATCATAGGATCTCTACAGTGTGGAAACAGGCCATTAGGCCCAACAAATCCACACTGACCCTCCGAAGAGTATCCCACCCAGACCCATTCCCCTACCCTATTACTCTACATTTACTCCTGATTAAAGCACTTAACCTACACACCCCTAAGCACTTTTGGTCAATTCATCTAACCTGCACATCTTTGGATTGTGGAGGAAACTGGAGCACCCAAAGGAAACCCACGCAGACATGGGGAGAATGTGTCATCTCCACACAGACAGTTGCCCGGGGCTGGAATCAAACCTGGGTCCCTGGCGCTGTCAGGCAGCAGTGCTAACCACTGAGTCAATGTGCCGTCCCAACATCTCCAATAATGATATCTCCTAAGTTATCCTTCCTTTTTACTTCTTTCATAGTCTGCCAAGTAGTTAAACCCTCCTGCACACATGCTAACCTGCTGCTTTCCTTTTTATTTACCAACATACTTCCTGTCTTTTTCCCCTTCCCTTCCCCTGACTCACTAGTTTAAAGTTCTGCTAACCACCCTATTTATCCTTTTCACTAGAACAGTGGTTCCAGATTGGTTCAGGTGGAGACCATCCCAATGGTACAGGTCCCTCCCGTTCCAAACCTGATGCCAATGCCCCATGAAATGGAACCCCTTTTTCCCACATCACTCCCTTAGCCTTAGGTTTACTTCCCTAATTTTCTTATCCCTAAGCCAATTTGCACGTGGCTTGGGTAGTAATCTGGAGATTATAACCCTTGAGGACCTATTTCTTAATTTTGTTCCTAGTGCTTGATAATCCCCAACCAAGTCCTCCTTCCTAGCCTTGCATATGTTGTTTGTCCCAAAGTGGATCACAACAACTTGATCCTCGCCCTCCCACTCCAATATCCTTTCAAGCTGGTCAGAGGTGTCCTGAACCCTAGCACCATGCAGGACTTACAATCTTGCTTACAAAGAATACTATCTATCCCCCTAATTATAGAATGCCCTACAACTACCACTTGTCTTTTTGCTCTCCTCCCGCCCTTGAATGGCCTCCAACTTGGTGCTATGGTCAGCTGTCTCATTCTCCCTGCAACCCTTTTCCCCATCCACACAAGGAGTAAATACCAAGGTCAACAGCTGAGGCTCCTTCATTCCTGAACTCAGAATCCCCCTACCTGCCTTATTTGCAGTCACACCCTGCTGTCCCTCATCATTGATTGAATTTGAGTTACTTGATCTCCCAATTGTGACCATCTCCTGAAACAAAACGTCCAGGTACCTCTCTCCCTCCCAGATGTGCCGCAGTGTTTGAAGCTCAGATTTCAGGCCATCACTTTTGAGCCAGAGTTCCTCCAGCAACCAACACTTGCTGGAGATGTGCTCACTGGTGTTTACAATGGCATCAACCACATCACCTGCCCAGCCATCTCTACTTAGTTACTTTATTAATTTATATAAACTTATGTGTTAATTAATTTTTTAATACTTCTCTGCTATGTTCTTTTGCAAACTGAGTGCAGATTCCCTACCAGCCAATCAGGTCACTGTGTCGTCACTCCAGTATTTGTTGTAGCTACAACGTGCCCTGAGTTTTATACTCACTCCCTGAGCTGAGTTTTATACTCACCCCATGCTGCTAGTGTTCCTCCTTCAGCCCGCTCCCCACAGACTAGGCCGTGCTCCCCAAGCTCAGTGAGGTTCGACTCACTCCGTGCTGCTGCTATTCCTCCTTCAGCCCACTCCCTGCAGACTAGCCTTTAGCTAATTTCAAAGTCTGTGGCCATCTCATAAATTGCAACCCATTCCACGGCATGGCATGGTGGCTCAGTGGTTAGCACTGCTGCCTCACAGCACCAGGGTCCTAGGTTTGATTCCAGCCTTGGGTGACTGTGTGGAGTTTGCACATTCTCCCCAATTCTGCATGGGTTTCCATCGGGTGCTCCGGTTTCCTCCCACAGTAACAACGATATGCAGGTCAGGTGAATTGGCCATGGTCAATTGCCCATAGTGTTAGGTGCATTAGTCAGAGGGAAATGGGTCTGGATGGGTTACTTTTCGGAGGGTCGGTGTGGCCTGCTTGGGCCGAAGGGCCTGTTTCCACACTGTAGGGAATCTAATCTATCTATCTTCGATTTACTCCCAGCCTGCCTCAATTTTAATTTCTCATTCTTGCTTTCAGATTGCACCATGGCATAGCCAGCCCCTCAAATAGTGATAGAATATAGAGCATGGAAACAAACCCTTAGATTCAACCTATCCATGCTGACTAGGTTTTCCAAACTAAACTAGCCCTATTTGCCTGTATTTGGCCCATATCCCTCTAAACCTCTCCTATTCATGTAACTGTCTAAATTCTTTTAAATGTTGTCATTGTACCTGCATCTACCGCTTCATCTGGCAGTTCATTCCATATACACACCACCCTCTGTGTGAAAAAAAACTTGCCTCTTATGTCCCTTTTAAATCTTTCCCCTCCATCTTAAAATTATACCCTCTAATTTTGTATTCTCTCACCCTAGGGAAAAGACCTTTGCTATTCACCTTACTTATGCCCCTCGTGATTTTATAAAGGTTTATAATCCTTAGCTTCCAATGCTGCTGGTAAAAAAAGTCCCACCCTATCCAGCCTCTCCTTATAACTCAAACCCTCCAGTCCCAGTAACATCCTCAAAAGTTTTTTTCTGCATCCTTTCCATTTTAATAGTATCGTTCCCAGAGCAGGGCAACCAGAACTGCACACAGTACTCCAAAAGTGATCTCATCAATGTCCTGTACAGCTGCAACATGATGTCCCTGCTCCTATGCTCAATGCTGTGACCAACGAAGGCAAGCATGCCAAATGCCTTCTTTACCACCCTATTTACCTGTGATTCCACTTCCAAGAAATTATGTATCTGAACTCCTAGGTCTCTCTGTTCAACAACACTCCCCAGGGCCATTAATTGTGTGAGTCCTGCCCTTGTTTGTGTTATCAAAATATAACACCTCACATGTATCTAAATTAAATACCATTTTTACTCCGTGGCCCATTGGCCCGAGTGATCAAGACCCCATTGTAACTTATTTAACCTTCTTCATTGTCAACTATACCCCTAATTTTGGTGTCATCTGCAAACTTACTAACCATGCTTCCTATGTTCTTTTAGAAACCATTTATATAATTGACAAATGACAATGGACACAGCACTGATCCCTACGAACACTGCTGGTCACAAGCCTTCAGTCCGAAAAGCAACTGTATCACCACCCTCTGTCTCCAGCCATCAGACCAATTTTGTATCCAGTTGGCTAGCTATTCTGGATCTCACATGATCTAACTTTACTAACCAGTCTACCAGGTAGAACCATCTCAAAGGCCTTGCTAAAGTACATGTAGATAATGTCTACCACTCTGCCCTCATCTATCTTATTGCTCACATCCTCAGAAATCTCAGTCAAGTTTGTGAGACACAACTTCCCACTCAGAAAGATGTGCTGACTATCCCTAATCAGTCTTTGCCTCTCCAAATGTATGTAGAGCCTGTCTGTCAGAAACCCCTCCAACAACTTACTGGTCTATAATTCCCAGGCTTTTCCTTGCAGCCATTCTTAAATAAAGGCACAACATTAACACCATCTAGTGTGTACATGATCCAAATATCTCTGCTCGGAGGCAGATCTCTATGACATCCTCTTGGACAGATCTCTACCATCCTCCAAATCTGGGCTTCTTGCATTTCCAAGTTTTAGCAGGCCACCAATGGGAGCATTGTGGACTATGATAAAGAAAAATTTCTTCATGAAAAAGCTGGTGAGTCTGTGGAATTATTTATTCTATGGAGGCCAAATACTGAATATAATTAAGAAAGAAACAGATAGATTTCTAGAGGCTAATGATGTCAAGGAGGGGAGAGAGAGCGAGCAGGAACAAGGTTTTCGAAATAGAGGATCAGAAATGACCATAGAACATAGAATATAGAAAAGTGCAGCACAGAACAGGCCCTTTGGCCCATGATGTTGTGCTGAGGATTAATCCTAATGTAAAATAAATAACTTAACCTCAATTCACTGCTTTCCAAGTACATGTCCAGCAGTCGCTTAAATATCCCTAATGATTCTGCTTCCACCACCACCACTGGCAACACATTCCATGCATTCACAACTCTCTGCATAAAAAGCCTACCTCTGACGTCTCCTTTATACCTTCCTCCTAACATCTTCAAACTGTGACTTCTTGTACCAGTCAATCCTACCCTGGGGAGAAGTCTCTGGCTGTTGACTCTATCTATTCCTCTCATTATTTTGTATACCTCTATCAGGTCTCCTCTCTTCCTCCTTCTCTCCAAAAAGAAAAGTCTGAGCCTATTCAACCTTTCTTCATAAGGCAAGCCCTCCAGTCCTGGCAGCATCCTGGTAAACCTTCTTTGCACCCTCTCCAAAGCCTCTGAATCTTTCCTATAGTAGGGCGACCAGAACTGGACACAATATTCCAAGTGTGGTCTCCCCAGGGACTTGTAGAGCTGTAGCAAAACCTCACAGCTCTTAAACTCAATCCCACTGTTAATGAAAACCAAAATACCATATGCTTTCTTAACAACCCTATCCACTTGGGTGGCAACTTTGAGGGATCTATATACTCGAACACCAAGATCCACACTGCCAAGAATCCTGTCTATAATCTTGTATTCAGCATTCGAATTCAACCTTCCAAAATGCATCATTTCGCATTTATCCATGTTGAACTCCATTTGCCATTTCTCAGCCCAGCTCTGCATCCTGTCTATGTCGCGCTGCAGCCTGCAATAATATCAAAGGCACCTCCAACCTTTGTGTCATCGGCAAATTTACTAACCCAACCCTCAACCTCCTCAAGCAAGGCATTTACAAAAACTACAAAGTGCAGAGGCCCAAGAACAGAATCCTGCAGCGCCCCACTCAACACTGACCTCCAGGCAGAATGCTTTCCATCTACAACCACTCTCTGCCTTCTGTCAGCCAACCAATTCTGAATCCAAATAGCCAAACCTCCCTGTATTCCATACTTCCTGACTTTTTGAATGAGCCTACCATGGGGAACTTTATCAAAAGCCTTGCTGAAGTCCATACACACCATATCCACTGCTCGACCTTTGTCGACCTGTCTTGTCACCTCCTCAAAGAACTCAATAAGATTTGTGAGGCATAACCTGCCCCTCACAAAGCCATGCTGACTTCATTTAATCACGCTATGCTTTGCCAAATAGTCATAAATCGTATTCCTCAGAATTCTTTCCAAAGCTTTGCTGACCACAGACGTAAGACTGACTGGTCTGTAATTGCCAGGGATTTTCCCTATCACCCTTCTTGAAAAGAGGAACAACATTCGCCTCCTTCCAATCCTACGGTACGACTCCCGTGGAGAGTGAGGAAGCAAAGATCTTCACCAGCAGCTTAGCAACCTCCTTTCTCGCTTCCCAGAGCAGGATAAATCTGGTCTGGCCCTGGGAACTTATCAATCTTAATGTTTGCCAAACTTTCCAGCAGATCAACTTCATCAATCTTGATCTGATCAAGCCTATATCCCAGCTCCTCAAAGTCCTCATTCACAACAAGGTCCCTTTCCTTGGTGAAAACTGAAACAAAAAACGCATTTAGGGCTTCCCCTTTCTGCTCAGAGCCCCATGCCCCAAGTTCCCTCCGCTATCCGATTGGCCCTACCCTCTCTCTGATCATTCTGTTATTCTTCACGTATGAGTAAAGTGCCTAATCCTTCTTGCCAAGCCTTTTTCGTACCTCCTCCTGGCTCTCCTCAGTCCATGGGCTGAATGGCCTACCTGCCCCTATTTTCTATGTTTCTCCATTTTTAAAAAAATGTATTTTTCAAATCCTGTCATGTTACAGGCAATCAATGTTTCAACATGAAATGTGATCTAGTAGATGTCATGAACATTTCCAAGCACAGACCATCGCAACAACTATCTTTATTAGCATTGGACACATACCAGCTTCACCACACCCTCATGGCACACCCCCAATCCACTTACAACATGGTTCAGCACTTCAATGCTGCACTTTGGAACAAGCTAGTATTTTTAATTGGAAATTTGCTGCCAAGATACTTTGACAGACAGCCGACTGATGGATTGAAGACAGGTACATCTCACAGTTCCTTGCTTTCTGTCTTAGTGTTCACTCACTTTGTGCCCACTTGGATTCTCATAGCATCTCTTACTATACCTTGTCTTGCCTTACTGTTTATCACAGACACAAAGCCAGGCAGCTTGTCATCATTGTCAGCAGCTATCAGAGAAGAGAGTGGGCACGAGAGTGGGTACGTCACCTCACTACATCAATTTCATACCTGCATAATGTGCTTGCCATGTATATGGCAAACACACGTATGTGCATCAACCAAATTGTCATGTTTCAAAGTTCAAGGGAATACTCCGCATGCAAGTTAAGGGAGAGCATTTTGATAGTGACAAATTATATCAAGCGCAGCCTCCAATATCAGTCCAGGAGATTGGTCAGTCAGAAAATTGAAGTGGCCAAAGTCAAGGGGTTGGTATTTCTACAGTTTAGAGAATCAGCCATGGTCAGCCATGAAGGTCCAGTGTAACAAGTCATTAGAACCGCAGTAAATAGGTTAAGGAGCTGCATTGAAATTAATCAGGCTCTGGTCAGTCATTAACTAGAACTTGCCATCCAAATTAGTCAGGGGGTAGCCCAAGAAGCCTGTACACTAAATCTTAAAGATCATGATCAGGGATCACGTTGTGGGAGGGAAGCTGGGAACTTACTTGTGGGGATTGGAGGCAGCATGCTGAGAAGCAGAGTAGATGATAATTGTGAAAGGTGCAACTTAACGTTAAAAGGGGGAAATGATAGAGCTTAGGAGGGAAAAAGGTTGTGCAGGAGTGGGAATTGTTGACAGTCAGCACCAGGCTTCGAGGAGAGAGCAGTCCATTACAATGATTGGCATGATGACATTGTATGCCTGTGACTCAGGGGTAAAGTAGAGAGACAAACAGCTAAATAAATGGGTTGGGTTGGACCATGTGCAAAATCAAAACCTATGGAGTTGAAAGAGAGGGCAACCAACAAGAGATTATAATGGTGTAGGGCATCACCTAGCCTGACAGACTGAGTCTGTGACTCACTCTGTAAAGCAAGACCTACATATATTTGAAAGAACAACATTTCTTTTTCAAATCTATAGTTCTGAATTACTTCAGATATTATATTCTTTCTCCCGAGGAGATTGTAGTCTCCTGGGTATATATTTTTTCTTCTTTTTAAACCTCCACACTACCACCAAGCAGCTTATTTTTCCCAGCACCCATATTGCGTGTGTGCAGGTGGAGAATTCAGATATTATATTGGTTGAAATATTGACGTCTTCCATCATGAATGACTGTAAGAAATTCCTTGTAACATTTGGCCTAATATAATTTACAATCAATTATCCTGTGACTAATATCAGAAAATTTGTATCCAGACAGTAGGCAAAGATCAGTTACTAACAAGACTAGGCCTACAGCCTAGGATTATTATTGCAGTCAACCAATGGAAGAAAGTAAAAGCTTCTTTACATTTCATGCTTACACTTCAGTCCCTGAGTTGGAGATGCCGGTGTTGGACTGGGGTGTACAAAGTTAAAAATCACACAACACCAGGTTTTAGTCCAACTGGTTTATTTGGAAGCACTAGCTTTCAGAGCGCTGTTCCTTTATCAGATGGTTGTGGAGAATGATAAAGGAGCAGTGCTCCGAAAGCTAGTGCTTCCAAATAAACCTGTTGGACTATAACCTGCTGTTGTGTGATTATTAATTTCAGAGTTGAAACTTTATTGCTGGAACAGCACAGCAGGTCAGGCAGCATGGATGCTGCCTGACCTGCTGTGCTGTTCCAGCAATAAAGTTTCAACTTTGATCTCCAGCATCTGCAGACCTCACTTTCTCCTTATTAATTTCAGACCCTGTCAGATTTGCAGAGTACATTGAGGCGGCTAAAAAAGTAAGCGGACATATTATTGACGTTCTCTTCTGAATAACGTGACTTATGATTTGACTTGGAAAAAATGACTTAGAAATATAAAAACATAGGACTTAAAAAGCAGGAGCAGGCCATTCAGCCCTTTGAGCTAGTGAACTGTTCAATAAAATTATGGCTGATCAGGTTGTAGTTTCAGCTTCACTTTCCTATCTGTCTCTTATGACTTGTGATGTGACATGATATGGATGGCGGCAGGGGAAACAAATTGGTTATAGTTTTATTTTTGATGCTTTTAAACCTAATCTTATTTAGCTCAATGGCTTACTACTGGAATTAATTACTTCACACACCTCTCCATTAAATTTCATCTGCCATGTATCTATCTATTTCACCCATCTACATCCTCATGATAAGAATGAGGAAGAAATAGTGATTATCTTCTCACTGTTAACTACATTTCTGAATTTCATGTCATCTGCAAACTTTGAAATTATATCCCAAGATCATCCATTTCCTGGTTCTTAATATATTTGTAAAAAGAAAAACCATGCCAACATTAACTAGCAGATATATACCACTGCACATTTCCTAACAGTCTGAAAACAACAGTTCACTACTGCTCTCTGCTTTTGGATCTTTTAGCTAATTTCTTATCCCTGCATGCACTTACCCTTTAATCTAATTGGGATTCACTCTTCCAAGATGGAAATGTGTTGCTGGAAAAGCGCAGCAGGTCAGGCAGCATCTAGGGAACAGGAGAATCGACGTTTCGGGCATTAGCCCTTCTTCAGGAATGAAGAAGGGCTAATGCCCGAAACGTCGATTCTCCTGTTCCCTAGATGCTGCCTGACCTGCTGCGCTTTTCCAGCAACACATTTCCATCTCTGATCTCCAGCATCTGCAGACCTCATTTTCTATTCACTCTTCCAAGCCATCCTCACTATCTGGTTAGAACCAAACTGAGTTATCTGACTTCAGTATTAGCAGTATAGCAGTGATACATTGATCACCTGAGCCTGTAACATGGGTATCTACAGTAAAATGAACATTCTAACACGTCTGATAACAGAGCTCATGAGATGAATAGATGCTGACCCAAAGAGGTAGATATTAGGAGCTTAGTCAAATTAATGGCATTTATATAGCGTTTTCAAGATGGCAGTGAGAATGGAGAGGCAATCCCAGAGGATAGGTCTAATTTATCTGAATAAAATGTCATTAATAGTAGGAAAAAGGATGAAGGGTGAGGTATGTAATTCAAGCCACAGGCAGAAGATTTGTTTGGCATTTTCTTTATTAGATTACTTAACTTTTCAATGGGTTAATAATTTATACTGGGCATTTAGCTTAATTTCATTTTCATAGTGCTGATGGATCTATCTGGTAATGTGATTGAATTAGTTAGTCGACAGGAAACACATTGTAAATAAAGCAAGATTTTAAACAATGTAATCATTCTGAAGGATGCAGATGCATTGTGCAATGATATTGCTAATCTAAAAGGAGTAGTTGTGGTCATTTCTTAATGTTATGAGAGTAGCTGTTCAGTTGCTATTAGCAAGTTTCACGAGCAATTTCACCACTTAAATTGAACAGTTCAAGCAATGGATTTGTGAAATAAAGTTTACACTGATCAATTCCAGCTGTCTTGGGTCATTTTGTTTGGACAAATATAAGTCCAGTTCTGAAGCATTGACTTGTGAAGTAAATCGACACTGAGGCAAGTACCATGGGACAACTCCAAGGTCTGATTGTCCAAAGTGTTTAGGTTCTAATTAAAAGGGTTCTGAAGCTTTTGGTGGTCTATTGACATTGTAATAGCACAAAAGTTTTCCTGGTGGTCTAGCTAACAATCTGCCCTCAACAAATGTTTCCTCACCTCATTATTCTTTCTATTTAATGTTGCTGGTGCAAACATGATTGTTGTTGTTAGTTAATTTAAAGCCGCTTTCTTCTTAGGGTAATTATTGCATTTGTTGAGAGTGTGGTGCTGGAAAAGCACAGCAGGTCAGGCAGCATCCGAGGAGCAGGAGAATCGACATTTCAAGCATAAGCCCTTCATCAGGAATGAGGCTTGTGGGTTGGGGCTGAGACATAAATGGAGTGGTGTGGAGTTGGAGGGAGGTAGCTGGGAAAGCGATGGGTGGATGAAGGTGAGGGAGAAGGTGATAGGTCAGAGAGGGGAGTGAGGGACAGGTCCAGAGGGCGGTGCCAAATTGGAGGCTTGGGACTGGGATAATGTGGGGGAGGGGAAATGAGAAGGCTGTTAAAATCCACATTTATCTCGTGTGGTTGCAGGGTCCCAAGGCAGAATATGAGGGGTTCCTCCTCCAGGCATCAGATAGTAATTATTTGGCAGTGGAGGAGGCCCAGGACCTACATGTCCTTGATGGAATGGGAGGGGGGGGGGGGAGGGGGTGGTTTGAAGTGTTCTGCTACATGGCAGTGGGGTTGGTGGGTGCACGTGTCCCAAAGATGTCCTCTGAAACAATCCACAACTTGATGTCCTGTCTCCCTGATGTAGAGGAGACCACATCATATGCAAGGGATGCAGTAGATGACATTGGTAGAGGTACAAGTGAAATTCTGATGGATGAGGAAGGATCCCTTGGGGCCTTGGGTGGAGGTGAGGGGAGTTGTGTGGGCGCAGGTTTTGCACTTCCTGTGGTGGCAGGAAAAGGTGCCAGGAATGGGTTGTGGGCCGATGGGGGGGGTGTGGACCTGACAAGGGAGTCACGGAGGGAATGGTCTTTTTGGAATGCTAATAGGGTTGGGAAGGGAAATATATTTCTGGTGGTGGGGTCCGTTTGGAGGTGGCGGAGGATGATGCGTTATATGCACTGGAGGGCATCGTCAACCACGTGGGAAGGGAAGTTGCAATTGTGGAAGAAGGAGGCCATCTGGGACTTTCTGGGCTGGAATAAGTCATCCTGGGAACAGATGTGGTGGAGGGGGAGAAATTGGGAATAAGGGATGGCATTTTTATAGGAGGTAGGGTGGGAGGAGGTGTAGTCTAGGTCACTGTCGGAGTCGGTGGGCTTGCATGTGGAGTGTTTTGAAACTTCTTCATGTGAAGTTGTAAACAGAAATTCTTGGTTGTGAGACAGCAAAAAATGTCAAGTCAGGCCAGCGTGATACTCCACTTTAGGATTTGTTAGAGGCCAGAAAGGCTCTTTGGAAAAGGAGATACTTCTAATTTTGAGGTTTAATAAAAAGGAGCTTGCATTTGTATAGCATCTTGAGCAAACAGGAAAGCCTTCAACTACAGGACAATACAGACAGGCTGATTGGATGAGCTGAATGGTGACAAATGGAATTTAATCTCAAAAACAATGGGATAATGCATTTAGGGAGAACTAAAAGGTAAAGTTGCTGTAGTCCAACACTTACATAAGAGAGAGCTGACTAGTGGGTTTAACCTGAGGGTCATCAATGCTTCAGGTGAGATTGAGAAGACAGGACCTTCATGGTCACCTCAACCAGCATTTGAATTGACCCATGCTTGGCATCACTCTGCATCATAAGCTAGCCACACAGCCAATTGAACTAACCTGAAGACTAACAAGGTTAGGGAGTACATGTTGAATGGTCAGACCCTTGGAAATACAAAGGATCAGTAGAACCTTGGTGTGCATATCCACAGATGTTTGAAGGCAGCAGGACAAGTCAATAATGTGGTTAAAAAGGCATATAGAAAACTTATCTTCATTAGTCAAAGCACTGAATATAAGACCAAGGAGGTTATAATGGAATTGTACATAAAGTTAGATTGGCCACTGCTGGAGAAATGTGTTCTGTTCTGATTGCCACACTATAGAAAGGATACGATTGCACCATGTTGATTCATCAGTATGTTGCCTGGCCTGAAAAGTTTCAGCAATGAAGGCAGACTAAGTAGGCTGGGTTGCTTTCATTAAAACAAGGCTGAGGCAGTGGGGTGGGGTGGGCTGGGGGAGGGGTTTATTGAAGTGTACCAAACCATGACAAATGGAGGGAAATAGGGAGAAACTTTTTCCCCATTATAGAGGGGTCAATAAGCAAGGGGCACAGATTTAAGGTAAGGAGCGAACATTTTAGAGGGGATTTGAGGAAAAAAATATTCACCCAAAATGTGGTGGGTATTTGGAACTCAGTCCCTGAAAGAGTGGTAGGGACAGAAACACTCAAGATATTGAAGAAGTATTTAGATGCGCACTCTATTTATTTGTTTTTCTACTTTTTAATAAGAAGGACTGTAAATTTTAACTTATTAACCTTGAGTCTTTATTTTTCTGGTTTGTACCTATGTATCTTTGTACCTAAAATGGTGCCATGTACTCATGTGAGTACATGTGACAATAAATCGAATTCTAAATTCTAAATTCTAAAAGTTCTAAAACTCTATAACATATAAGGCTACAGACCAAGTACTATAAAAGGGATTAGGAAAGATAGATGCTTGATGACCAATACGGACACAATGGATAGAAGAGCCTTATTCCATCTTGTAAAAGCTTTATGATTCTCTCTATAACTTTTAGCAAGGAGCAGGTCCTAAGTCACTTCACAGAAGCAACTTCAAATAAATTTTGATACTAAGCCATACAGGGAGAAATTAGTTGGCCAAAAGCTTGGCTAAAGAGATGGCTTGTAAGGAATAGTACTGATACCTGTAAATATCAACTTGGTAACAGTTTGTAGTCAGAAGGTTGAGTTTGGATCCATTGGTGACTTTTCTGCAATGCAAAGCAGGTATATCAAGTGTACAGTATTATCTGTAAATCAGTAACTGGAACTATTGTAGAAATGTATCCCATATTGTTAAATGCAAAGGCCATCATCTGTTACTCCTTCATTTTCGAGCCAGACCTCATGAGCTTTTGAGCTGAATAACAATTGTATCATAAGCACTGTGAGAAGAAATACACCTGATAGATTCAATAATAACTCTTCTCTAATTTACTACGGTTAGTGGACATTAAGAGAAAAATTTAATGCTCTCACGCACACAGACAAATTGAGCACAAATCCAAAAATTAAGACTACATTCTGGAAACCTCTGTTCAAAGAACAAAGAACATTACAGCACAGGAACAGGCCCATCAGCCCTCCAAGTCTGTGCCGATCCATATCCTCTATCTAAATCTGCTCCCTCTTTTCTAAGGATCTGTATCCCTCTGCTCCTTGCCCATGTATCTATCTAGATACATCTTAAATGACGTTATCATTCCCGCCCCAGCATCTCCACTGGCAATGAATTCCAGGCACCCACTACCCTCTACATAAAGAACTTTTCACATACATTTCCCCTAAACTTTTCCCCTCTCACTTTGAACTCGTGACATCAAGTAATCCTCCACTCTGGGAAAAAGTTTCTTGCTATCCACCCTGTCTATATCTCTCATGCTTTTGTAGGCTTCAATCAGGTCCCCCCTCAACCTCCTTCTTTCCAATGAAACTAATCCTAACCTACTCAACCTCTCCTCATAGCTAGCACCCTCCATACCAGGCAACATCCTGGTGAACCTCGTCTGCACCCTCTCCAAAGCATCCACATCCTTTTGGTAATTTGGCGACCAGAATTATATGCAGTTTTTCAAATGTGGCCAAATCAAAGTCTTATACAACTATAACATGACCTGCCAACTCTTGTACTCAATACTCTGTCCGATGAAGGAAAGCATGCCGTATGCCTTTTCAACCACTCTACTGACCTGCGTTGCCACCTTCAATGAACATCCAGATCTCTCTGTATATCAATTTTCCCCAGGACTTTTCCATTTACTGTATAGTTCGCTCTTGAATTGGATCTTCCAAAATGCATCACCTCGCATTTGTCTGGATTGAACTCCATCTGCCATTTCTCTGCCCAACTCTCCAATCTGCCTTGAAGAAGTTTTCCTCCTCTCTCTATCTCTCCACTTTGCAGGCACTCTGCCTTTATTCCTGATGAAGGGCTTTTGCCCGAAACGTCGATTTTCCTGCTCCTTGGATGCTGCCTGACCTGCTGTGCTCTTCCAGCACCACTCTAATCTAGACTCTGGTTTCCAGCATCTGCAGTCCTTATTTTTACCTGTATTCTCTGACAGTCCACTTCACTATCTGCTACTCTACCAATTTTAGTGTAATCTGCAAAATTGCTAATGAGGCAACCAAACCTTCCTGCAAACCATGTATGCATATCACAAACAGTGGTCCCAGCACGGATCCCTGTGGCACACCACTGCTCACAGGTCTCCATTTTGAGAAGCTCCCTTCCACTACTACTCTCTGTTGCCCAGCCAGTTCTCTAACCTTCTAGCTAGAATACCCTGGACCACATGCGACTTCACCTTCTTCATCAGCCTACCATGGGGAACCTTATCAAACGCCTTACTGAAGTCCATATATATGACATCTACATCCCTTCTGTTACCAATCAACATTGTCACCTCTTCAAAGAATTCTGTTAGGTTTCTAAGACATGACCTTCCCTGCACAAATCATGTTCCATTTGAATATAGACCCCTCTGGGAACGAACACACACACAGCCCAGTCAAGGATGGGCAGGTCTCATAATGTTGGTTTATAGCCAGTTGCCTAGAGGTAAATGAGAGTACCCCCATGGTGTGCCCTATAATCGTAAAATACCAAAATCTCAGAGAATTGGGATGGTCACTATTGTTTCAGTTAAAAATAAAATTGACCTTGATTATAGTGCTAAACAGAAGTTGAGCTTTGCCATTCCACGTTGCAATATGGTTGCTGTCAAACCATTCTGCACCACTGTATAAATAGTTTTGTGTGTACTCTCAAGATTCTTCTTACCATAATTACTGCTGAAATATCTGTCACTGGCTGCCCCTTGACTCAAGAATGATGTCTACTCAGGAGTGCACTTGAGTTTCTGACATGGGTCTTCATGTGACTAAACAGACCAGTTTTGATTCACAAATTTTTGGGTGCATAGTGCAGGATATTGAAAAGGTAGTGGTATCCAGAATGCAGGACCTCTTTCTTTCTTTCACTGTTAGCACTCTGCCTCATCATTAAGATATTGCAACGTAAAGCATGATAATTTTCATGGACAATTTATCACTATTTGAAATGATTGCTAGCAAGCACCTCTCAGTAATTAATGTCATTGCTGCTATGCTTCAAGGAGAGTTTCAGAGTGTTTGAAGTGTTTTATTTCTTTTCTCTGGAATGTTGACTGGTTGAGAGTTGAGGGAACAGACTTTGGCAGAGGAAGTTGTTTCCAGCTATCTGGACACAATGTCACTCCATCAAAGATGATCTTTCAGGAGTTTTTCCTGAAAATCATTGGAACTGATTTTAAGAACCACACTGACATTTGTTCAACAGTCCTCCCAGTGTATTCAGAGTATTTGACGAAGATATTACTGGTGGAATTTCTCTTACAGTCCAGGTCTCACTGAAAATAGGAATGCGCTGACAACAACTGCTCTGCACACAAGGTATTTGTTGAAATGCTGAGGTCTTTCCTATCAAACATTCCTGACCATGGTTTGTAGAAAAAAATCTGGTGCAACTGATCTACTATTGGATCTTCACATCAGCATTCAGTTTTTGAATGAGGTTGCTGCTAAGGTTTGGGAAGTGTTCAGTCTGTCAACATATGGGAGATGGAATATTTCATTTTGTTTTTGGCAACATTCAAAGGCAGACAGAGTTTATTGCATGCAAGATGGCGGCAGTGGAGTAAGCAGTATTCGGGCTCCTGTGCCTGGGCTTGTCCCCTGGTCTGCATTTTTCTTTTTCCTTCTACCCCTTTTTTTCTTCCTCAAACTTATCTGATAAAGAGAGCTCTTTGGCAGGAGATGGATTCCTGAGTGGCGACGGCATTTTCAGAGACAATGTGGCTGCAGAGATGGTCAGTCGGCATGTGAAACCTGGAGCAGGACTCTCGCTTTCACATGGAGTAGGCCCCTGATGGCAATGTGGCGTGGGCTGGGAAGCCTGGAGTATGGTGTCATGGTGTGGGCTGGAATACCTGGAGCAGGACAGTGTCTCGGCAGCAATGCTTGGGTTGGTGTATCTGGAGTGGGATAGTCTCTCAATAGCATGGTGTGGGCTGTGTACCTGGGATAGTCTCTCAATAGCATGGTTTGGCTGATGTACCTGGAGTGGGATAGTCTCTCAATGGCATGGTGTGGGCTAGTGTACCTGGAGTGGGATTGTCTCTCAATGGCATGGTGTGGGCTGGTGTACCTGGAGTGGGATAGTCTCTCAATGGCATGGTGTGGGCTGGTGTACCTGGGATAGTCTCTCAATGGCATGGTGTGGGCTGATGTACCTGGAGTGGGATAGTCTCTCAATGGCATGGCTTGGGCTGGTGTACCTGGAGTGGGTCACTCTCTCGGTGGCATGGCATGGGCTGGTGTAGCCTGGAGCAGGTCACTGTCTTGGTGGGATAGCATGTGCTGGAAAGCCTAGAGTGGGACACCCTCTCAGCAGTAAGGTGGAGGCTGGGAAGTCCAGAGTGGGATTCTGATGGCGGTATGTTGTAGCAGCAGAGAAGGAAAAGTAGGTTTCTCTTTTAAGTTTTTTCTTATTTTATTCTGTGAATGGTGCTTATGTATGAGCGACAGTACCCATTTTTCACTATATTTTATATTGAATGCATGTGACAATAAAGGATAAAGGATAAATTGAAGAGATCTAGACTGACCTTCAAATCTGGTGTCAAATGGTCAATGACACTATTCATTTGTCAACTGCAGATCCATGTCAACTGTATAACCATAGTCGTCACTTTTGGCATGGACGCAACTGAGATTTTCCATTTAGATCGTCTTAATACAGACTACAGAGGGCAGTTTGATTTTTGATAAGATGGACTCAGTGATGGTAATGCCATAGAATAGCTAAATTCACCGTTTTGGAGATGGTCATTGCCTGATACATGTATGGCACCAGTGTTACATGCCACTTATCAGGCCAAACCTGGATAAGTGGCATGTAACACTTGCTACAGGTCTTGCTACATTTGGAAATAGCGTGCTTAAGTATGTGAAGAGTTGTGAATGGTGCTGACCAATGTGTGATCATCAGTAAACATCTCAACCTCTGACCTTATGACGGAAGGAAGATCTGTGATGAAGCAGCTGAAGATGTTTAGGTCAAAGACACTGCCCTGAGGAATTCCTGCAGAGACGTCCAGGAGCTCAGATGACTGACCTCCAACAATCACAATAATCTTCTTGTGTGCCAGGCTCCAACCAGAAGAGTTCTCTCCCGTTTCCCATATGTTCTAGTTAAACCATGGTTCCTCGATCCTGCAGCCAGAAAAAAGTGAATTCTTTTCATGGCATCTCATCTAGCCTTGCGAGATTTGAAGTTAGCAAAGGATGCACCTTTAGACATGCTTAAGCATTTTTTTAAACTCACAGCTTCTCATTACAAAGTGCCTTGAGTTGGTTTTCATTTTAAAAGGAGAAAGTGAGGACTGCAGATGCTGGAGATCAGAGCTGAAAATGTGTTGCTGGAAAAGCACAGCAGGCCAGGCAGCATCCAAGGAACAGGAGAAGAAGGGCTGAAGAAAGGCTCGTGCCCGAAACGTCGATTCTCCTGCTCCTTGGATGCTGTGCTTTTCCAGCAACACATTTTCAGCTTTCATTTTAAAAGGCCAACATAAATGTAATATGTTGCCAGAATCAATATATACAAAAAAAAATTAAATGCGCATTACAGGCTTTTTACAATACCTTCAATCTAAACCTCAGCACCACCCTAAGTTTCTGGGAGCAGACCGTTCGGGTTGGACACAGTGAGTTTCAGCTAATTATATTCAACTTCCCTCCTTAGGTCGTTATAATTTTAAAACATTTTCTTTTAGACTCTGGGTATTCCGACTGTGTTAATATGAATTTATATATCTGTGTTTCCATTACATTTACATTAGCCCGGCACATTACCACTGTACAAATATATTCTTGACTGTGTAAACACTGGAGGGGAGTTGGAATCTCAAATCGTTTTGAAAACCAGGACTGGATTTTAAACTGACAAATATTGCTTTGTTTTCAATTGACTTGACTGTATAATTATATTTGCGCTGAGTACATTCTGATTACACACAACGTTTCGTTTCAAACATTTTTGAACCGATCCAATTTGAGTATTGAGTTCGCTTTTGAATTATTGTTTAAAGACGGTAATTATTAACTGCTCCAGCATCTCGATCCAGAACGCCAAGTTTTCAGTAGTACTCCCCACTTCCTCAGCTCACACACCCATCTCAGTGTATAACAGAGCTTGTGATGTGTCTTGTTTTAAGCTTGAGAGGGTAGGACCGTTCCTTGCACCAGCTTCATTTTACTTTAACATATTTAACGGGCTCCCTTCACGCTGCAGAAGTTGAATTCATGTGGTATCTGCAGCGCTCCCCAAATGTTATCCTCCTTCCTGTCGGCCACTTGACAGGCAACCCACCTCTTTCCCCTCCCAGCTGTTTGGCTTAGGGAGGGACAGATAGCAACAGGGAAAAGACTGTTCCCAACTGACGTGAATGTGACAGACAGACACAGGTGAACGCCGCTTGTCAGGATCCGAGGGTGGCTACAACATCTGGCCTGCTGCCACTGAAATTGACTCTTCAGTTCCGCAGACACACACATCCTGCGCACGCCACTAACTTCAGGGGAGCTCACGCTGCCAGACCTTGCTCTGGGGATTTGATTTTCGACTACTTCAGCACCCAGCAAAGAGGAATTTCTCTCTCTAAAGGACAAATTGACAGGATAGTGAAAAATATTTAGCATCATTCCGCCAAGGCTCTGGGGAGACCGTAAGTCTTTTTCTTTCTTTCATTTCACTCCCACTTCCCATCTTGACTATGATTGACAGCTCTTTTCTTTCTGCTTAGCTAGAGATCTGTTTGAGTTAAAGCTGGATATAAAAGAGGTTCCTAATCTATCAACTAAAAGCAGCCTCAAAAACCAAATGATTCCACCCATTACGGGGATTTTACCAAGTGTCAGCATCTCAACCAATAGTTTACCCTCGCTAAGGTAGTTGGGATTAAATAGATACGATAATATCGCAAAATGCAAAAAAAAACAGAAGGTTTTTGAAAGTTAAGGCAAAATTTAGTCTTGTTTCTGATGTTTTGAATATTGTTTTAGCTAATGTGCAGGAACAGAAATGTAACTGCGGAAAAAATGTAACTCAATTAGATTAACGTTTTCAGCGCGTTGGTCTAGAATATGCTGGGCAACCCCTCTAAAATGAATGCTGCATCTGTGAAACTAAATACTGTGGGTGCAAAACACTCTAGGTCAGGCGACATATGTTCCTCTCTCCACAGAGGCTACATGGACTGCCAGTTAATTTGGTGGTCAGCTTCATTTGCATAACGCTGATTCTTAAAGATAAGAATCAATGTGCATTTGTTCTTATTTAGAAACAGTAAAGTAACTGTGTAACCGTACTTGTATAACCTTTAATGTAATAATTTTTTTTTAAATGTTGCAGGGAAACTCTGTCAATGAAAATGCTTTGTGTCTCTGACCCATTATGTGAAAAACTCTGACGAGTTTGTTGCTAAAGAATTGAATTGACTTGGAATAATATTGTGCTCTGGAAAATAAATTACTGGAGCTTCATCATCTAAAGGACATCAGTTAGTACCATTACTAGATTTGACAGACCAAGCAGACTCCTTTGTCATCTACTGTATCCTAAAATTCATTGATTTAAATATCTCCGTCATGACCTCTGATTCCAACAAAGAGGAAATAATCACACTTTTGACTCAAACTGCTGGAGACTAATGGAAGTATTTTGGCTTTTCACACAGATAATGGACTGATAGACTGACACATTATTACCAGACACATGATTGTGGTGCAGCCATGAATGTGCCACCGTGGATTATGTATTCACAAAGTAATTAGTTTCTAGCTCTTTCCAAATTATAAAATAATCCCCTTACTTGTTTAATAGTAAATTTAAAATACTTACCAGAAAGGCTTCTCTCGCAGATATCTAATAATATGTTAGGTGCAGTGGCAGAGATACAGGTTTAAGGAAAATGCAGTTGGGATATTAGGGGACCGCCAGGATTGGCTTTGATGGGGAAATTAGCTGTTTCTTGGCTTCTATCCCTATATTGAAATTTCACTCGATTGATTGTTTTTGGATTAAACAGATAACAGTAAAAGAAAAATGAACAAGAAATTCCGAAAGTTTTGCAAATTCTTTTATATCATATTTCTTAGCACTGAGCTTATCCATCATGACTATTCAACTGTACACTGCATCACAACAATATCACTTCCTCTCATTGTATTTAGATGCTGGTTTTACTGGCTTTTACAATATACCTCTGACTTCACCAAGGGCCGAGCTTTTCATATGACTTGATAACTGAGGTTAGAAATTGAGGCATAAGAACCTCCTCCTGTGATCCTTCTTTGGGAACCTAACTATGCAAAGGGCCAGTTAAAACAGGGCTCATTAGTGTCCGAAAGCCTCTGCTTGTGCCCACCTTCAGAGAGTGGAAATAAGGGTATTTTTCTTCCTCCTCTTCCTTTTTCCTCCGGTTTCACTTCTGTAGCATGCAACAGATGAGGCCATTTCCTCCACTGCTTTTACATGCAACAGGTGTGTTGTTTCCATAACAAAGATGTTCTCTCAATAATAAGACAGGAAGCCTAACTTCATCTTTTGCAGGGGAAATGGCCAGATGCATGGAGAAATTTGCCATTCCATTCCCAAAGTGGAGAGAGTGCAGGAGATGTGAGCTATTGAATAGGTTGGGGCTATTTTCCTTTGTGCAGCAAAAGTTGAAAGAGACCTGATAAAAATGTCCTTACCTCTGAGCCAGGAGGCCCAGGTTAAAGTCCCACTTGCTCCAGAGTTGTGTAATAACATCTCTGAACAGATTGATTAGAAAATATCAGTAAGATTATGAGGAGTGTGGAAAGAAAAACATTGGTAGAGGGGTCAATAACCAGGGACAAACATTTAAGGTAAGAGGTGGAAAGCTGAAAGGAGAATTGAGAGAGTCTTTTGGACTCTAGGGAGGTGGGAATCTGGAACTCACTGTCTGAAAAGGTGATGGATTCAGGAACTCTTGTAACATTCAAGCAACATTAAGGTATTCACTTGTATTGTCATATTATCCAAGAATAGGGGCAAAAGTTGGAAAATGGGGTTAGTGTAGTCAAACCTTTGAGTGGTGCAGATATGATGGGCTGAATAGCCTCCTTCTGTGCTGTAAATATCTGTTTGTCAAACTTACCTAGTGGGATGCCAGTTTAGTGTTCAGAGATTAGACCATAATCTCCATATGTCCAGACTCTTAAATGGGCCAATATCTGAACAAACAAAATCTGAAAAATGGGATAATCTTGGTTTAAAATCTAGACAGTAGTTCTCCAAACAGACTATGGAACTGGAGGGTGGCAGCCACGTGGGGGAAATGTACAAGGATAGGCAAACTACTGCAGTGAGAAGCAGGCACACAAAAGATAATAAGAAATAGGCCATTTGGCCTCTTGGGCCTGCTTAGCCATTCAACAGGATGATTGCTGATCCAAAACACTCCTCATAACCACTTTCCTGCCATTTCTTGTAACTCTGGATTCCCTTACTGATCCTGTAAATGCCATTTTTATAGAAGTATCACTAAAATACTCTACATATAATACCTCTTGTATTAGTATTCTAATAGAATCACTATTATAATTTAAATGTGATTTCCATGATTATTAATCCATCTCACAAATGATCCTTCAGTCAAGAACATTTGAAAACCAGTGCTTCAGGGAATTAGACACACAAACATAAAATGGATTGAACATGCATTCAAAGCAAGAGACAAGATGATGGGATGAGTTTTAGAATACTGTAGCAAGCAGCCTACATAGACATTGGGTTAAGGGTAGTACGGTGGCTCAGTGGTTAGCACTGCTGTCTCACAGTGCCAGATACCTGGGTTCAATTCCAGCCTTAGGTGGCTGTCTGTGTGGAGTTTACACATTCCCCCTGTGTCTGCATGGGTTTCCTCCCAGATGCTCCAGTTTCCTCTCACAATCTCACAGATGTGCAGGTTAGGTGAATTAGCTGTGCTAAATTGCCCATTGTGTTCAGGGGTGTTTAGGCTAGATGCATTAGTAAGGGGTAGGAAAATGGGTCAGTGTGTGTTACTCTTCAGAGGGTCGGTGTGGACTTGTTGGGCCAAAGGGCCTGTTTCCACACTGTAGGGATTCTAATTCTAAATGGTCATCACATTCTATGCTGTAAGCTTCAATGGTTCAAAGATTGCCAGGTTTCAGCACAATACATGCAACAGGAAAATCAGATGCAATTCTGCCAAAGACTCAATTATCTATTCCTAAACTACAGGTGCATTATTATGAAAAGATAACACAGCCCAATGTGGTCTGCCTAGGATTACAATCATACTCACTACTCAACCTCTCGAGAAGAAAGCAAATATCAACTACTCAGACACATACTTCCAGAAGACTGCCAGGATTGAAGTGCATACTGATTTAAAGTTGGGTTCTCTAAATAGGAAAATATATTTTACTCTGGTGATTTGGTTCACTATAGTGGGTGGAATAAGTAGACAATTTATTTTAAAGGAACTGTATGTATTAGAGGAGCAAGTGGTTTGGGGATATAGTACATTAGTTACGAAAAGTAGCAATGTAAGTGTTTACACTCTAAATGACCTTAAAAAATGTGCTGGGTTAATATTTAAAAGACAAGAATATAAAAGCAAAGGGATGATATTAAATTCATACTGAACTTTAGTTGGACCACGTTTAGATCATTTCTGGCAAAAAGAATATTGATATCTGGAGATAAATCTTAAAAGATGTCATTGAAAGTGAGAGAAGAGGGACATTGGCTTAGCATGTTATAAGTGTAGGATTCCATTTTTTTTGATTTAGGAAGTGAAACTTACACAAACAAAGTGTAAAGGTTTGGAAATTGTGATTGCCGCTAAAGATTTCTTACTAGTGCTCATTAATGAAGCTGCACGACATTTTAGTGGCAGGCACTTGACCGAGAATGACAAGTTGATTGGAGTAAACTAGTCATTCCAGGGAAATACCTTTTACTATTCACTTTTTGCTGGGGCTTCCATGAGAACGTTTGATACATTTCTGGAAACTTTCTGACACTGTCAAGGTATCATTAACAAGAGTGCTAATATTTGTTCTGAAAGTTCTCTAGGGATTTCACTTAAAGAAAATTGATATTTATGTTCCAGCTTATTGGGCATCTATAGGACCCCACATGTAAATGAAAATTACATTTAATTAGTGCTTGATTCAAATTATGACAATCAGCAAAGAGACCCAGAATGGCTAAATCCAAGCTTCCTACCGATGTGTCTTTCACGCACAGCATCAATTAGTGCCTGCTCTCACCCATTCACCAAAATAACTCCTGTTCCTTCATGTCTCATGAAGTGATTGCAGCAGATTACCAATGCATTCAAAGACAGGATTGGTATCTGTAATAGAGAGAAGAGAATAGGGATATAAGACAGTGTAGTGATTAGAGTGGAATGGAGGCTTGTGTGAAGTAAAGACTGCCATAGATCAGCTGTTTTGATTGCTTGATTTTGCTCTGAATGTAATGGATGCTTAGTTTTGTCTGTTTTGATTTTGAATGAAGGAGGAATGTAGGCCTGAAGTACTACTTGGGACATTTTAACATTTATCTGAACCTGATCAGGTGTACCCTAGAACTCTGTGGGAAGCTAGAGAAGTGATTGCTCGGCCTCTTGCTGAGATGTTTGTATCATCCATAGTCACAGGTGAGGTGCCAGAAACTGGAGGGTAGCTAATGTGGTGCCATTATTTAAGAAAGTTGGTGAGGACAAGCCAGGGAACTATAGACCGGTGAGCCTGAAGTTGGTAGTGGGCAAGTTGTTCATCAACACTCCCCAGGACCTTACCATTAAGTGGGACAGGATTTATACATATTTGGAAAGGCAAGGACTGATTAGGGATAGTCAACATTATTTTGTGCATGGGAAATCACGTCTCGCAAACTTGGTTGAGTTTTTTTTGAAGAAGTAACAAAGAGGATTGATGAGGGCAGAGCCAAAGACATGATCTGTATGGACTTCAGTAAGGCGTTCAACAAGGTTAGATCTCATGGAATACAGCAAGAACTAGCCATTTGGATACACAATTGGCTTGAAGGTAGAAGACGGAGGGTGGTGGTAGAGGGTTGCTTTTCAGACTGAAAGCCTGTGACCAGTGGAGTGCCACAAGGATTGGTGCTGGGTTTCACTACTTTTTTGTCAATTATATTAATAATTTGGATGTGAACATGGGAGGTATAGTTAGTAAGTTTGCAGATGAAATAAAAATTAGAGGTGTAGTGGACAGCGAAGAAGGTTACCTCAGATTACAACAGGATCTTGATCAGATGGGCCAATAAGCTGAGGAGTGGCAGATGGAGTTTAATTTTAGATAAATGCAAGGTGCTGCATTTGGAAAAGCAAATCTTAGCAGGACTTAATAGTGAGGTCCTGGGGAGTGTTGATGAACAAAGACACCTTAGAGTGCAGTTTCATAGCTCCCTGAAAGTAGAGTCGCAGGTAGTTAGGATAGTGAAGAAGACATTTTGTATGCTTTCCTTTATTGGTCAGAGTATTGAGTATAAGAGTTGGGAGGTCATGTTGCAGCTGTACAGGATGTTGGTTAGGCCACGTTTGGAATATTGCATGCAATTCTGGTCTCCTTCCTATTGGAAGGATGTTGTGAAACTTGAAAGGGTTCAAAAAAGATTTACAAGGATGTTGCCATGGTTGGAGAATTTAAGCTATAGGGAGAGGCTGAATAGGCTGGGGCTTTTTTTCCCGGAGCATTGGAAGCTGAGGGGTGACCTTATAGAGGTTTATAAAATCATGGTGGGCATGGATAGGATAAATAGACAAGATCAATTTACCTGGGGTGGGGGAGTCCAGAACTAGAGGGCATAGGTTTAGGGTGATAGGGGAAAGATATAAAAGGGACTCGTGGGCAACTTTTTCATGCAGAGTGTGGTACATGGACAAAATGAGTTGCCAGAGGAAGTGGTGGAAGCTGGTACAATTGCAACATTTAAAAGGCATCTAGATGGGAATATGAATAGGAAGGGTTTGGAGGGATATGGGCAAAGTGTTGGCAAACGGGACTAGATTAGGTTAGGATATCTAGTCAGCATAGCCAAGTTGGATCAAAGTGTTTGTTTCTGCAGATCGTATTTCAGCTTAACTGCTGATGGATAGCCCCTCCTCAAGCTTCCAATAAATTCCCCAAATGATATACTGTTAAAGAGAGCTGCTCTGCACTAAAAGCACCAAAACAGAGTATATTTGAGTAGTACTTCACTACTTACTTCTGATGGATTTACTATCTGGGGCAAGACAGCTTGTGAGCAATACTGACTGTGTTTGGGTGTGGTTGAGCATGGCATCAGGCAAAAAGAACAGAAGCAATAATCCGCACAGAAGCTTAACTGGCTATTTGTTGCATTTCTGTCCATAAGCCTTAGTTGTGCAAATCGTTGTTTTTCAATAGAATATAACATCCAATGTCTATTTCAGAATTAATACCTTGAGTGTGAAGTACTTTGTGCCATCAGCATATGAAACCAGCTATAAAAAAGTAAACTATTTATCTCTTTAGAACCCTAGTATTTCATTACTTAGGGGGATAAATACTTTGTTTCATCTGATTTTTTTCCCTTTCTTTGACTCTCAACTTTCTCAACTTATTTCTTATCAGTTTCTCCTACACGTTGTGCCTCCGATGCTTCTCATTCATTTTTCTCAAGTTATGGATCCTTTGCTGTTTCCTTTATACATCTGATATATTGTGTCCTTCCCTTCATGTTTCTTCAGCTACGTCCTGTCCTGTCCAAATCTGACGCAACCCTGAATGTATCACTGATTCAGTATTCACCCATCCCAATAGGAAGCGAAGTCGCCATTCTATTAAGTTGTGTCTTGTTAAGTTTTGTTCCATCACAGCGAAAACATCAGAATACTTTTGCAAGGGAGCAATATTTAACATTGTCTCATTCTCCCTTGTAATTCAAATTAATACTGCAACAGTGAATGTGTCAGGCCCAGTTTTTGGAAGTTCTCATTCTCCCTAATGTTATTTCTCTTACATTCCGAAGTTAACCACTAGGTAACGATTGCAAACAGGAACTAAGTCTGTTCTTATTCAATCCCTCTCCAGTGTCAGGCATCACTCATGGAAATTTGTAATGCCACTATCATTGACCTATTTGTGATCATCAACAGTTCAGACCAAGAAAAAGTGCTCTGAGATGTTACCAGTTGGTTAAACTGCTGTAGCTGTTGTTTCAGTCAATTTGAAGCTTTTATTGAAGCTTTTAGCTGTATGGAAAGGTTGCAGCTGTGTCTACAGTTAACAATTTTGTGCTGAATGAGGTGTGTGGTGCTGTAAATCATCTCTACCTTCTACTGTGGTGAGTCATTCAAATGCATGGTCCCCTTCACCATGCAGATGTTTGGTAGGATAGCCCAATAGAGAACCTGTTTTTAAAACTGAACTCTCAAAAATAACTGAGTTTATTTTCACAATCCTGAGTGAGTGAATAATATTCTCCTTACAGCAGAGAAGGCTAAGAGGAGATTTAACTCCGGTGCTCAAAGTACAGTAACAGGAGAGTTTTGAGGAAGTAAATAGGTAAACTGTTTTCACCAGAAGGAGGGTTAGTAATGAAAGGACACTAATTGAAAATAATTGACAGATGAACCAGACATTTGATGGGGAAAAAAAGTTTTTACACTCTGGAAAGATTCGAGTAAGCAGGTTTAATAGTCATGTTTAAAATAAAATTGAAAGAATAGTAAAGGCAAACTTTGACAGCCAAGGGGGGAAATCAGGACTAGAAGTAGTAATTTCAAGGAGACAGCATAGGCATGCTGAGCTGAAAGGCCTCATTTTATACTGTATCATTCTGTGAGATATGCTGAACCACCATAATATATTTAAGGTAATGGGTAAGCAAGAAGGAAACTTTTATTAAAGCAAACTCTCCCATTTATCAAATTGATATTTTATTTGTTATGGAGCACCAGAATTGTGGGTAAGGCCACTATTTACTGTCTATTTTTAATTGCCCTTGAGTCATGTTCTTGATCAGCTGTAGTTTGTATGGTACAAGCACAGTGCCATTTTTAGTAGCTGTTTGATACAACTGAATGGCTTGCTAGGACACTTCAAAGGACAATTAGAAACAATCATATTGCCATGAGTCTGGAATCACATGAAGCTCAGGTTTGGTAACATAGAAACATAGAAGATAGGAGCAGGAGTAGACCATTTAATCCCTCAAGCCTGCTCCACCATTCATTATGATCATGGCTGATCATTGAGCTCAATACCCTTAAATCCACACTCCCCCTACCTCCCCCCCTCCCCCCCCGCCATACCCCATGATCCCTTTAGCCACAAGAGTTATGTCTACCTCCTCTTTGAAAACACATCAACTTCTTTCTGTGGTAGTAAATTCCATAGGCTTGCCACTCTCTGGAAGAAATTTCTCCTCATCATGGTCTGAAAAGATTCACCCCTTCTCCTTAAACTGTGACCTCTGGTTCTGGACTCCCCCACCATTGAGAATATCCTTCCTGCATCTAACCTGTCAAGTTCTGTTAGAACTTTATAGGTTTCTATGACATCTCCCTCATTTTTCAGTGACTATAATCTTAACCTCCTCAATCTCTCCTCATACATCAGACCTGGTAAACCTTTGCTATGCTCTCTCCATAACAAGAACATCCTTCCTCAGAAAGGAGACCCAAAACTGCATACAATATTTTCACTATGAAGGCCAACATGTAATTTACCTTCTTTATTGCCTACTTCATCCACACACTTTTTTTCTTTCAGTGAATAGTGCTAGAAGAGACCCAGGTCTTGTAAAGCATTCCCCTCTCTCAACTTAAAGACAACAGATTTCTTCTCTCGGAGGAGATTACTAATTTAGATGGGTTTTTTTATGATAATGATTTCATGGTCATTATTACTGAGTTTAAATTTAAGTTAAATTACACCAGCTGCTGCTCTGGTATTAGAACCCATGTCCCAAAATATTAGCCTAAAATTCTGTATTATTAATCCAGTGACATTAACACGATGCCAACGTCTTCTCCCTACAGTTTTGTGCTGATTAAAGAGATTAGTTTGTTCTCCTATATCTATCAATTGCTGTATTTAAATTCCTCCAGCTTCCATGGCCAGATTTGAATGTGTCAATCTGAAGAAATAACCCAGGGCTTTGGATCACAAATCTCGTAGCATCAAGACTATGCTACCATTCTCTCATAGGATGAAGTTTGACCCAGTAGTTAGTTTGCAATTTGATCAATAAACATGCTCATTGTCTGTTTGATTTCCTTACAGAGATCACCGCATGTTTCTCGGGGCCAGATGTTCCAGGTTTTGAGTCATATAACTGATAACGACATCAGATTTTATAGAGCTACCCAAGTTTGTGTTTGTTTTCCTTCCCTTTCACTGTGGAAGAAACAATATCCGTTAGAAGTTGAAAAGGTTTCACGAGTTGGCAATGAGATTGGTTTCTCTTCAAAATAATAATAATTCACTGCAAAGAAGCAGGGGAGACGGAACCTGAAATCTTTTTGCTTGGAAGATTTTTATTTGTACCTGTGAGAAAAATTGGATGTTTCTGGACATTTTTCTAACACCGCCTGAGGGATGCCAGCTAAAACACCAATTTACCTGAAAACAACCAACAACAAAAAAGGCAAGAAATTTAAGTTGAGGGACATTTTGTCCCCTGACATGATCAGTCCTCCTCTTGGAGACTTCCGCCACACCATTCACATTGGCAATGGAGGGGAACATGACGTTTTTGGGGACATTTCATTCCTCCAAGGGAAGTACGACCTCTTGCCTGGAAATCAAGGTCAGGCAAAGCTTAGTCAATATGTAGGCCACAGTGAATTTTCAAGGGCAAACAGTACCCCAAATTCTACTTTCTCTGAGATGCCCTCACCTGTACTGAAGAATGCCATATCACTTCCAAGCATTGGTGGATCTCAAGCCCTCAATCTTCCTCTACTAACTGCCGTAAGCTTTGTTTCAAAGCAGGATTTCTCAGCCCCTCCCAAACCCCCTCGACTCCACCCAACCACAGAGCAACACATGCCAGGCAAGGATGAGCATTGTGGGAATGGGCACATTATTACAGAAGGAAGAGAGGTGAAGAAGTATCCAATGGTATTACAGAATGGTGAAGCCAGCATCAATCACTCACAGAAACTTCTTGGACAATCTACAGAGTGTAAAATCATGGAGGAAGATTCCACTCACAGGACCACACAGTGTGGAATGACAAAAACAAACAATGCATCGGAGGATTCCCTCCACAATCTCACCGGATCACTTCTCTCTCTTCAGCTGGATCTAGGACCTTCTATTTTAGATGATGTACTTAACGTTATGGACAAAAAGCACAAGATGGAAATCAAATAACAAGCACATTCTCAACAAAGTCAACAACGGAGATCTTGGACCTCTTTCACAATACACTTGAACCAAAGAACCTGTATATGTGCCTATTGACCCCTTGAGGATGAAAGGTCAATGTTGCCACCTGCTTCTTAGAAATGGACTCGGCATCATCTGCAGTCGTCTTTTGTACCGATGAGCATGAAGGACTGCTGATTGGCTGTGATACAATTTCCACTGCTGCATTTATGGCAAAAGACATCCCGCAATATTTGCCCACTTGTTCACCAGAGGGGCAATCAGTTCATGTTTGCATTGTAGCTGGGTCCCGCTGAAACTTGTCAATGGCTAGGTCATTGTTATGGCACTAGAGCAGAGCACTTTTTTGTGCAAATGTGTGTTTTGAGTCCGTGGTACCCATCCTTTATTCAGGCAATTATTAAAATTTAATTTCTTCACAACTATAATGGTAGTTTGCAACTATCTGTTTTTAATCAACTATTGCTTACTTTCCAAAGAAATTGTTTTTGTGAAACATTGCTAAAATGTACACATGTTGCTTGAAACAAGTGCAACATCTGACAGAATAAAGAATTAATTATGTAATATCATGCAGTGTCAGGTGTCACAGGAGTTATTTTTAATGATCCCTTGAAGATGGTATTTCCTTCAGTAACTTTGCCCAGTGACAGCATGAAGCATTGGTTTCACTCCTGATCAAAATGAGCATCTATGAATATAAGCTGAAAGTCCTTTTCTTGCGTACTTTATTTCTTGCATAGCTTTTAGCAGCAAATTTATTGAATATAAAATTAAGTGGTGATTGGAAATATATAACTCTACAATCAAAAGTGTCACAGGCATTTGTAACATACCATGGTTTATAGTGAGTAACAGAAACTGGTTTACTGTTACACTTCATACAAGGCTCTCATTGTCAAAGTCCACAACAGAATAGAACACCAAATGCCAGTTCAGTTACTGCTGCTGGAGGTCACATTATTATCAATGGTACACACATATACAGTAAATAAATGTATAATAGGAAAATGCCAAACGTAATATAAAATTCATAAGAAGTCACAAAGAATCTTTATTATAACAGCTAAAGTTACATTGTCTTTGAGCTATATTAAAGACTAGCAGAAAATGAGGTAAGAGTTATGCCTATTAGGAATGATTATCATGGATGTGACCCAAAAGTGAAGGTTCATTTGTTATTTCTTAGGATAGGATGTGGAAAATCTACTTTTGCTGATTTTAGTTTGTTTCCTTTGTCTCCTGAGGGTAATGAAACCACACCTGTTAAGATACAGACCCCACACATGGTAAAGTACAGGTAGACCACATGCATGTTAGAATATGAACTCCACATGCATCAGAGTTCCTGCTTCACAAATGTTCCTGCTGAGTTTAGCCCATCACTAATAGACTCCTGCATGCCAATACACTACAGCTTTTAGTTGAAAACATACAAGGTGTTTAATTGTTTAATTTCAACTGTTTCATGTGTTAGCTTGCCTGAGGTGGTAACATTTCTAACCAAGATGAGGAATTTATTCACTCATAGGGTGATGAATCTTTAAAATATTTTTATCCAAGGGTTGTGGAAGCTCAATCATTGAGCATGTTCAAGCCAGAATGTGATCAATTTCTGGAGATAAACAACATCAGGGATCATGGAGATAAAGCAACTATTTTGCACTGAAACATTGGAACATAGAAAATAAAAGCAGGTGGCTGGTCATTCGACCCATCAAGTCCATACCAATCTCGGAAATGATCATTGCTGATCCTGCACCCCATCACCAAACTTCTGCTCTCTCCCCACAATCTTTTGACGTCTTTAGTTTCTAGAAATGTGTTGATTTCTTTAATATGCATACTTAAAATATATTCAGTGACTTCACCTCCACAGCTTTTATATGGTAAAGAATTCCACAGAATTGCCTCTCTGAGTGGAGATATTTCTCCTAATCTGACTCCAATTACCTAAAGTGTATTGTAAGACTATGACCTATTGTTCTGAACCTCCTAGTCAAGGAAAATGACATCCCTGCATTCAGTCTGTCCATCCTTTCAATGCAATATTCACTCATTCTTCTAAATCCAGTGAATACAGGACCAGGTGGTATAATCTCTCCTCATGACAAACCTAGGAATCAGGCTAGTGAACCTCTACTGCACTCCCTTAATAGTAAATATATCTTTTCGGTAAGGAAACCAAAATTGTACATAATACTTTTGGTGTGATCTCACCCTATACAGTTGCAGTAAGACATCCTTGCTTTTTTACTCAAACCCTCTTGTATTAAAGACTGGTATACAATTTGCTTTCCTAACTGCTTGCTGCACCTTCATGCTTACTGTAGAAGAACACTCAGGTCCCCCTTTCCCAATCTATCAATATTTAAATAATACTCTGCCATTCTGCTTTTTTTTCTGTTGAAGTGGACAACTTGACATTTATGTACATCTGATGTGTTTGACAATCATCTTATCCAAGTCAACCTGAAGCATCGTTACATTCTTGTTACCACTCCCGCTTAGTTTTGTGTCATCTGCAAACTTGAAAAACGACACTTGATTTTCTGATCCAGACATTTAATATATATTGTGAATAGCTGAAGCCAAAGCACTCATCACTATGGCACCTCACTTGCCATGACCTTTCATTTTGAAAACAACCGATTGATTCCTACTCTGTTTCTTGCCAATGCCAGCATAATCCTATGTGCTTTGACTTTGCAAATTAACCTTTTATGGGATTTTATTAATGGCTTTCTGAAAATCCAATACACCATAACCACTGGTTCTCCCCTTTATCTATTCTACTAGTTAAGTCCTCAAAAAACACAGAAGGTTTGTCAAGCATGATTTCACATACATGAATCCATGTTGACTCTATTTATTACTGTTGATATTTCTCAAATGTCCAAGTGTTTCAAGTTATCGCATCTTTTATAATAGTCTCCAGCATTTTCCCTACTGTTGATGTTCATCTAACCGATTGGTAATTTCCAGATTTCACCTTCCTTTTTAACAGTGAAGTTTCATTTGCTACCCTCAACTGCCAGGACCGCTCCAGAATCTACAGAATTTTGGAAGATGACAACCAGCTCATTCACTATTTTCTGGGCCAAGTCTTTTAGCAAGCTGGGATATAGATTATCAGGCTCTATGGATTATCAGCCTTCAACCCCATTAATTTCTTCAACACTATTTTCCTTCAATTCCTTCTTGCCAAGAAACCCTTGTTTCTGGGAAGTTATTTCTTCTGTACCAACAGAAGGGAAGTCGTTGTTTAATTTAATTTCTTGTTCCGCATTAACAATTCTCCTGTTTCAGATTATAAGGTATCTGCATTTGTCTTCATTAATCTTTTTATTTTTACAATACTTAAGCTCTTGCAATGAGATTTTATGTTCCTTGTCAATTTATTGTTATACTCCTATTTTTCCTCCTTTGGATAATGTATAATTGCTCCAATGCATGCATTCATTCCTTAAGTATTAGCCATTGCCTATTCATTGTCATGTTTTTTAATGAAGTTATCCAGTCTATCACATCTTTTTAATGCCAGCTGTACTTGCTACACCACATTTCTACTTTGCTTTCATTTTCATCTTTGTTTCCCTCACTCTTATCTCCTTGCTCAGGTTCCCACCTCCCTGCCACTCTAGTTTAAACCCGCTCTCACTGTACTAGCGAATGCCCCTGTGATGATATTGATTCCAGTCCTGCTGCGTGCATCTTGTTCAGCTTGTATAGTTCCTGTCTTCCCCAGAATCAATCCCAATGCCTCAAGAACATTAATCCCTCCCAACTGCACCATCCATCCATGGAATCATTTGGTCTGATCTCATATTCCTCATCTCACTATGACCAAGTGAGTAATGCTGAGATCAGTACCATTGAGTCCTGCTTTTTAATTTATTGCTCCCTATGTTCTGCTTGCAAGACCCCATCTGTCTTTTTTACCTATGTTGTTGATCCTGACATGGACCCCATGTTCTCTTTTACCGTTCAGAATAACCTGCAGTTGCTCAATGACGTTTTGATCCTGGCACGAGGAAGGTAACATTCTATCCAGGTGTTACATCTCTAACTGTAGTTCCCCTTACTATAGAATCCCCTGTCATTAAGATGACAACAATTATTAATGACAACAATTATCTAATTGAATGGTGGAGTTTGCTCAATTCCTTTGACAACGTGTCTTGGCAAAAAGTTTGTAGATTTGACCCTCAACTTACAAGTGGAGTGGAGTGAAGAACGTAATTGAAGCTGATTTTCTGGTACAATACTGAGGAACTGCTGTACTGTCATAGATGTCGGTCTTCAGGTAAATCATTTCAGGCACATCTGGCTCAGATGAACCATGGCACGATTCTCCAAATACGATTCTCAATTTTAAAAACTGACCAGTCTGCTGTCAGTAAGATATAATGACAGTATCAAAAATAAAAATTATAAATCAACTGCAAAGTGAGATATCATGAGGTATTAAAGTTAATTCAAATTAATATAACTATTTTCTATTCTCGTCTAAATATCCATTTCCGAGGAAGCCGAATTATTTGGGGCCTATAATCAGCTCCTTCTGTTTATGGAAGTTGCATGAGGCCTCCTGGGATTCTGAACAGAAAAGAGAAGAGATAAACTTCAGTTAGAGGTCGTCGATTAATGTTCAGGGCCAAGTGGTACTGGTAATCATCTCTTTTAACATTCCTAACGTTCTTGTCAGTGACTATTTAAACTGTAAGAATTTTTTGGGTTTTTTTTGCACAGATCACAAAGGTTATTAATGTGCAAAGATTTTCTCGAAATAGCAACTGTCTTTTTAAAACTTGTAAAACCTGTTTTATCAAACCCACAACCTTGTTAAAGACTCATTTAGTTGCACAGGTGACAATACAGCCAGTTAGTGCTGGCAAACAATTTCTTTAAATAAACTTTCATCCGAGCTGTATGACTAATGAGGTTAGATGCAATAATTCCTCTGGAACAAATGATTTGAATGGCAAATTCCAATTAGGCGACATCACACTCAGGATTCAGTGACTCTGAAGCTGAAACCTGATTAAATCCAATCTGCCTGTTCATAATTGTAATCAATGGCTGCTTTCTCAGCAAGTCAATCATCTGCAGTCTACAACAGTCACATTCCGCATAGCCTATAATTTGCTGATCTTTGGAAGACTCACTAAAGCACCCCTGCTATAGGCTGTCATTTTCAATGTAACATTTTCTTTCAGGTAGAAGGTATAATCGGTGATGTGGTGAGAGCGTTAGTGGAGAATTGATGAAAGGTGACTGTTTCCAGAAATTGGAGGAATTGAGAAGGGTGAATGGATGGATAGATAGAAAGAAAGACTTGCATTGATGTGACATTTTTCATGATCATCAGACATTTACTAAGGCTTTTAAGGCATTCAAGTGATTTAAATTATTGTACACTGCCATGATCTTGGAAATGAAATAGCCAATATGTGCACAGTAAGCTCCTACAAACATAATGTGATGGTGACCAGATAATCTGTTTTTGTGACATCAATTGAGAGTCAGGACACTGGGAATAACTCCCCTGCTCTTTTGCAAAATTATGCCTTAGGATCTTTTACATCCATCTGACAGAGAGTTTTGTTTAAAGATTAATCTAAAAGATGGTATGTTAGTGAAGCAATATTCCTTCTGTTTTTCACTTTTTTGAATCTTTCAACCTTCTGTCTCAGAGGCAAGTCTGCTGTTATACTAGCCACCACCAATACTAAAGAGTCAATGTAGAATACTTAGGATAGAGCAGAAGTCATGTAGGATAGAGTCATAGAATCATACAACATGGAAACAGACCCTCCAGTCCAACTAATCCATGCTGAAAATAATCCCAAACTAAACTAATCCCACCTGCCTTTTCCTGACCCATATCCCTCCAAACCTTCCCTATTCATATATTTATCCAAATGTCTTTTAAATGTTGTAATTGTCCCCACATTCACCACTTCCTTAGGAAGTTCATTCAAACACATGAACTACCCTCCATATAAAATTTAGTCCTCGTTTCTTTTTTAAATCTCTGTCCTCTCATCTTAAAAATGTGCTCTCTAGGCTTGACACAACCCCCCCATACAAGGGGAAATACATCCACCAATAACCCCATTCATACTCTGTCACCCTCTGAGAGAATTTGATGAAGAGTATCAGAATTAGTGTAGAAAGTTAGGTAGATGGCTCTTGGGGCTAGAATTTCTACTCTAGAGAGATACACAGAATCTTTAGTGTGAAAGGAGATGTATAATATTAACTTAATATCTAAACCATGTTTAAATAACCCCTGTCTCTATGTTTAAACCCCTTTACGGTCCTTCATCAACCCCATGCAACCTGCTCCCATTCTTTTTCTATATATATGCTAGAAGTTATGGTCCATAAAGCTATAAGACATAGAAGCAGAAGTTAGCTATTCAGCCCATCAAGTTGCTCCACAATTCAATCAGATCAAGACTGATCTGATGATCCTCAACTTCAGTTTCCTACCTTTTCCTTTCCAAATTAAAAATATGTCTACCTCAACCTTGAAGATTCTTGATGACACATCCTCAATGGCCCTCTGTGGTAAAGAATTCCACAAGTTCACTACCCTCTGAGAAAAGAAATTTATTCTCATCTTTGTTTTAAATTAGAATGTCTTTATTCTGAGATTATATTCTCTTGTCTTAGACTCTCTCACAAGGAGAAACAATATGTTCACACATATCCTGTCAAGTCCACTAAGAATCTGTATGTTTCATTCAGGATGCCTCTCATTCAAGAATAATGGGAAAGGGAGAGAAAAAGGAAGTATTGGCAGTGGAGAGCATTTGAGTGGTGAAGAAACAGAATGTCTCAGAGGGTTCATGAACAGAATTGATTTGGCTAGAATTAGGGAACAAGAAGGATACAGTACATTGCTCTGTGTTGTCTATAGACCACCAACTAGTGGGAAGGATATAGAGAAACAAATCTGCAAGGAAATTACAGTTGCAATCATTATGGAATAGTATAATAACGAACAAAACTAAAACTCCAATGGGTACGCCTACTCACATTTCCTTAGAAAACAGTCCCTCCATGCTCAGGATTAACCGAGTGAACTTTCACTTCTACTGATATAGACAGGAAGGGCGATGTAGCCCCCCTCTATTCATATCCATTTGCTCTCCCCCACTTAATTATTCTTACACTGGATTGTCCATTGTTGTTTTCCACCATCATCCTAAACCTTTTGATTCCAGGTTGGCTAGCTTGAATGGCTGGTTTGTGATGAGAAAGTGAGAATGATGCAGAGTGACAACAACAGCATGGGTTCAGTTCCCGTACTGCTGAAGTCACCATGAAGGTTGCACCTCCTACACCTCTCACCTCACCTGAGGCATGGTTACCCTCAGGTTAAACCGCCACAACCAGTCATCTTTCTCTGATTAGAAAGTGGTCCTCTGGGATTATGTTAACTGAAGATGCAGTGGTGATAGTCTCCCAAATATCCCTTATTGATGCTTGTTCTTTTTGGCTCACCCTATTCCAATTTTCTGTTTATATTGTCACTGTTCCAGTCAATATTCTGGTAATTTATGCCCCCTGCCATGTACCAATCTGCTCCTATAACTCTCCAATCTTATCTCCTGTACTTCACAATCATATACATGCCGTGTAACCCTGACTTGGAATATTTTAATTTTACCCTTACTCGAGCTCCACTTAAATTACTATTCTTCATTCAAGAGCTATCTGTCTCTCCCAGTATTCTGTGAATCCATGTATTTGCCTCTAATGTTCTCATCCCTGCCAAATTAGTTTAAAGCGCTCCCAACTGCACTAGCAAAATATGTAGCAAGGAACTCAGGTCTAGCTCTGTTCAGGTATAATCTACTCACAGGTACCAACTTCCCTGGAGCCAATCCCAGTATTTCAGGAATGACAGGCCCTCCCTCCTGCACCAGCATTTTTTCCAGCCAGGCATTCATCTGTCCTATCTGTAATTCATGCCTCGTGGTACTGGGAGTAATCTGGAAACTGCTACTTTTGAGATCCTGCATGTTAATTATTTTCCCTAGTTCTTCAGATTCTGACTGCAGAATCACATTCTCTCCCTATTTATATCAATTGTCCCAATGTAGATCAGCATCTGGCTGACATACAGCCCCCAGCTGTTCTACCAGCGGGGAAGCAATATAGCATTTGGAGTCATATCTCTGGCTGCAGAAATGCCTGCCTATTCCCCTAATTAATGAATCCTCCATCACTGCTGTCCATCCAATCTCCTTTTCCTTCCCTCTAGACAGCTGGCCCACTGGGGGGAACCTGGAACTTGCCGTATGCATCGGCAGAGTTATCACCATCACTGATATCCATAATGAATAATGAATTTTCAAGTGGGACCTCAAGGCACTTCTGCACTAGCTGTCAAGTTCTCCTGGACTGTCTGGTGGTCACTCATGAAATATTCGCCTGCATGCCCCTAACATGTATATTAACATTCACTAAATATGTTATCCACATAACTCTCAGTCTGACATAACGATATAAGAACATAAGCACCAGGAGCAGAAGTACACTATCTGGCTCATCTGATCTTTTCATGACCTCAGTTCCACTTACCCACCGTCTCACCATAACCCTTAATTCCTTTACTGTTGAAAATTATCTATTTTAGTTTTGAAGCATTTACTGAGGAAGCCTCAAACACTTCACTGGACAGGGAATTCTATAGACTCTCAACCCTCTGGGTGAAGACGTTCCTTATCAATTCAGTCCTAAGTCTGCTCCCCTTAATTTTGAGGCGATGTCCTCTTGTCCTAGTTTCACCTGCTGGTGGAAATATCCTCTCTACTTCTATCTTATCTATTCCCTTCATAATTTTATTTGTTTCTATAAGATTCCCCATTGTTCTTTTAAATTCCAATGAATATAATCTCAGTCTACGCAGTCTCTTCTTATAAGCCAACCCCCTCCTCAACTCCGGAATCAACCTAGTGAACCTTCTCTGCATCCCTTCTAGTGCCAGTACATCCTTTCTCAAGTAAGGAGAACAAAACTGTACATAGTATTCCAGGTGTGGCCTCACCAGCTCCCTATGCAACTGCTACATAACGTCCCTCAATCCCTTGAGCAATGAAGGACAAAATTCCATTTGCCTTCTTAATTACCTGTTGCACTTGCAGCCCAACCTTCTGTGATTCATGCACAAGGACACCCAGGTCCCTCTGCACAGCTGCATGCTGTAATTTCTTACCATTCAAGTCATAGTCCTTCTTACCTGTTATTCCAACCGAAATGAATGACTTCACATTTATTAACATTGTACTCCAACTGCCAGACCTTTGCCTGCTCACTTAAACTATCTATGTCCCTTTGCAAAGCATCACAGTCCTCTGCATGCTTTGCTCTACCATTCATCTTAGAGTCATCCACAAACCTTGACACACTACATGTGGTCCCCACCTCCAAATCATCTATGTAAATTGTGAATAATCGCTGTCCCAACACTGATCCCTCAGGCACACCACTAGTCACTGATTGCCAACCAGAATAGCACTCATTTATCCCCACTCTTTGTTTCCTATTGGTTAACCAATTCTCTATCCATGCTAATACATTGCCTGTAACGCCTTGCATCTTTATCTTATGCAGCAGCCTTTTGTGCAGCACTTTGCCAAATGCCTTTTGGAAATCTAGATACACATCTACTGTTGTCCACTGTGTTTGTAATGTCTTCATTGAATTCCAGTGGATTAGTTAAGCATGACCTGCCCTTCATGAACCCATGGTGCATTTGCCCAATGGGACAATTTCTATCTAGATGTCTTGCTATTTCTTCCTTGATAATAGCCTCAGCACTTTTCCCACAGCAGAAGTAAAGCTAATTGGTCTATAATTCCCCATCTTTTGTCTATCTCCTTTTTTAAACAGTGGCGTCACATTTGCTGTTTCCAATCTACTGGAACTACCTCAGAGTCCAGTGAATTTTGGAAAACTACCATAAGTGCATTTGTTATTTCTCCCACCATCTCTTTTAGCACGTTATGATGCATCCACTTGTCTACCTTTAGTTCCATTTGCTTGCCCAAAACTACCACTTTTGTGACAATGATTATTTCCAGGTCCTCACCTACCTTCATCTCTTTGTCAATTACTGGCATGTTATTCATGTCCTCCACTGAGAAGACTGACACAAAATACCTGTTCCATGCCTCGGCCATTTCCTCATATCCCATTTCTAAATCCCCCTTCTCATCCTCTAAGGGACTAATGGTTACTTTAGCCACTCTTTTTGTTTATATATTTATAGAAACTTTTGCTATCTGTCTTTATATTTTGAGCTAGTTCTTTACTCATATCTATCTTACTTTTCTTTGCAGTTCTCTTTGTGGCTTTCTGTTGACCTTTAAAGCTTTCCCAATTTTCTAGTTTCCAGCTGATCTTGACCACGTCGTATGCCTTCTCTTTCAATTTGAGAGCCTCCCTTATTTCCTTACAGGTGCACCACAGTGACTCTAGCTGCCACTTAAGTTCTGAAACCCAGAATTCTGGTTTTTGCAGCTGGTGACTCTTCCTACACACATGTTCATCCAGGTTACATGAAGTTTCATTGATTCCCCACAAATCCACCGGACAGGCATTCTGCATGGCTGAGCTGTGCTGCCGTAACTTAGTCTTACTTTTGTACTTGAAATTAGAGATGAATGAATTGACAGCTCTCCTGTGTTCTTATTCCTTTTTTTTCCCTACCAAATGCAGCCTTTTCTGCAACTTTCTGATTCCTGCTTTCCTGGAAACTGACAAAGTTAGAAAAATTTTACAAAAACACTATCCTCACTCACTCACCAAACTCGCAGGTGTCCCATTGCCCACTCGATACAGTCTTGCAAGTCTACTGTGTCACAAGGTCCTTTGGATAGGTACACAATGTATACTTGTAGGTAAGTGGCATTTTGCAGGCGCAGAGCACCAGACAAGAAATAGTATTCCATGCATGTTAGCATACAGCTATTTCCCCTCAGCTGCAAATATAGACCTCAGTGGAAAAGGCCATTTAGAAATGTGCCTATAAAGATAGTTAGTAGTGAGAGATGTTCTTCTAATGATCAAGCATTTTTACATTATTTTACAAGTCTGGAAAGAAGCTAACAGAGTCCTGTTTTCTGAACCAGGTTGAATTGAAGTCTTCTGAAGTCTGGCATAATGGTTGACTACCATCCAGAACAAGCACTCTCATCTCTGCTTCATATTGAAAGACCATGAAGATCCCATTCATAACATTACACAGTGTAATATTTTAACAAAATTGTTATCTCTGTCAGCAGACAACGACAGTGAGGTTATGGAGTAAGCAATAGATGGAGATGAAGACCAGAGAGAGAGAGAGAAAAACACAGTTGGACGGACAAAGAAAAAGGTAAAGGTCAACCTGTGTGAATCAATTTCTGCTAAAGGGGACCATTAGTGGCTAACAATGGGTTGTTTTGATTTGATTTATTATTGCCACATTTACCAAGATATAATGAAAGGTATTGTTATGTGTGTTAGCCAGACAAATCATATCTTACATAAATACAGCAGGGTAATAGAACAAAATGCAGAATATGGTGTTACAGCTAAACAGAAGGTGCAGAGAAAGATCAACTCTAATATATGAGAGGTCCATTCAAAAGTCTGATAAAAGCAGGGAAGAAGCTGTCCTTAAATCTGTTGGTGTGTGTTTCAAACCTTTGTATCTTCTGCCCAATGTAAGAGGGTGAGAAAGAATATAACTGGGGTGGGAGAGATCTTTGATTATTTTGGCTGCTTTCCTGAGGCAGCAGAAAGTGCAGATGGAGGCAATGGAAGGAAAGATGGTTTTCGTGATGGACTGGGCGATGTTCACAACTCTGTAATTTCCTGTGGTCTTGGGCAGAAAGGTTGCAGCTTGTGGTCGCATCACATGTGATGACAAGGTCTGGTGTGTAGCAGTTAAATGGCTGACTCCTTTATGCCCTCTGGTCCTAGACTCTCCTACAAGAGGAAATAGCCTCTCTGCATCTTATATGTTTTAATAAAGAGCCTTTCAATCTTCTAAATGGCCATGAGTACAATCGACTCAATCTCTCCTCATAGGAAAATTCCTCCATACCTGGGCCTCCTTTATAGATTTGGCAATTTATAGCCTGCTAAACTTAGTGTTGAATTCATCAAATTAAGATCATGAGGGTGCAAATGGCTCTGCAGTAATCATTTTTAACTGGACACGCATATTGATTCCTTATGTTGAAGCTTTTGGTTTGTTGCCAGTCCCCATTGCCCTGAACCGTAATCTCTTTTCTCTTTTAGTCAGCATGTTTCTGACAAAAGGTCACTGATCAAAAACGTTAACTACTTCGGTCTCCTTAACCTATTATGGGTTTCTGGCATTTGCTGCTTTTATTTATTCATGCAGTCTTTCAAACTAACAGAGGGTTACATCAAGGGAATTGGCACAATCAAGAAAAGTCACACTCGAGTCACAGTAATGTAATTAACAAGGAGGCATTAGGAACTCCACTCAAATTTTGACAGCCTCATAGTAATGTGGGTAACATGCCTGCTTGTGATTTCCTGGCTCTCCCACCAGTTTTTAAATCACACATTAATTACAATAATTAGTTATCTTGGTGAGCAGAGGCTGTACAAATGTTTAGTCTGCTACTCTGCTGGGTTGCACACTGATCCACACTGGAGAACTTCCAGACTCTTACCCGAGAGGTCTCTGTTCATGAACAAATGTACATTTATGGAATTTCGAACACTGTCCCGATATTTGCACATCTGAAATAACAATGGTCCTGTCTGTGCACAGTTTCTGCAGGAGGCTTTACCTATAGAAATTGAAAGCTATACAGCTCCATGATGAACAACCACTAAAGAGAAGAACTCATTTATTTTCCAACTAAAGCCCAATTTATTATTGTTTTTGCTGAACTCATATCTCCATAATTATGTATATTTAATATTATTATTTGCAAAGTTCTTTCATTTATTCTTTCATGGGATGCAGCAAGGCCAGGATTTATAGCCTATCCCCTAGACGAGGTGGTGGTGAGCTGCCTTCTTGAACTGATACTGCCTAGCGTCAAGTTGTGGATCATTCAAAATCAGCTCCACTAGATGGGACTTGTGGTAATTTACATATCTATCAACAGATTCCCAAAAGCAATAGCTCTATTCAAGGTCAGTCATGGCAGGAGAGTCCCAGAAGGATGGTGGAAATACTACAAAGGTGTCCCACAGTGCTATTAGGAAAGTGGGTTCTGAATTTTGATCCATTAACAGTGAAAGAATGACAGTAAAGTTCCCAGTCACGGTGACTTGTGACTTGAAAAGGAACTTGCAGGTAGTTCTTACATGTACCTCCTGTCCTTGTCTTTCTGGGTGGAGAGTTGGGTTCACACGATATAAGGTGCCAGAAAATGACAATATCCAACAAAAGAAAATCCAGTCATCTTTTCTGTACATTCAATGAAATTTCCATTCTGAATCCCATATACATTACCATTAACCTTGGACTAACCATATATTGAATGGACATTTTCAGAATTTGAGCAGTTACGAATGGTGCTGAACATTATGTAATCATCAGTGAACAACCCCACTTCTCATCTTGTGGTGGAGGGAAAGTCATCTAGACTCAAAACAGTAGCTTGCTTTCTCTCCATGAAAGCTGCCTGACTCACTGCGATCTCCAGCATTTTTTTGTTTTCATATTCCAACTTACAAACGATTTTTCCTGATTCCCATTGACTCCAGTTTTGCTTGAGTTCATTGGTGCCACATTCAGTTAACTGAGCCCTTGGTGTCAAGTACAGTCATTTGCACCTCCCCTCTAGAGTTATGTCCAGATAACTGGTTAGTTGTATAAAACTTGAGTATTGCTGAAAGTTTTTGTTAAAGCTTTTCATCAGGACATTTACAAGATTTATCGATGTAAGGGTAAACATCATCTTAAGATGTGTGACAAGAGCATGCGGTCTAGTTGGGAAGTGGCATTGTTCTGGAGAATGCATCTAATGGCAGGACCCAGGACAAAGGGATGAGTGTGCTCCTCTGGGCCCAGTCTGCCTTGGCCAGGGCAGGGCCCCTGTGCTCAGGTCTCAGTCTCGAGTAAGGAGAAAAGAGGGGCTGATAATTTCTGTCTCTGCCTTTAAATAAGGGTTTCATCAGTATCCTAGCCAATATTAATCTTTCAACCAATGTTTGTAAAACAGATATCTGGTGTACTTAGCCCAGAGTTTTTTGCCTCTGTTTTTCTTGCTGCTTGTATATTGGCTGTTGTGTTTTCTACATTACAACACCAAAAATGCACTTCATTGTAAAATGCTTCAGGACATTGATGCTGAGGTTATGAATAGTGTTGAGTCATTTTTTTCCCATATACGTGCTCTTCACCGAAAGAAAGGAAGGAATGTCATTGGCAGACAGTCAGAGCCCAGCTTTCACACTGCGACTGCCTCAACCTAGAGTGATTTAATATAAATTATGGTCATGTTGGTTTTCATTCCTTTCACTGTGTCTCCTCTTGGCAACTGAGTTCAGAGGCATGGCTGAAAGCAGAGTCTCACTGTGTGGGGAATCCCATCATTGTAAGATGTAGCATTCCTGTGAGCAGCCCTTCAACAAGACATTGATTGGGATTGTAACCATTGTCAAGCTGTTCATGAGTGATGTGTCTGCAGCATGTTAACAAACAAACTGCATGCAGCCTGACAATTGTGGGTATTTCATGTCCTGAACTGACTGAACATCTGCAGTGGCTGAACCAACTGAGGCTCCTTTCTTTATAGAGTCATACAGATGTACAGCATGGAAACAGACCCTTCGGTCCAAATTGTCCATTCAGTCCAGATATCCCAACCCAATCTAGTCCCACCTGCCAGCACCTGGCCCATTTCCCTCCAAATCCTTCCTATTCATATACCCATCCAGATGCCTTTTACACAACACCAGGTTATAGTCCAACAGGTTTAATTGGAAGCACACTAGCGTTCGGAGCGATGCTCCAATTAAACCTGTTGGACTATAACCTGGTGTTGTGTGATTTTTAACTTTGTACACCCCAGTCCAACACCAGCATCTCCGAATCATATCCTATCCATGCCCCTCATAATTCTGAGTAGTCCAAGATGGAGGATCGGAAAAAATTCTGGCTGTAACAGCTGCCCTTTTTTCAGGTATTTTAGGTGTTGGAGGTGATTTTCTCGAATTCCAGGAGCAGCAATTACTGTTTTATATGCTGTTGCATTGTTTTGGAACTTTAAGAAAGAGAGATAGCAGCAGCCTGATACCAGATTGCAAGGTTATGACTTATTTGATAGGGTCGCAGTTGCGACCCTCTCCCACTTGCCAAGAAGACGGATGGAAGTGGGAGAGGTGATGGCCTGGTGACAATATTGCTAGACTGAGATGCAGATAATAATCTGGGTACCTGGGTTCAAATCCTGCCATGACAGACGGTAGAATTAAAATTCAATTAAAACAAATTTGGAATTAAGAATCTAATGATAACCATGAATCCATTGCTGGATGTCAGGAAAACCCATCTGGTTCATTAATGCCCTTTAGCGAAGGAAACTGCCATCCCTATCTAGTCTGGCCTACATGTGACTCCAGACCAACAGCAATGTGGTTGACTCTTAACTGGCCTCTGGACAATTAGGGATGAGTGGTAAATGCTATCGGGTCAGTGACACCCTCATCACATGAATGAATTAAGAAAAAAAAGACCAAGTACAACAAGGAATAGTTGATATGTAGATAAGGTTAGATGAAATATAGGGAGAAGTCTTGAGGGAGGTCGGAAAAGGAGAGATCGCGGGCCAGCAGAGTGTAAAATTGGATGTAATGCTGTTTTTCTGGCATCTACTTTCTTGCCATCAATGTAATGGTATGTGTAGCAGTGGTGGCCTACTCTCGGATCCACAAATTGCTAATTAATTACCACACCACTTTCAGGTCTCTTCCCTCCCCCGCCATCAATTTTCTCCTGGTGGGTAGACACCAAGTGCAAAGCCTAGCAGTTGTCACTGCTTGGAAGGTGATGGACAAGGTGAGTGGGTATATCTTGTTTATGGGGCCCTTGTTCCCATTAGAAGCCCTCCTGCTCAAGATCTTCCACATTTCTGCATTGCCCCTCTGCCCCTGGTCTATCCACTCCAGTCCACCACCCATGTTGATCTCTGGCTACCAGGACCTGCCAAATGTGCCCCGGTTACTCCCACCCCCAACCAGCTTCAGTGTCCAGTTTCAGTGACAATCTCATTTGGTGACAATATGCAGTTCCGGCAGTGGCCATCAATGTCAGTGGCACTGTTTGGACCTTGGAGCTGCCAGCCATTTAATTGCCTGCAGATTTTGGAGCTGGTACTTTCACACTCGATGGAGCCAATTCATTCCAGTGTTGAAGTGGTGCCAGCTCCATGATAGTGGTCACTATCTCATCTCTTTGGAACAGAGCTGGAGGCCCACAGTAGCAGCTCATCTGTACTGGTGAACACTGTATTAGCTGTTATACAGGCTCAGACTCCTGCCATTGTGACTGTAAATATCAGGGTTTAAAGGGGCTTGCTAGGCTCTGCCAACAGTCCATCAACCCATTCCCCAATTGATTACTAAGATTGCAGTGGTGCTGTGCTGATACAAGTCTGCTGTCCTCTCTTTGGAAGATATTGTCCATCTTCCATCTCCTGCCTCTCCATCTGTGCCCTTTTTACTGCATCTCAGCCAGCAATGCCATAGTGTGGCCATCAATGCCAAGGAAATAGAGATCAAAGTCAGACCTTTGAAGTCCAGAGCTGCTCAATGTTCTGCGAGACCATTTATTGTCTCCCAGTAACAAAACCAGTATCTAGTGTTTTCTATTGTGAGAATTCATTTCAGTAACACTGATAATTCAGGCTGGCACCATGGAAGCTAATAGTTAATGGAAATTGACGATAACCTAATTGAGTTCACTAATGATATTAAGTGAAAGGAACATACATCCAACTTGTCATGGTAAAGCTAAGATAATAACTACTGTATAGTCTAGTATCATAACCACGAGCCTTCCTTGTCCCCTAGAATGTTGGGGTTGTGTACTTAAAATCATACAATGCAGTACGAGACAATTATGTGATTACATAGATTTGATCTAGGGGTGCAGCATTAACTCCAAGCTGAATCTCCTCCTAGTAACAGAGTAGTAATATCATTTGAAAAGTAATTCAATTAACTGTTAAATCTGCAAAAAGATATTAATCTTATTAACAATAGTGACTGAGTAAATGAAGGCAAGGATAGGCCATTCACTTTTATTCCTGATGAAGGGCTTTTGCCCGAAACGTCGATTTCGAAGCTCCTTGGATGCTGCCTGAACTGCTGTGCTCTTCCAGCACCACTAATCCATTCACCCCATCAAGTCTGCTTCACCATTCAAACAGTTCATTGCTGATCATCCTTCATGGCTGATACCTCTGCCTATTTATCCCTGCTATCACTATGTCTCTTGCCACTGGTCTCAAGAATGAATTACCTCTTGGACATGTTCAATGATTGAGCTTCCATAGTTCTCTGGAGCTGCTTCATCAATGACCTTCCCTCCATTATAAGGTCAGAAGTGGGGATATTCACTAATGATTACACAATGTTTAGCATTATTCACAACTCCCTCAGACAGTGAAGCAGTCCATGTTCAAATGTGACAAGACCTGGACGATATCCAAGCTGGGGCTGACAAGTGGCAAGTAACCTTTACACAACACAAGTGCCACAGGATCACCATCTCCAACAAGAGAGAATCTAGCCTTTATCTTACACATTCACTATTGTTACCATCACTGAGTTTCCCACTACCAACATCATTGACCAGAAACTCAACTAGACTCACGAGATACAATGGCTATAACAGCGGTTCGGAGGCTAGGAAACCTGCAGTGAGTAACGCTCCTCCTCCTGATTCCCCAAAACTACAAAGCACATGTCAGGAGTGTGATGGAACGCTGCCCAATTGCCAGGATGGGTGCAGCTCCAACAAAACTCAAGTAGCTTAATGTCATCTAGTACAAACAGCTCTGTTTATTGACACCACATCCACTCCCATCCACTCCCATCATCACTGATGCTCAGTAGCTGCAGTGGGTACTATCTACAAGATACACTGCAGAAATTCATCAAGGCTCCCTACTCAGTACCTTCCGAACTTAGGACCACCATCATCTAGACAGACAAGGGTAAAAGATATATTGAAACACCACCAACAAAAGTTCCCCATGAAACCACTCACCATTCTTTCGGTGCTGCTGTGTCAAAATCCTGAGATTTGCTCTCACTCTCAAATTTGGTAATCTCACCAAAAGGACTGCAGCATTTCAAGAAGGCTGCTCACCACCACCTTCTTGAGGGCAACTCGGGATGGGCAATAAATGCTGGCCCAGCCAGTGAGGCCAAGGTCCATGATTAAAGAACAAAGAACATTACAGCACAGGAACAGGCCCTTCGGCCCTTCAAGCCTGCGCCGATCCATATCCTCTATCTCAATCAGCTGTCTATTTTCTAAGAGTCTGTATCCCTCTGCATCCTGCCCATTCATGTATCTGTCTAGATACATCTTAAATGACGTTATCAAGCCTGTCCCTACCACCTCTGCTGGCAACGCGTTCCAGGCACCCACCACCCTCTGCGTGAAGAACTTTCCCTGTATATCTTCCCTAAACTTTTCCCTTCTCACTTTGAACTCATTACCCCTAGTAGTTGAGTCCTCCACTCTGGGAAAAAGTTTCTTGCTATCCACCCTGTCTACACCTCTCATGATTTTGTAGGCTTCAATCAGGTCCCCCCTCAACCTCCTTCTTTCCAATGAAAATAATCCTAACCTACTCAACTTCTCCTCATAGCTAGCACCCTCCATACCAGGCAACATCCTGGTGAACCTCCTCTGCACCCTCTCCAAAGCATCCAAATCCTTTTGGTAATGTGGCAAACAGAACTATACGCAGTATTCCAAATGTGACCGAACCAAAGTCTAATGAATAAATAATAATCGTGTCCATTTTAAATGACATGCCCCTTATTTTGATACTGTGCCTTGAGGTTCCACTCAACAGCCAGGGAAAACATCCTATCTACATCACCCTGTGATGCCCTGTAAGAATTATCTTGGTCTTTCCAGTCTAATCCTGTTCGAATTTTATGGGTTTTCATGAGATCCCCCTCAATCTTGTAAATGCTGATTAACATTGTCGTCTTCGGAACAAGATCAGACAGGAGGGTGTCATAGACTATGAGTTCCCTGATTGGGGCAGTTAACATGATTCAATCAGGGAGCTCTGGCTGACAGATATAAACAGGAGTGTCAGGGATTGTGATCACTATAGGAACTGACTCTGGGCTAGTTGGGTCAGTGTCCTTTACTATGCGCATGTAAATAAAGGGTGACTTGGCCATTGGATACCAGCCTTCATGGAGTTACATAAAGTATAATTCTAACCAATCCAGTCTCTTCCATACATTAGTCTATCCCAGGAATCAATTTGGTAAACTTATTTTGCACTCCGTGAAAATAGCCAGAACATTTTTCCTCAGATAAGGAGACTAAAACAGTACACAATACTCCAGGTGTGCTGTCACCTGTACAATTGAAGCAAGACATCTCTGTTCCTGCTCCTGTACTTGAATTCCCTCACTATGAAGGCCTATCATTTGGCTTCTTTACTGACTGCTGTACCTCACACTTACTTTCAGCATCCGGTGTATGAGGACACTAAAGTTGCACCTCCCCTTACCCAAACTATCATGTAGAGTCATAGTCATAGAGATATATAGCATGGAAACAGACCCTTCTGTCCAACTCATCCATGCTGACCAGATATCTTAAACTAATCTAGTTCCATTTGTTAGCACTTGGCCCATATCCCTCTAAACCCTTCTCATTCGTATACCCATCCAGATGCCTTATAAATGTAGTAATTATACCAGCCTCAACCACTTTCTCCAGCAGCTCATTCCATACATGCACCAACCTCTGCATCACAATATTGTTGCTTAGGTCCCTTTTAAATTTTTCCCCTCACACTTTAATTCTATGCCCTCTAGTTCTGGACTCTCCCACGCCATGTAAAAGGCTTGTCTGTTTAATAATCTGACTGCCTGTTTTGCTACAAAAGTAGATAACCTCACATTTGTCGCATTATGTTGCAAGTGTCATGTATTTGCCCATTTAGTTAACTTGCCCAAATCAAACTGAAGATTTCAATGATACGTCTCAGTGTTGCAACTCAGGAAACCTCACTCTCAAATGGCAGTCTCTGTTATATATGCAGCAGAGGAAGATGGTGATCAGACAAGGTGCAAGATTGACTGGTCTCTTTTCTCTTGGGTCTTTTCTAAACCAGCTGAACTTAATGCCTCTTCAAATACCCTTTGAATGCCCTTCAAAACAGTCAACCTTCAAAGGCCATGGCCTTCAGCAACTGCCTCACAGTTGTCAGTGTCAATATCCGCCATCATCATATCTCACTTTCTTGAATAGCAAAGCAATGTTCTGTCAAGCATGTGAATTATGATCCAGTTATTTCTATTTTTAAAGGCCCTGATACCTCTGCGGTGAGTGAGGATGCACCCAGGGCAGGTGGGTGTCAGGGGGTGGAGCACATCCTGCATTGGATCCTTGCTAGTTAGGAATTCTGACACATTTAAATTGATTGCACAATCATCTCCCTGCCTCTCCAACGGGTACTGAAGAAGTTTGGGGAATGGTTTCCTGAGCTTCGTAGGATCCTTCCTTTTACATCCAGGCCTAATGTGGGATTGAATTTTCTTTGAGACACGTTGGAAATCAATTTGTGAACTAATTGCATTTCTGATTAGTAATTAAGAAGTGAATAATTAAGATCATTGTTGGAAAAATGATGCTAATACTCTCAAACTTGTAAACTTTTACTGTCCTTATTGGTAAATTGGAGGCGGGAAGCTAGACACTGCCTTACTGAGTGTTAAAGACTGATCATAGTGTTTGTGAAACAAATGCACACAAAACAAAATCCAGTTACCACCACTATTTAAGGCAAGGTATTTTCCATAGCTCGGTGAAATGCACCTGCCTGAGTCTGAAGGTGTGGGTTCAAATCCTACTTCAGTGTAAAAATTAGAATTGCGCCAAGTATAACTAGAGGAGAGCAGCACTGTTAGAGATACATCACATAAAAATGTTAAGGGGGCTCCTGCCTACCAGCTTAGTCGACGTTAAAGACTTATGACATTAAAAAAGATTCTCCTGAATTTTCATAGTGCAGTCAGTGGGATTTTGCTGCACACAATTTTGTGGCCTCATTCCTTACCCCTCGGACAGTGACGACATGTCAAAAGTATTTCATTGGTTGTAATGTGCTTTGGAATGTGGATAGAGGGCATTCCTAATGGATAATGTTCTAAGGGCCCAATATATTTCTCAGAGTAAGATGATCCCTCCCAGAGGGAATTAGTTACATTCTTGTGTTGACCTAAGACTGTCTGAACCAAAGAGCTTTCATTAAATAACACTTCCTCAGTCCTTTTGATTGCCAATTATGTTTGCCTGGGGAAGTTTCTGCAGTAACTGCCTGACCCCATTTGAGCAAACGGCCCAAAATTTGGGATAGCCTACAAAATCTGATCCCAGGAATGTCTAAACCAACATGCTGTCAGTGGTACTTAGTTCCCACTCTGTTACCATAATGTCTGAGGAAAGATAGCGGAAACTACATTTCCTCCTGGGCTTCTGATAAGACTGCAGTCATGATGAAGCTATTGCATAATTCATTGCTCATAAATCTGCCAGATGAACATTAGGTCAATTTTTTTTCAGTTTCCAACCATTTACTGACTCCTTCCCCAGGAGAAAGTGAGGGCTGCAGATGCTGGAGATCAGAGCTGAAAATGTGTTGCTGGAAAAGCGCAGCAGGTCAGGCAGCATCCAAGGAGCAGGAGAATTGACGTTTCGGGCATAAGCCTGAAGAAGGGCTTATGCTTGAAACGTCGATTCTCCTGTTCCTTGGATGCTGCCTGACCTGCTGCGCTTTTCCAGCAACACATTTTCAGGTCTGACTCCTTCCTCAGGTTGCTTCAGCTGAGTTCTGGGCCTATATGGCCCGTACCATCAAATCACATTGTCACTTACTTCCAAATCCATGGTGCCATTTCATTCTGCCTTTATCTGTATCCGTTATAGCACTTATCCATATTTCTGTTGTCCTCAGAATTCCTATGTTCAATAGACATCATGTTGACTGATTGTCTTCATCTACACAAACTTCAATTCCCCTCTGTTGTGTTACTCAAACCATGTCCCTTCCACTTGAATCCAGTTCTCTCAGCAGCAGCTCACTGAACATCCTCACCCTTATTTACAAATTGCCACATGTGGGTGGCACGGTGGCACAGTGGTTAGCACTGCTGCCTCGCAGCGCCAGAGACCCGGGTTCAATTCCCGCCTCAGGCGACTGACTGTGTGGAGTTTGCACGTTCTCCCCGTGTCCGGAGCAACCGGTTTCCTCCGGGTGCTCCGGTTTCCTCCCACAGTCCAAAGATGTGCAGGTCAGGTGAATTGGCCATGCTAAATTGCCCGTAGTGTTAGGTAAGGGCTGGAAATGTGTTGCTGGAAAAGCGCAGCAGGTCAGGCAGCATCCAGGGAACTGGAGAATCGACGTTTCGGGCATAAGCCCTTCTTCAGGAATGAGGAAAGTTTGTCCAGCAGGCTAAGATAAAAGGTAGGGAGGAGGGACTTGGGG
>NC_057712.1:119929044-119931844 GCF_004010195.1 Chiloscyllium plagiosum
TCTGTCTGTCTGTGTGCATCTGTATGTGAGAGAGAGTTTGTATGTGTGTGTCTGTGTGTATCTGTATGTGAGAGAGAGTGTGTGCGTATCTGTGTGTTTGTGTGTGTGTACATATCTGTGTGTATATCTGTGTTTGTGTGAGTGTGTCTGTATGTGAGAGAGAGTGTGTGTATCTATGTACGTGTGAAGATCAATTGCTTGGATTGCTGGTTTGCAATGGAGAGTGATGCCAGCAGCCTAGGTTCAATCCTACGAAGGGGTCTTAATCTTTCCTCTTGCCTGAGGTATGTTGATCCTCCACCATCAGTCATCTCTTTCTAAAAGATAGATCAGATCAATGGCTTGATCGGACTATGGTGACTTTACAATGTGGAGGATCATGATAAGCTTTAAGAGGATGTAGTCATACATCTGGGCACTTGGCAGACAAAATTTAACACAGAGGTGGAAAGGAATTCATTTTGCTAGAAAGAACAATGATAGACAATAAAAAAGATTCTGAAAGGAGTGCCCATAAATCATTGAAGGTTGACAAAGTAGCCAATAAACATGAAAGGGTCCTTGGCTTTATATATAGAGGCACATAGTGCAAAAGCAAAAAAATTATGATAAGCCTTAATAAAACACTGTTTTGACTATGGGATGAGATGGGGGAGGGGTTATTGGTGATGGGACTGGATTAATTGCCCATGTAGAGAGCTAGCAAGGCAAACACGGGCTGAATGGTTTCCTTCTGTGCTATAGCCCTTATGTGGTTCTATGATTCTGTGTTTGGACAAATGTACCTTTGAGTGGACAGCTTGCTGATACTGTGCTTTGATTACCTGGGTATGACACTGGACAACATCAAAGAGATCAGGAATAAGTCAGAACTGTATAGTAGAATGAAACAAAAGTACAGGCTTTCACTCATTTGGTGATATGATTAATCAGTTTAGATTTAGAAACTGTAAATCATTTGCATGAATCTTTCTGTCCATACCAATCTTAAATGAGGTTTGTGGGTTATCTCACTCTTATTGACCAAAAATCTTGCTCCTGCCAGTGCTGACAGCTCTGATTATGCATCATGAATGAATAATTATTTCATCGTGATGTGTTCATCTCATGACCTGCTCTATGATTAAAGGAGTAAAGCTCCACAGTGCAAACACATCTTCAGATCAACTTGTTTGTTTCAGTCTGTTAAGTATCCTTTGATGTGGTGCAATGGTACACTGATCACACCAGGGAGATGGAACAATGCTGAGTAGTTTAAACATTATTTAACAAGTGACTCATACTTCTAGTCTCATGTGATAAACTCTCAGCATTCAGAGAGAATTAAAGGCCACAAGGCCAACTGCTATAGGCCTTTCAATGTTGGTTAATATTTAGACTGCCAACTGTACCCTGAACCAAATCCATTTCCTGAATCGACTGTTCCCTTTATAGACATGATAGAGCATGTATTGTAAATTTGTATTTAAGATTTCCAGTTTCCCAACCCACTCTGCAAAAGGCAATTGTTAAACCGAATAACTCAGACGGTTGGGGAATGTGATTGGTGATTTTAAGGGAGTAAACTAGATTGAAATGGAATTATCGAACCATGGGGCTTTACAGTACAGAAGATGACCAATCAACCCATCATGTTTGTGCTGGACCTTTGTAAGAGCAATATGGAATGATCAAATTCATCATTAAATGAAATGGTTGATGTACTGAGGTAAGAGAATCTGCTTCCCCTGCCTACTCTTGACTGCAGTTCCACATTACACTGATCAGTCTTTGTTAGTGGTCCAGGAAACCATTCAACTGTATATCCAGCCAGACCTCAAGAAGAAGGCCTCAGTCCAGGTAAACTATACCTTGTCAACATTATTCAAGCTCAGAGAACAAATTTTTAAAAAGCATTAGTAAAGATAGTTTTTAAAAAGTTACAAACTTTTCCACAAAACTGGATAGTCTTCCATCTCTTCTCCTCCTGATGAGCTTGCTCGCCATTTTCTAGCATCATCCATATTTTCAAATGAAAAATGATAAATAATAGTTGCATTAGGACAGCCTATGAACAGGTGTACCAATTAATAAAGTCTGTAGTGCACAAGAATATACTTACTTAACAGTGCAATAGAGGATCTTTATTAAAACATCTGGATTTTAACCAGTTCTCTAATCACTGTTCTGAGCTATGTAAGAACACTGGGAGCAATACCCTTCTCACCGAAGATAACCAATCAAGATGGTTCCTTAACCCATTCACCGTAAATCCTGTTCAAACAGCTGTCTAAGATTTACTACGCATCCCGTGTCTAGGATTATGACTCAAACAAACAAAAACAGAAATTGTTGGAGAAACTTAACAGTTCCAACAGCATCTGTGAAGATTAAAAACAGAGGCAACGTTTCAGATCCACTGACCAACCTTCAGAATATGGCTGATCAACTGTTCTACATCAACCAGTTTGGATTCAAAAATGTTATTTTCACAAACTCACAACAGGATCCACAGCTTAGGGCTTTGAAGAGGTGGGGTGACAAGGCTGGGGGGTGGGGTGAGGGTGGTTGCTGGTCATCCATTGTTTAGCAAATTCCCATTTCCAAATTAGTCATAGAATGAGAGAGTCATAGAGACATACAGCACGGAAACAACTTGATCCAACTTGTCCATGCCGACCAGGTATCCCGCCCCAACCTAGTCCCATCTACGAGCACCCGGCCCATATCCCTCCAAACCCTTCCTATTCATATACCCATCCAAATGCCTTTTAAATGTTGCAATTGTACCAGCCTCCACCACTTCCTCTGGCAGCTCATT
>NC_057712.1:119932504-119941361 GCF_004010195.1 Chiloscyllium plagiosum
TATGCTCACATCCAAATCATTTATATAAATGATGAAAAGTAGTGGACCCTGCACCGATCCTTGTGGCACACCACTGGTCACAGGCCTCCAGTCTGAAAAACAACCCTCCACCGCCACCCTCTATTCTCTACCTTTGAGCCAGTTGTGTATCCAAATGGCTAGTTCTCCCTGTATTCCGTGAGATTTAACCTTGCTAACCAATCTCCCATGGGGAACCTTGTCAAATGCCTTACTTAAGTCCATATAAATCACGTGTACTGCTCTGCCCTTATCAAACCTCTTTGTTACTTCTTCAAAAAACTCAAACAAGTTCGTGAGACATGATTTCCCACACACAAAGCCAAGTTGACTATCCCTAATCAGTCCTTGCCTTTCCAAATGCATGTACATCCTGTCCCTCAGGATTCCCTCAAACAACTTGCCCACCACTGAGGTCAGGCTCACCGGTCTGTAATTCCCTGGCTTGTTCTTACTTGGATCTAAGTGAGCATAGGCCATCCTTTGAGTTGCAATTACTTTCAGTGTGTTTACTAACTTCTCAAACCTGTCTTTGCAGTTATTTTACACTAAAAACTTTAAATTCCCAAAGTAGAAAGTCTTATTCCTGAAAATTATGAATTATGACATCACATGTTCATAACACAATAAACAAAGAAGACCAGCTGGCCCATCATGTCTGTCCTGGCCCTTTGTCAGAGCGACATAGAAATGATGAAATTCATCTTTAGATACAATGAGTGGTCTACTACTGAAAGGGAACAAATTGTGACTTCAGTCCTAAATAGAGGTTCATGAAATGTGAGTCCACTCCAATGTTAACTCGCAAACTGTAGCTGATTTCATTAGGTAACCAAGAAGTACCTTTTGCTATGGAGACTGACATCTGGCTAATAGAAACATAGAAAACATTTTAAAAAGGAGCAGGAGTAGGCCATTCAGTCCTTTATCGAGAACTGCTGCACCATGACCAATCATTGTATTCAGTAGCCTGTCCTTGCTTTCTCCCCTTACTCTTTGATCCCTTTAGCCCTAAGAATTATCTCTATCTCTTTCTGGAAAAAATTCAATATTTTGACCTGAACCGCAATCTGTGGCAGAGAATTCCACAGGTTCATCACTCTCTGGGTGAAGAGATTTCACTTCATCTCGGTCCCGAATGGCTTACCTGTATCTTTAAATTGTGATCCCTGTTTCTGGACTCTCTGGTCATTGGGAACATCCATCCTGCATTTATCATGTCGACTCCAGTTCAAATTTTACAGGTTTCTATGGAATCCCTCCTCATTCTTCTAAGCTCCACTGAATGCAGTCCTAATGGATCCAGTATCTCTTCATTCCTCAGTCCTGCCATCTAGGATTAACAATGCCTAAATATGGCTCGAACAAACAAAAACAGAAATTACTGGAGAAACGCAGCAGGTTTGTTGCACTCCTTCCATAGTCTGAACATCCTTCCTCAGATAAGGAGACCAAAACTGAACACCATACTCAAAGTCTGGTCTCACCAAGGCCCACACAATTACAGCAACACATCCTGTTCCTCTACTCAAATCATCTCACTGTGAAGATCAACATAGTATTTTGTCTTCTTCACCACCTGCTGAACATGCATATTTCACCATTTAGAGTCACAGAGTCATAGAGCTGTACAGCAACGGAAACAGATTCTTTGGTCCAACTCGTTCATGCCGACCAGATATCCCAAACTAATCTAGTCCAATTTAGAATCAGAGAGTCATAGAGATGTACAGCACTGAAACAGACCCTTCGCTCCAACTCATCCATGCCAACCAGATATCCTAATTTAATTTAGTCCCATTTGCCAGCAATTGGCCCATATCCCTCTAAACCCTTCATATACATATACCCATCTAGATGCCTTTTAAATGCTGGAATTGTACTAGCCTCCACCACTTCACCTGGCAGCTCATTCCATACATGCACCACCCTCTGAATGAAAAAGCTGCCCATTAGGTCCCTTTTAAACTTCTCCCCTCTCACCTTAAACCTATGTACTCTTGTTTTGGACTCCCCCACCCCAGGAAAAAGTCCTTGTCTATTTACTCTATCCATGCTCTCATGAGTTTATAAACCTCTATAAGGTCACCCATCAGCCTCCAATGAACTAGGAAGCAGCCCCAGCCTATTCAGCCTCTCCCTGTAGCTCAAATCCTCCAATCCTGGCAACATCCATTTCTGAATCCTTTCAAGTTTCAAACATCCTTCCTGTAGGACGTATAGCAGAATTGTACATGGTAGTCCAAAAGTGGCCTAACTAATGTCCTGTACATTCATAACACAACCTCCCAACTCCTATACTCAAGCTCTGACCAATAAAGGGAGGAATACCAAATGCACCCTTCACTAACCTATCTTCCTGAGACTCCACTTTCGAGGAATTATGAACCTGCACTCCAAGGTCTCTTGTTCAGCAACATTCCCCAGGAGCTTGCCATTAAGTGTCTAAGTCCTGCCCTGATTTTCCTTTCCAAAATGCAGTACCTCACATTTATCTAAATTAAACTCCTCAGCCCATTGGCCCATCTGCTCAAGATCCCATGGTACTCTACAGTAACCTTCTTCACTGTCCACTACACTTCCAATTTTGGTGTCATCTGCAGACTTACTAACTTTACCTCCTATGTTCACATCCAAATCATTTATATAAATAATAAGAAGTAGTGGACCCATCACTGACCCTTGTGGCACACCACTGGTCACAGGCCTCTAGTCTGATAAGGAAGCGTCCACCACCCTCCTCTGTCTTCTACCTTTGAGCCAGTTCTGTATTAAAATGGCTAGTTCTTCCTGTATTCCATGATATCTAACCTTGCTAATCAGACTACCATGGGGAACCTTGTAGAACACCTTACTGAATTCCATATAGATCACATCCACCGCTCTACCCATATCAATCTTTTTCGTTGCTTCTTCAAAAATCTCAATTAAGTTTGTGAGACATGATTTCCCATACACTAAGCCATGTTGACTATCCCTAAACAGTCCTTGCCTTGGAGAAGGACACTCAGTTCTTGTTGCAGTTCACCATTTCCAAATCTATCACCATTCAGATGATAATGTGCCTTCCTGCTTTTTTTTCCACAAGTGGATAACCTCACATTTACCGACATTATGATTCATCTGCCATGCAGTTGCATAAACACTAAAATGTCTCAGCATCTTTATCACAGCTTACCCTCCCACCCAGCTTTGTGTCATCAGAGGGACTTGGGTGTCCTTGTGCATGAATTGTAGAAGGTTGGTCTGCAGGTGTAACAGGTAATTAAGAGGGCAAATTAAATTTTGTCCTTTATTGCTAGAAGGATTGAGCTTAAAAGCGGGGGTTATGTTGCAGCTGTACAGGGTGCTGGAGAGGCCACACCTGGAGTACTGCCTGCATTTTTAATATCCTTACTTGAGAAAGGATGCACTGGCACTAGAAGGGATGCAGAGGAGATTCACTAGTTTGATTCCAAAGTTGAGAGGGTTTGGCTTATGAGGAAAGATTGAGTCGACTGGGATTATATTCAATGGAAATTACAAGAATGAGGGGGGATCTTATGGAGACATATAATATTATGAAGGGAATAGATAAGATAGAAGCAGGGAGAATATTTCCACTGGCGGGTGAAACTAGGACTAGAGGGCACAGCCTCAAAATTAGGGGGAGCAGATTTAGGACTGAATTGAGGAAGAACGTCTTCGCCCAGAGGATCATGAATCTGTGGAATTCCCTGCCTCGTGAAGTGGTCGAGGCTTCCTCATTGAATGTTTTTAAAAGTTAAGATAGATAACTTTTTGAACCGTGGAGGAATTAAGGTTAAGGTGAGATGGAGCTGAGACCAGGAAAAGATCAGCCATGATCTTATTGAATGACGGAGCGGGCTCAAAGGGCCAGAGGGCCTACTCCTGCTCCTAGTTCTTATGTTCTTATGTTCAAAGAATGGGAATGTGATAAAACCTTTTCCCAGAGAATGTAGGATTTCTAGTTTTGCCAACTACAGAGAAACTGACAGTGTGGAACCCAATTCTGTGGGAAAGGAAGCCCAGGTTTGGCTCCTTCCTTCTGTCAAGATGACCTCCTGTTTATCTGAAAGCTGTCATGCCAGTTGTTGGTGGAGGCGGAGGAACCACTAAGAGATTTGAGACTTCAACACAGCCTGGCTTTGAGTTTTAAGAACATGCTCTGAGCACTTTGCAACATATTAGCTCATTAACTGCAAAGGCTGCAGTGAATACACAAGAGCTGGGGTTAAGAAGCAATTATGACCATGACGTGGATGTGCTAGTGGACTGAGGTGCTTGTTGTGATAATGGATTGAGGTATTCATGTGTACTAACCTGGGATCAATCATAGTCTGCTATGAAAGTCAAGTTAAAAAAATTCATCCACTAGTCTCCCTTGCATTTCAAATAACGAACTCTTTCACTGAGAGCTAGAAGCCAATCGTCAAGCCAGTTTGAAAGAAAACAGAACCAAAGAATTCCAACCAACCTATCTAGCCAAGGCTCTTGAAATTGACCATAGAATTACCGACTCCACACGATCTGCTCCTCATGAATGACACAATGATCTTTTAAATTTTACCTTTTTTTTGGCCTCATCTCTCATTTCTAATCTGTGTGGATTTGTGTTACATTAGTATTCTTCTTACATTCAGTAGTTAATAAATACCCTCTTCCATTAACTCAAGAAAACCTGGTTAAAACTAGGTTTAGGGTGAGAGGAGAAAGATATAAAAGGGATCAAGGGGATATTTTTTCACACAAAGTGTGGTACATGTATGGAATGAGCTGCCAGAGGAAGTGGCGAAGGCTGGTACAATTGCAAAATATGAAAGGCATCTGGATGGATATATGAATAGGAAGGCTTAGAAAGATATGGCCAAGTGATAGCAAATGGAGCTAGATTAATTTAGGATATCTGGTCAGGATGGACGAGTTGGACCGAAGGGTCTGTTACCATGTTGTATATCTCTATGACTCTATGGCTCTAAATTGGCTCCTTTTGAAGCATAAATTCACTTAGATTTGAGAGAAAAGTGTCCACAAGGGAAAAGATCATTTTGTAAACTAATCCTGACTGTACCTAACCAAGCAGATGCATGAATACTGAAGTTCATCCCTCCTTGCCCAAATTTGGGGTATCAAGTCTGGAACCTTCATAATTTGGGGAAGCTCCTCCAGGGATTAGTTGGAACAAACGCACTATACAACGCTGCTATTGAGGCACTGAATTCTTTGCTCTGTGCATTCTTCACTGATATAGAAAGATATGAATGAGCACCAGGGATGGTATGTGAATGCTCAGCACTGACCCAGACTGTCTACGCATAACAGAGCTTTACAGGACTCCAGACAACAGAGCCTGACAGATTAATGCGAATGCTGAAGTGAAACCATCAACAGTTTATATAACTGAGGACTTTTACAACTCCCCTTTTGTGCAAAAATGCAAAAAGGTTTAATTCACCATCAGACTAAGTTGAGTAATGGCGCCCATGTGGCCCTTTCCTGAGATGATCTCCAACAGCACTTTGGAGGGAGACTTGCAGTACAGCTCAAACAGCCTCTCCATTTACGGAAGTGTATGTAGCCAGCAAGGAATGACAGTCAACAGTGCATTGTTGGGTCGCATGTGAGGAATGATGCAAAGGAAATCAAACAGTCATTTTAGTTCATTAGTATCACATCAACTGTCACTATCACAAATACCTAAAGCAAAACTCCTCCTGCCATTTATTATTTTAATGCAAACATTGAGTCAGAATATAATGGAATAAAGGGTTAGTTTATAAAGAAGTCAGTAAACTTGTCTCCAGCTTGATATTAATCAGCTGAATTCAGCATAATGAATCTCCTTTTTATTTTTCTGCTTCCGCTAAGCACTCATATTATGTGTCAAAGTCAGCACATATTGAAAAAGCTTACTTTCCATTTTCAAGACATCACAATTTAAGGGAAGATTCTAACATGTGGTGCACTTTTGAGTTCTCTGCTAAGGCTTTGGTAGAGAGACAAAGAAAGATGCAGCATTCAGGGAAAAGCAAGTTAACTCACTTTGGACCTGAACACTGGAAACAAAAACCCAACCAGCCTTCAAGGCGCACCATTGCCAGACCCTAATGATATCGACCCTTCAACTTGTTCTAGCAGCTGCATTCTGATATATATGGTTTAAGAGTTGACAAGTGATGCCTTGTTCCTTATGAAGCAAAATATGAACCCCCCCCCCCCCCCCCCCATACTTCCCATCTCCTTATTTAAACAAATTTTACACGTGGCAGCTTTGATTTGTTGCTTAGGCAGCTGACAGATCAATGGAAAGTTTAGTTACCACTAATGAACCATTATGGAAAAAAATACATAACAACACTAAAGCACTAATACTACCTTACCCCAATACTGTATTCAGATGGCAGAGAAGTTTTCCTATTGTAATGATAGCACTGTATTACATATTTCACCACTTCAACAGCAACTCAAAGTTGAATTATAAAGCACATAAGGGGTGTATTTAACCCATCGTATTTGTGTTGCTGCTTTGAAAGAGCTGTTAATCACATTCCCAAGTTCTCTAGGTGTAGACCTACAGGTTATTTTCCTTTTCCAAGTATTTGCCAAGTTCCCTTTTCAAATTTATTATTGAATCTGCCTTCACTGCTTTTTCAGGCAGTGTATACTCGATCAAACCAACCCACCTTTTAAACAACAATCTCATAATAACCCCTTTTTTTTTGCAAGTTATCTTCCTCTAGCTATGAGCTTTCCTCCCAAAGGAAGCAGTTGCTGCTTATTTGAATTATCAAAGCTTCTTGTAATTTTGAATGACTCTATTAAATTTCCGGCCTTTCACTTCTTTATTCAATCCGAGCTCTCGACTCTCCATAACTAACTGAAGCTCTTCATTCCTGATAACATTCTTAATAAATTTATATCTAGGCATCTAAGACACCCTTCCTAGTGTTCTGTCTGGAGTTAATACAAGATTCCTGGTCAGGCTTAAGCAGTACTTTGTAAAGGTTTAGTGTAGTTTCCTTGCTTTAGTTCGCTATTCCTCTACTCTATTCCTCTATTCAGGGAACTCACATGCTTTTTAAATTGTCCTTGCAACCCTGTCCTGCTACCTCCAAAGACTTGTCTACATACAGCCCAGCTTTCTCTCTTGTGACTTTTTTTTGTAAATATATTTATTAGCAATTTTTTTTAACTTTACAAACATATAAAATTATTGAAAAAAACAATCACAAATATCAGTATAATAAAAAAACCACAAATTACAATACAACTACTATCTACTGACTAATAACCTACTCTATAGTACAAAGCAAACCCTAACACTGTGCAAAGCAACACCAAAAAAAATAAGAAAAGCAAAAAAAAACAAATAAAAAACACAGAATACAGAACAGCCATGCTCGGCGCAAGGCTCCCAAACAAAGGAACGGGAGCATTGTATATATACCCGTATTAACTCGGGAGACCCCCTCCAGGGCCCAGGGCTTGACAAATCTAATCATCCTGGTTAAACAAATGTCCTAGTTAAGATAACTGATAAATCTATATCCAAATAACTCAAGTAGGGCTGCCATGTCTTATAAAAATGGCCTGTTGTGTGGTGCATCATATTTGTGAAAAAGTCCAAGGGAATGTGCTCCATAATTGATTTCTGCCATCCCAGCAAGCCCGGCTGGTTCTCAGACACCCAGTTCATCAGAGTATTCTTCTGTGCACAGTTTGCAAGAATATTAAATAGTGTCTTCCCATGCCCGTCTAAAGATGGTAAATTCGGTAGACCTAAGAAGAGAGATATTGGGTCTACTTTGACTTCTGTCCTCAATACCCTCCCTATCTTTCCCGCCACAGCGCTCCAATAAACTCGGAGCCTGTGGCACGTCCAGAAGCAATGGGTAGGAGTACCTACACTTATTTTACATTTGGGGCACACTGAAGATGCCCCTTTTTTAAACTTCGCCAGACGGTCTGGTGCCAGATGAACCCTGTGCAAAGCTTTTAACTGCGTAGCTCATGTCCTGTTACAGATTGAGATCTTTCGAGCATTCTCCCATATGTTCTCCCATGTTTCAGAAGAGATCTCCATTCCAAACTCTTGCTCCCAGACCTTACATAACCGGTTAATATCCTGCCAGGCTCTGCCACCCAGCAGGTGATAGTGGGCACTAACCAAAAGGGTGCTTGTGGAGCGTAGCAACAACCTCTCTGTATTGGGCTTATAGGGCTTAGTGAGAAGCATAGTCTTCTTCTGGATGAAATCCCTAACCTGAAAAAAATGGAAAAGATCTCTGCTGGGTAACCCATATTTGTGGCTCAGTTGCTCAAAAGACATCATAACCTCCCCCTCAAACAAGTCTCCCAAACTAGAAACTCCTCTCGCTGCCCATAGTTTGAACCCTAAGTCCATCATCCCTGGTCGGAACCCTGACATGCCAACTATAGGTGTAAGTGGAGAAGTCTTGGATAAACAACCCTCACTCTGACGTATCGCCCTCCATGCCTTGACTGTACTAATGACAATGGGGTTCATGCCGTGATCCATAACTGTCCACATCTTATCCACGAACAATAGGTTAATAAGAGGGCACTTTGCCTGGGAGGCCTCAATATCCAGCCATATTGAGTTTGGAGCGTTACCTACCCAATCGCAGACAAAGGACAGCAGGAAACTCAATTGATACCTCCTGATGTCTGGGAAATCAACTCCTCCCCCTCCTTGAGGCAACTGCAATTTAGTAAGTTTGATGAGAGGCCACCCACGATGCCAGACAAAAGAACAAAACCATCCCATACGCTTCCGCAGCGTTGACCTGGGAAACATTATAGCGAGCATATGCATGGG
>NC_057712.1:119941861-119954000 GCF_004010195.1 Chiloscyllium plagiosum
GTAAGGACCCCGGCCCTGTCTCTGTTTGCAGTAATGGATTGGGGAGCACGTTTTTTCCTAGTCAGTTATGCTAAATACTTCCCTGGCCAATCCCCATATTCGAACAGCCTCTGTCTAGCAAAAGCAAGTTCTTTCTTTGCGTTTTGTGTCAGTATTGAATTTAAGGCAGCCCGAAGGGCCGTGATCCGCTGTAACTTAGTCACCGAAGGCTGCTCAAAATGTGTTGCCTCGGCGGCTTTCAACCACATCTCAAGTAGACGCTGCTGTTCCTCCTTCTGTCGTTTCTGGCTAGCCGAATAGGAAATAGCTAATCCCCTAGCAAAGGCCTTAGCAGTCTCCCATAGCATAGACAGACTACTAGCCGTGCCTAGTTGAGAGTCAAGCATTCCTTAAACTCCTTCAAAAAGTATTCCACAAATTTGGAATCCTTAAGGAGAAAAGGGTCCAAACACAATGCCGCAAACCTAACCCTTCACTCTTGACCTTAACCTCCAAATATACTGCCGCGTGATCAGAGATAGCTATATTCCCAATTTTACAACTCAGAATCGAATCCAGAAGGGCCGAGGGAGCCGGAAAGAGGTCAATCCTCTTGTGACATTTATGTGGGTTTGAAAAAAAGGTGAAGTCCCTGCCGGTAGGGTGAAGACATCTCCAAATATCCACCAACCCCAACTCCTCGCATAAGTCAGCCACCTGCTTGACCTGCAAAGAAATAGTTGGGGGGGCCCACAAGGCATCCTGTCCACTGTCGGATCTAAAAGACAATTAAAATCCCCCCCCCCCCATAATAATATGCAGTGTTCCAAAAGCACTCAACTTAGAGAAAGCACTAATCAAAAATTTGAGGGGATGAGCTGGAGGACAGTAGACATATTCCTCCCCATGTATCAGGGCTTTAAGTATAAAGACTCATAGAATCGTAAAACTATATATACAAAAACTACTCTATTATAACTATAAACAACTATTACTACCAAAAAAACGACAAAGAAAACCAACTATAGAACCTTGAATGGAAGACTCTTCCCCCTGCCCATAGGGGGCACTCACCCCACCCATCCCCTCCTTCACAGCTCCTTCAAACCCAGACTGTGCCCCAGCCTTAGGCCAGAAAAAAACAAGGAGATGATCCTTAAATCAACAGAAAAAAAGACAAAGCCAGGATGAGCACTCCACCCATCCCTGGCTTCATGTCATCCCGACTTGTGACTAAAAGAGAAACAGAACAAACAAACAAAAGGGGGAGAGACAACAAAGAACATCCACAAACTTTCCCATCAAAGCATCCAGTTATTAAAAAAAGGAACAACTTATTCCAAAGTCTTTTCCCCCCTTTCCAAAAAGGAAATTATTAGGGAGAAAGAAAGGAATAAAAAAAAGATGGAAAAACATGGGGAAAAATAGAAAACAGAACAAACATTAACCATATTCTTCAGGCCAATCTGTCTATTTTAAAGTGTCCACAAAGTTTTTAGCCTTATCCGCCAAGTCAAATGTATAAACTGAGTCCTTGTGGCTGAAATGAAGTACTGTGGGGTATCTCGTGGAGTACTGGATACCCAGGTTCCTCAGCCTCTTTTTAACTTCATCAAAGAACTTCCTCTTTAGGATTACGGCTGCTGAAAAATCTGGAAAAGCATGATTTTTGACCCATTGTACAGCAGCGCCTGCGAATCTTTTCCCAGGAATCCGGAAGCTTCTATGACTTTTTGCTTGTCCTTATATGAGTGGAAGTGCACTAGGACCAGGCGGGGACGCTGCACCGGCCCTGACCTGTGCACTATAACCCGATACGCCCTTTCAATCTGCAGCCTGCTGGACTCGATGTGAAAGCCCAAAAACATCGGCAGCCAGTTTTCAAAGAAGCTGACTGGCTTCTCACCTTCCTCACCTTCAGGGAGCCTGACAATTCGGAGATTTATCCTCCGACCTCGATCTTCCAGGTCATCAACATGGTTTTGCAAGGCCCACACCTCTCGCTCCAGCACCTGGATCTGACTGGAGGAGAACTCCATCGCAGCTTCCGAGGCCTTAGTTCGACCCCCCACCTCCTCCAGACTCTCCCCGAGGCCCTGGACCTCCTGCTCATGCTTCTGCAGCATGGATGTGATAGGTTGGACCGGGGCACGAATCTCCCCATGGATCTCCTCAATCTCAGCCACAACTTTCAAGGTAAGTTTCTCCATCGCCGCAGCCAATTCCTGAGTCTGTCAGTTCCCCGGGAGGTTCAGGAGAGGCTGCTGCTGCTGCAGGTTCTGGTGTTGTAGGTGCTGCTGGGGAGTATCCTTCCTGCTGCTGTTTGCTTGCTCCTTTTCCCTTTGGCATCCTTCCCACTCCCAAATATTAACAAATATGTGTTCTGTAAGGTTTTAAACTAATATTTCCACCACATAAGTTGGAAGGGATGGCAAAAACACCGGTATGCCTTGGCTGTTAGGCAGAGCTGTCCACAGCAGTTCTACAGAATCACCGCCATCTTGCTGAGTCCTCTTGCGACATTTTAACATTGTACCATTTGACTTTATTGCTTCTCCCATTCTTTCTCTGAAAATACATATCTTCATACTTCTCTGCATTAAATTTTATCAGCCATGTTTTCACCAGACTGTCCAGACTTAGGGCTTCCTAATGTGTGGGATATTTCGATGGGGGTGGGTGGGTGGAGCTCAGACCAAGTGCTAACAACTGTGAGGTCCTTTAAGTCCTTGCTTTTTATAATTAGTAGCCATTCAGCACCATTTCCTGCACCCACTGCTGTCACATGTCTCCATTCCTCACCCCAACCATCTCCCCTACCCCAATCTCTCACAGCTCTGGCGTCACTGCAATTCTCAAGTCTCCATATGGAGTGACAATGGGATTGGGGTTTGGGAAGATCTGGTCTGGGGCCACCTGAATTTTGCCATTATCCTCCAAACTCCGAGCTTGGTTGCATCTGCCCTGTATACTCAAGTCTAGATCATTCGATTCATAGAAGAATAGTGATCCGAATAGTAATCTCTGGAGCCCACATGTTTCCCTCCAGTCTGATAACAACCGTGCACCACTACTCTCTGCTTTCTACCTCTTAGCTTCTTTTTTATCCATTTTTCCACTGTCCCCTTAAACCATGAGTTTCAATTCTGCGAACAAATCTATTTTTATACACTGTATCAATTGCATAATGTTAGAACTTTCACATAGGATGGAATCTTATAGGGACCTGAGCGATGTGAGCAATGATGGGATTTGTTGTGGAAGTCCAGCAAAGCCCGTCTTGATGATAAGAGCAACTGGCTGAATGTTTTTTTTTAACCCCCACACTACCGCCTAACCGCAGTAGTGCTTATTTTTTCCCCCAGCACCCATGGTGTGTGTGTGCAGGTGTGAGACACAGTGAAAGACACAAAGTGCACGAATCTTTATTCAATTTCCATCACCAGGAAGATAGGAAAACACCCGGGTGGCCAGTGACAAGCACTGCCCTTCACATCAAAGGGCAATGCTGTGTGAACTGGCTGAATGCTTTATGTGTTTGCTGAGCGATGCAGCAGGTTTCTCGGTAGGCAGTGATGAGTAGTCAATTAGGGGGATTAAAGCTTGATAAATGCCTTACTAACACTGCTTTAATGTTCAGCTTCCTATTTCACTAAACAAGCTAAACATCAGAAAGTCTCTCAGCCCCATATTGCTCACTACCAAGTGCCATTCATCTATGGCCAGCAGTCACAAGGAGCCCTCACCTGGGGGAGGGGCAACAGTCCATCCTGAAGGCCAGCAACAACAGTAAGGGGAATCGAGTATTGTCAGTCAGGGAACTTGACTTGTGTCAATCATCAGGGGCTGCTCCTGGAAGCCAGTCAGAGATCTGGGGTGAATACAGTCCTTGGGGCCTGTCAGTCAAATGTGAAAAAGAGTGCAACAGCATCTGCAGTGAGGGAAACACTGCCAATAGGGAGTGGGAGTCAAGGCTGGAGGGGACAAAGATTGGAGGTGGTGGGGTCAAGGACAGTGACGGGGAAACTCATGGTAGTTAGATATGGTGAAAAACCTCACTGAGGCTTGCAGTGAGAATCCCTCCAAAAACTCAATGCAACTTGTATTCTGCCTATTCTTAAACCCTGTTTGCTTCAAAAGGTATTTGTTTTTTGTTCTGGGTTTTTTGAGGTCTCTGTGTCCATTTTGCAGGTGGTGTAGCACTGAGGGAAATAAAGCTGGTCTTTAATTGACTGAAAACCCAGCTAAAGATGATCACTTACTCAGCAAGCCAACACTGAGATCTCTGACAATTGTTATATCATAAAGAGAAACAGAACAATGTGAGATTTTCTCCCTCCTAGATGGGATCTATCATCGTGCCACAGTTGGCTCAGTGGCAGTGCCAGTTGTCTTTAGTGACATGAGATGCCAACATTAGCCCAAGTGCACACTTCAAAATGCGATTTCCCTCACATGGAATTTCACTTTGTCTGAACGTTTCAATTTTTAGACTGACTGAGACTCGATATTAATATTTAATTATATGGAAGTATTTGGGGGGCTGCTGACTAGTGGGCATGGAGTTTTAACTCCTTGCTAGTTGGCACATTGCAGGTCTCTTCTTTGAATGGAAAAATTAAGGTGACTACAGGAGACAAGTGACAGAGGACACAAATATGGCAGTTAACTATTACATTTAAAACAGAATATACAAAAAAAATTGCTTGAAATGTTCTTTCTGCCTGTGCAGTTTATTTCCTATTTCCCCTTATCAGTTGGATGGTCATGTACTCTAACACTGCATGACTCTGTACTAGCCTCTTTCCCTAGTCAGAGAATGAGGCCATTTGGTTCATCATCACCATGCCACCTCTTTTACGGAGTGACCTAATAAGTCATATCCCTGTTGGTTACTTTTCCGTAGAGCTGGAAAGTTGCCACCTTTCAAGTATTTAACCCAGTCACTTTTGAAGACTTGTACTGAATCCCCTTCCCCCACTCCTTCAGGCTATGCATTCCAGATAATAACAGCTGAGATGTAAAACCTCTGATTCATTCAGCCACAGAATGAAACGATTTTCATGTATGAGTTGAGCTCTGCTCTTGTGGTTTAGCAAGGCACTTGAACGCTCTTGACCAGACTCTGCCATAATATTGAGATTGAGGTGTTAGATAACCACCAGCTAATAAATGTTATAAATATCTTCATGAGTACTTTTTGCTTCAATCATATAATAAACAATGGAAATGATAAACATTTTAACAACGAAGTCAGAGGACCATAAAAGGAGATTTCCTTAGAGTTATTGAGCAAAACAGCCTGTTAGGGCTTAAGTCTCCTTGTGTGGTACTGAGAGTGAATAAGCAAAAGCATTTGCTTGAAATTCCATTGTCAAGGGTCTTAGTGAAAGTGCTAATCCCTTTATTTTAAAATAGTGGAGCAAGAAACACATTGACATATTCACTACAATTTACATCACTCCCACTTCTTCATATTGAACATCATCTGCCACCTATCTGCCCACTCCACCAACTTATCTATGATCCTTCACAGTTCTACACAGTTCTATAAGACCTACTCCCTCATTCAATAGGATCACAGCTGATCTGATGTTCTCACATCCAATTTCCTGCTTTTTCTCTTGATTCTCCTAATAGTCAAGAATCTATCTATCTCAGCCTTAAATATACACAATAACGATACGTGCACATATCTCTGTAGCAAGGAATTCCAAAGACTCACAATCCTCTCAAAGAAGAAATTCCTCCTCATTTTAGTCTTAAATTGGAACCCCTTTATTCTGAGACTGTGTTCATAGGCTCTCCCATTAGAGTAAACATCCTCTGAACATTTACCCTGTCTAGCTCATAAAGAATCCTATATGTTTTAATGAAAACACCTCTTCTTCTTCTTAACTCCAGTGAGTAGAGTGCCAACCTGTTTAACCTTTGCTCATAAGGCAATCCCTCCATATTGGGGTTCCTCCTAGTGAACCTTCCCTGAACTGCCTCCAAAAAAATGATACTTTTCCTTAAAAAAGGAGACCAAAACTGCTCTCAGAACTCCAGATGCAGTCTCAGAAGCACCTTGGATAGTTGTAGTAAGATTTCCCTACTTTTATACTGCAACCCCCCCCCCCGAAATAAAGGCCAATGTTCCATTCGACTTCCTGATTACCTGCTGCACCTGTGTGCTAGCTTTCAGTGTTTATGCACAAATACCACCAACTCCCCAGTTTTATTCAATTTAAATAATACTCTGTTCCAAAATGAACAAATTCACATTTTCCCACATTATGCCATTTGCCAACTTTTTGCCCATTTAGCTTGCATATCAATATCTCCCTGTAAACTGTTTGCGTCCATCTCGCAATTTTTGTACATCCACTTCCTTCCTCCAAGCCAATGATATGTATTGTAAATGTTTGCAGTGCTACTCTTTGAGTTTCATATTATTCAGATACTTTGGATTGTTCCCTGCACATCAAGATCTAGATCATTGATAGATATTCCAGAAAAAGCAAGTGTCCAAACACTGAACCCTGGGGATTCCTACTACAGTTTGAAAATTATTTGTTGACCTCTGTTTCCGATCACTCAAGAGATTTTGTAGCCACATTGCTACTGTTCCTTTTATTCCATAAGTGATAACTTTCCTCACAAATCTGTTGTGTGGCATTATGTTGAATGCCTTTTGAAAGTCCATGTACACCACATCAACAATATCACCGTCGTTGAAACCTTCCATTACCTCCTCAAAAAACTCCAACAGGTTAGTCAAATACAATGTCCTCTTCTAATCAATGTTGGCTCTTCCTAGACAACCCTTTTATCCATGTCTCTACTAAGACTCTCCACCACTGAAGTTAAACAGTCAAAAAGAGCGTTGCTGGAAAAGCACAGCAGGTCAGACAGGATCCAAGGAGCAGGAGGTCAATGTTTCAGGCATAAGCCTTTCATCAGAAATATCAATAATGAAGTTAAACAGACCAGTTTGTAATTGCTGGACTCATCTTGACAAGTGTTTTGAACAAGGCTGTAATATTTACAGTCCTCCAGTCCTCTGTCACCTCTTTGTGCATAGGGAAGACGATGGCCAGCACCTCTGCAATTCTCTGACCTAATCAGACTAAACAACCTTGTTCATGTCAGTTCAAACTCTGGTTTCCTTGTTTGCCTGGCAAGATGTGTGCTCAGTTTCATAAAGGTGCTTCCTTACATCTTGTAAAGACAACTTGTTAGTATAACCAGATTTTCAAAAGTTTGAAAAGCTCCAGAAGGACACACTGTGTGATTCACATGGCACACGACTGGGCGAGGAGCAGATGGAAAGTCATGATGTTCCCCTGGATGTAAGTTAAACAAACTGGTTTGTAATTGCTGAAGAAACGTTTGGAAGCAATTATTCAGGATAGAATTAATATTCACATGGAAAAAGGTTGGCTGACAGAGGAGAGGCCACAAGTACTTCTAAAGACGAAATCAGGTTTAACTAACTTGCTGGAGATATTTCAGGAATTGGAGGTGCCAGTGTTGGACTGGGGTGGACAAAGTTAAAAATCACACAACACCAGGTTATAGTCCAACAGGTTTATTTAGAAACACTAGCTTTTGGAGCGCTGCTTCTTCTTCAGGCGGTTTTGAAGAAGGAGCGTCGCTCCGAAAGCTAGTGCTTCCAAGTAAACCTGTTGGATTATAACCTGGTGTTGTGTGATTTTTAACTTTTTTCAAGAATTAACAGAAAACATCATTGAGGGTAATGTTTATGATGTGGTAAACATGGATTTCCACCATGTATTTGATATAGCACCTCACAGCAGAGTTGTGCATAAGGTTATAGGCCAAGTATCAAAGGGACAGATTGGCTGATAAGAAACAGAGAGTAATGCACAAAGGGTATTTTTCAGGCTGGAAGAATCCAGATCTCGGTATACAAAGGACAATTTCCAAGTTTGCAGATTCCACCAAACTTGGAAGAATTGCTTACTGTGAGATTAGTGTGGAACTTTAAGTTGGTGGAATGGGTGGGTTTGTGGCAGATGAGATTCAATGCCGAGAAATGTGAGGTTGTGTACTTTGGTCGGAAGAACATTGGAAGACCATATAAAATAGGGGTACAAATCTAAAGGGAGTACAGGAGCAGAGGAACCTTGGTGTATGTGTGCACAGATCATTGAAGTGCACAGAACAAGTGGGGAGGGAAGAAAACAAAGCATACAGTATTCTTAGCTTTATTAATAGGGCATAGAGTACAAGAACAAGGAGGTGATGTTGAACTGGAACAAGACACTTGTTAGACATCAGCTGGCATGTTGTATACAGTAGTGGGTGGCACATTATAGGAAGATGTGAATAGATTGGAGAGAATGCTGAAGTGATTATCAGAATAGCAGTATGAGTAACTTGAGTTATGAAGGTAGATTGAAGAAGTGGGACTGTTCCTGTTGTGGAGAAAAGTACTGAGAGGAGATTTGGTAGAAGCTCTCAAAATCATGAGCAAGTTGACAGAGCAGATAGGGTGAAGCTGTTTCTACTTGGAAAAGAAACAGAACAAGAGAATATAAATTTAAAGTGATGTGCAAAAGAAGCAAAAATCTTGTGAGAAAAGCTTTTACACAGCAAGTAGTTAGGGTATGCAATGCATGGCCTGGGAATGCAGTGGAGAGAAGTTCAAATGAGGTATTAAAGAGGGTATTGAGTGATTTTTAGATAGTAATTATGTGCAAGAATATGGAGAATTGGTAGATTGGCAGTAGAGCTGAAGAAGGTGCTGGCATGTTGGGCCAAATGGCCTCTTTCGGCACTGCAAAACTTGTGCGATTCTGTGATTGGTGCCAGCTTTTTTTGATTAATGGACGAGAACCCTCAAATCCTGTCCTGTAAATTTCTGCAGTCTTTCCCCAAACAAAATGACATTATTTGACATCAATTACAATACACTCTAACAATTAGCTCATCAGCTATTAACCCCTTATACTGCAATCACCATCTCTGTCCATAGACAATCGCCATTGCTTTACAAACATCACCAATTGCTGATGTAGTTCACAATTTTCATTTATCAGTGACAACTACTTCCTGTGGAAAAGGAGGGTCTGCTAAAGCAAACAGATTACATTTTAGACTCATTCTAATTATGCATTGATAAAGCCATTACTAGCAGACCCCTTATTATTCACACAGATTGCTGAATTGTTAAAGACAAAAATCCTATCTTTATAGATGTTTTCCAATCTTTTCAGAAACGTTATTATGCACCTCTGGAGCAGATGGGACTTGAACTCAAGGCTTTTGATTCAGAGGTAGGGTCACTTATCACTGTGCCACAACAACACAGTAGAATGAGGTTGGTATTTTCCAACTAATGTTCAGAGATGTGATTGCACCCCTCTGGAGTGGACAGGGTTCAAACCTGAAGCTGCTGCTGAGAGAGGCAGGGACTCAACCACTACATCACAAAAACCTAGTCCAATCCTACTGCAACAAATGAATCAGTAAAACAATTCTTAGTAAAATAAACCTTGGAAATCACATTCAGCATTTTAAGGAAAATACTGCTCATCACATCAGGTGATTAACATCTTTTTGTTAGTTCATAACAGCAAATATTTGTTCTTTAGCTCTGCACTTTATCTGTATTCAGGTTAAATTTGTGTGACGAATTTACCAACCACATATAACCATTAAATGTTAAAAATGATAGAGAAGAATAAGCTAATTGTATTATCTTTCACATAGAACTCCACTATCTTTGTGATTTAAATGAGCCAAAGCCATTTGGCCCAACATGCCATCCCCCTCCCCCTCACAACCAACATGGATTCATCCATTGAAGCACAGTGTTATGAAGAATGGTTCATCCAGCGTTGAGGGGTGACAAATAATGCAACAGCTTCCTGTCTCAGAGATATGTTCAGCTGGATGAGTCTGGGATGTTGAGCCATTTACCAAAATGACAGGTCTATAAACTATTATAAACTGTCATCACGTTCTGTTTCCACATCTGGAAACTGGAAGCAAATGACTAATTGCTACCAAGCTTGTCTGCCATCTGTTCAGTATTTGCCTGCATGTTCTTGAAAGTAAATTTATTTTACAGCATGAATGTCTGAGCAGAAGATAAAGTATTTTCTTTAATGGTTTTATTCACGCTAATGTGAGAAAAGAGAAAGTCTTGCCTTCATGTGGCAACCTGTGACCTTACAATGTCTCAAAACACTTTATAGAAGTGCAGTATTACTTTGAAGTGTGTTCATTGTTTTAATATAGAAAGATCACCTTGAAAGTTTCCCATTTTAATGCTCCATTACCTTCAGGGCAGTGGTGGTGGTGATTGATGGGGGTTGGGGGGATTCTGGTTGTAACATTGTTGGAGGTGGTTGTTTTCCAATGAGATTTTATCCAAGTTGCTGTTGGATTGCTCAAATAGATAGAATTTATTTAGTTTGTGTTAAGAACCACTCCTGGTATCTTGATTCTTGTTGGCCTCTTCCACGACCAACGTCACATTCACTATACATTCACCTCATCTGTAGTTTATGTTAAATTGATGTGTGCAGAACGATGACCAAGTTTGTCTATGTCTCAAACAGCATTCAATATTAATGAAAAGAGTATAGCCCAACTAAACCAAAGGCAAGTTAATGAAGCCTGTTTAGAATGTTTCCCTCTGGCACCAAAGTTAAGGAGCTACTACACACTCTTTCAGTCTGTTTCTTTCCTTTCTTGTCTTCTATTCTCATTTATTTGCACTTTCCTGAGTACAAGACTGTAATTTGCCCTTTGGTACTATCCTGTTATATGTGGCAAAGCTATCAATACGTCATTTATCTAATCATCACATCAGTCACACACACATATCCCCAACAAAATTGCCATTGTTCTTGGAATCAAAACCTTTGTTCTTTATCTTAACACAGTCAGAAAATGAATACCAGATCTCTCTGTGCTAGTAACATTGAAACAGAGATAGAATTATGACAAAAATAACAGAGGTTCAAACAGAGATAACACAATGATGTGATGTAATAGACAGGAAGTCATAGAGCCCTAAGCACAGAGACAGGCCCTGTTGTCCAAACTGGTCCATGCCAAACCAAAATGTCCATCCACACTAACCGTAATCCACACTATCCACACATTTGCCTATATTTTGCCCATATGTTCTAAACCTTTCCTATCCATGGTTAAAATTCACACAGCGCAAGGTTATAGTCTAACAGGTTTATTTGGAAGCACTAGCTTTCGAAGCGCTGCTTCTTCATCAGGTAACTGGTGGAGCAGGACCATAAGACACAGAATTTATAGCAAAAGGTTACAGTGTCATGCAGCTAAAATATATTAAACAAACTTAGATTAAGTCTTTCATCTTATAGAATGGTTTTGCTAGTTTCAGTTCATGAATATGTAAAGTCCAGAACTCCTTGTAAGTCACACTCTCAAGATACCTTCAGGTTTTCTAACAAAATGTGTCACCTCAGCTCAGACAATGCATTAAAGGTATGAAGTTAATGTCTGCCTGTGTCCCAATCTTGAGTCAGACTGGTTCTATTTCTGAAGTGGGATTTAGAGAATCTTACATTCTGTAAGGTTATGCATTTATTGAGCAAAATAAAATATAATTCTGCAAATATGGATTCATCCAATAATTTTTTAAGTGTGCGCGTGCAGGAGACACAGAGTGGGTGTGTGTATGTGAGTATGCATATGTGGGTGTGAGTGCACGTGACAGAGTGTGTTTATGTGTGTGTGTAAGCTTGGTAAAATTTGTGTGTGAGTGTGATGGGGTATAAGCCTGTGAGAGGGTGCATGCTTGGGTGTGAGTGTGGGGATGTATGTGTGTGCGTATGAGAGAGAGCTTGTGTATGAGAGAAGGTCTGTGTTAGTGTGTGAATACATAGGAGAGTGTGTGTGTGTGTTTAGTGCAGTGGGATTACCTGTAATTTGACATGAACCCAAGGTCCCGTTTGAGGCCATCCCCATGGGTACTGAACTTGGCTCTGGATTAGTGGTGCTGGAAGAGCACAGCAGTTCAGGCAGCATCCAAGGAGCAGCGAAAGCGACATTTCGGGCAAAAGCCCTTCATCAGGATTAAAGGCAGAGAGCCTGAAGTGTGGAGAGATAAGCTAGAGGAGGGTGGGGGTGGGGAGAAAGTAGCATAGAGTACAATAAGTGAGTG
>NC_057712.1:119954268-119957020 GCF_004010195.1 Chiloscyllium plagiosum
TGGATGTGTAGGTAAAACTTTGATGGATGTGGAAGGCTCCTTTAGGGCCTTGGATGGAGGTGAGGGAGGAGGTGTGGGCACAGGTTTTACAGTTCCTGCGGTGGCAGGGGAAAGTGCCAGGATGGGAGGGTGGGTTGTAGGGGGTCGTGGACCTGACCAGGTAGTCACGGAGGGAACGGTCTTTGCGGAAGGCGGAAAGGGGTGGGGAGGGAAATATATCCCTGGTGGTGGGGTCTTTTTGGAGGTGGCGGAAATGTCGGCGGATGATTTGGTTGACTATCAGCCTTTGCTCGGCCGTTTTCTGTTGTTGCATATCCCAAAGTCCACCTCGGAGGATGGTCACCTGCAGATCCGAGGCCGAAGGTCCCAGACTGCTGAAGTGTTCCCGACTGGGAGGGAACACTCCTGCCTGGTGATTGTTGCGCAGTGTCCATTCATCTGTTGTCGTATCATCTGCCTGGTCTCGCCAATGTACCATGCCTCAGGGAATCCCTGCCTGCGATGTATGAGATAGACAACATTGGCCAAGTCATATGAGTGCCTGCCGTGTACATGGTGAGAGGTGTCCCCATGTGTAATAGAACATAGAACATAGAACAATACAGCACAGAACAGGCCCTTCGGCCCACGATGTTGTGCCGAACTTCTAACCTAGATTAAGTACCCATCCATGTACCTATCCAAATGCCGCTTAAAGATCGCCAATGATTCCGACTCTACCACTCCCACGGGCAGCGCATTCCATGCCCCCACCACTCTCTGGGTAAAGAACCCACCCCTGACATCTCCCCTATACCTTCCACCCTTCACCTTAAATTTATGTCCCCTTGTAACACTCTGTTGTACCCGGGGAAAAAGTTTCTGACTGTCTACTCTATATGGTGGTAATGGTGGTATCCATGACAACACTCTGACACATCTAGCAGTGGTTGCCATGACAGGGTTGTATGGTGTTGTGGTTGATGTTGTCCTGAAGGCTGGGCAATTTGTTGCCACCAATGGTTTGTTTAAGGTTTGGTGGTTGATTAAAGGTGAGAAGTGGAGGCGTGGGGAAGGTCTTGGCGAGGTGCTCATCCTCATCGATGAGCCTGTTTAGACCTTCCCCACACCTACACTTCTCACCTTTAAACAACCATCAAACCTTAAACAGATCATTGTTCACAGCAAACTGCCCAGCCTTCACGACAACATCAACAACAACACCATACAACTCTGTCATGGCCGCTGCTGCAAGACACTTCGGTCCAACTCATCCATGCCGACCAGATATCCTAAACTAATGTAGTCCCATTTGCTCTCTAAACCCTTCCTATTCATATACTCATCCAGATGCTTTTTAAATGTTATACTTGTACCAGCCTCCACCACTTCGTCTGGCAGTTTGTTCCATACACACACCACCCTCTGTATGAAAAAGGTGCCCCTCAGATCCCTTCTAAATCTTTCCTCTCACCTTAAATCTGTGCCCTCTAGTTTTGGACTCCTCTAACCTGGGAAAGGACCTTGTCTATTTACCCTATCCATGCCCCCTCATGATTTTACAAACCTCTATAAAGGTCACCCGAGTCTCCAATGCTCTAGGGAAAATAGCCCCAGCCTATTTACCCTCTACCTATAACTCAAACCTTCCAACTCTGACAACATCTTGGTAAATCTTTTCTGAACCCTTTCAAGTTTCACAACATCCTTTCTATAGCGGGGAGACCAGAATTGCACATAACATTCTAAAAGTGGCCTAACCAATGTCCTATACAGCTGTAGCATGACGTTCCCACTCCTATACTTAATGCTCTGACCAATAAAGGGAAGTATACCAAATGCCTCCTTCACTATCCTATCTATCTGAGACTCCACTTTAAAGGAACTATGAACCTGCACTCCAAGGTCTCTTTGTTCAGCAATACTCTCCAGGACCTTACCATTAAGTGTATAAGTTCTGCCCTGATTTGCCTTTCCAAAATGCAGCACCTCATTTTTATCTAAACTCCATCTGCCACTCCTCAGCCAATTGATCCATCTGATCAGGATTCCGTTGTACTCTGAGGCAACCACCTACATTGTCCACTACACCTCCAATATAGTGGCCTACCCCTACTTCTAATTCATATGTGTATGAGTCTTAGTAACTAGGGATCATAATTTCAAGATTGTCAACAATAGAACTAGGAGTGAGATGAGGAGAGACTTCTTTATTCAGACAGTAATTAGGATTCGGAATGCGCTGACTGAGAGAGTAGTGGAGGAAGATTCCATAGACAGCTGGATATATATTTGATAGAGATTAATTTAGAGAACTACAGAGATGAGGCTAGAGAATGGGATTAGCTAGTTAGCTCTTTCAGGAGCCAATACGGGCATTATGGGTTCAATGTACTGTAAACTTCTATGATTCTATAATTCATACATTTGCTGTATAAACTGGCTCCTGGTTTTGTAGTTGTTTCACTCCTTCCTTACTCTGTATCCTCCTCCAGTCCTTCAACCCACTGAAACATCTGTACTCCTCCAATTAGAACATAGAACATAGAACATTACAGCGCAGTACAGGCCCTTCGGCCCTCGATGTTGTGCTGACCCGTCATACCAATCTGAAGCCCAACCCACCAACACTATTCCATGTACATCCATATGCCTGTCCAAGGATGACTTAAATGCACTTAAACTTGGCGAATCTACTACCGTTGCAGGCAAAGCATTCCATACCCTTACTACTCTCTGAGTAAAGAAACTACCTCTGACATCTATCTTATAC
>NC_057712.1:119958363-119986048 GCF_004010195.1 Chiloscyllium plagiosum
GAAGTGAGACTCACTGGTCTGTAATTACCAGGGTTGTCTCTACTACCCTTTTTGAACAAGGGAACCACATTTGCTATCCTCCAGTCCTCAGGCACTATTCCTGTAGACAATGATGATTTGAAGATTAATGCCAAAGTCTCGGCAATCTCTTCCCTTGCTTCACAGAGGATCCTAGGATAGATCCCATCTGGCCCAGGGGACTTATCTATTTTCACACTCTGCAGTATTTCTAATACCTCTTCCTTGTGAACCTCAATCTCTTCTAGTATGGGTGCAAGTATCTCTGTATCTTCCTTGCCAACATTTTCATTTTCTATAGTGAACACTGTCGAAAAATATTTATTTAGTGCTTCCCCTATCTTCTCTGACTCCACACACAACTTCCCACTATTATCCTTGATTCTGGCTCTTGTACATCCTTGATTTTCCCTACCACAGGAGTAAGTGAGGATTGCAGATGCTGGAGATCAGAGCTGAAAATGTGTTGCTGGAAAAGCGCAGCAGGTCAGGCAGCATCTCCTGCTCCTTGGATGCTGCCTGGCCTGCTGCGCTTTTCTAACAACACATTTACAGCTTTTCCCTACCATACCACAGTTCAGTGCTTTGGACTCAAACAATTCTTTTGGTTAATCTGTTCTGACTGTATAAAGGGATATTTCTTGGCACTGATATAAATCCTGAACCTTTGCCCTACCAATTTGATTCTCCTTCCTCTGCCAAGTCATGTTGTGTTTTGTGACTTAAACACTGTCTAATTCATATTCATATCTTCTCCAGTTAGTTACCATAACTTTGACATGGAGGTATGGCACCCTGTCCTTTACATAGGGATGTGGGAATCCCTAACTGCCTTAGTTGGCCCTTTCAGAGAACAGCTAAGGTATCTGGGGGCACCTGTGAACCAGACAAGGCTAAGGATGGCAGAATTCCTTCCCTAAAGTAGATTTATGTACCAGATGGATGTTTAGAACAATTGACAATGGTTGAATGATTAAGAGCAGACTAGCTTTTAATTCAGGATTTTTTTAGATTAGATTAGATTACTTACAATGTGGAAACAGGCCCTTTGGCCCAACAAGTCCACACCGACCCTCCAAAGAGCAACCCACCCCGACATTTACCCCTGTACCTAACACTATGGGCAATTTAGCATGGCCAATTCACCTAACCTGCACATTTTTGGACTGTGGGAGGAAACCGGAGCAAACTCACGCAGACACAGGGAGAATGTGCAAACTCCACACAGACAGTTGCCTGAGGCGGGAATTGAACCAGGTCTTTGGCGTTGTGAGGCAGCAGTGCTAACCACTGTGCCACCATGCCACCCAAATTTCATCATCTGCTATGTTGGGATGTGAGCTCATGTCAATACAATATTAGCCTAGTATTCTGGATTACTGGTCCAGAGCCATTGCCACTATATCACTGCCTCACCTTATGCATCAATCCAAACTCCAACTTTCTGCTGCTGGTCTCCTAGTGCTGTTTCTTACGTTCTTCTCCAATGTTCAAAAGACCACTGGATGCTGCTGCCATGAAACTCCTAGAGGACTCCAGCCCATGGCAGCATTCTAATTGTAAAGGATTGGGGACATGGGATGGAGCTGAGATGCACACGAAAGGCAGACAATTTTATTGACTTTCATCCTCAAGAAGTGGAGAAGAAAACGCTGAAGGAGGCAGGCAAGTGTCTGGGGTTCGGAGAGCTTGGAGTAAATGGTGCCATCATGATAATGCTGTTAGAATAATAATCCCAAGACCCAGACTATTGCTTTGGAGACATGGGTTTCAACTCCACCACAGCAACTGCTCCAATTTAAGTTCAATTAATAAATATAGGAATTAGTCTAGACTCACTCATGGTAAAAATCCATTAGTGATTCACTGGTGCCTTTTCTTGAAGGAATCTGCTGCCCTACTTGTGACTCTGGATTCATGACAATGCGTTTGACTCTTATATATTCTCTGAAATGGCTTAGTAAGCTGCTCTGTTCAAGGGCAATTAGAGATACTAGTGAGAGTTAACACCTTTGGAAAAAACCTGCATGTGACGTAATGGGCTGAAGGTCTTTCCTTACCCAAATGAACCTCACTGTTAATAAATGAGGGGCTATTTATATGTAGTTGCAGTGCAAGGGGGAGCGGGTTCTGGATCAGCATGAGAGGAAATGAGCCCTGGAGCAGAGCGAGGGAAAATGAGTCCTGGAGCAGAGCGAGGGAAAATGAGTCCTGGAGCAGAACGAGGAGAAATGACTCCCAGATCAGACTTACCTTGGTGCAGCTGAGTGCCACTGTGGAGAGGACTGGAGGCTTGAATCAGCACGGACAGTTCTTGGACTGGGGTCTGGTGCGGGTGGTCAGGCCATGTGCTGAGCTGCTTCTATTTGAAATTCATTACCAGATTATCAGTCCTTTAACTATGTTAGAATTATCTTATTTCTAACTTACTTTTTTAGACGCTGTAAGGAATGCTACTACTTTTCCTTTCATTCCTCTCTTGTATCCATGCACCTAAAATGGTGCCATTAGAAGGCAGCCATTGTAAAAACATTTCTCTGTACTCCTATACTTCCATACTCCTGTACTTCTCAACTTGAGTACATGTGACAATAAAGGCTATTCTATTCTATTCCATTACACCAACTCTCTGGATAAAGACATTTCTCCTGAATTCTCTATTGGGTTTGTTGGTGACTACCTTACATTTTCTTATACATTAGTAGCCCTGACTTTTATTTTTATCTACCACAAGTGCAAACTTATTCTTTGCATCTATCCCATCAAATTAGTTCATAACCTTCATGATATCTATGAATCCGTCACTTAGCCTTTCCATTTCTAGGTAATAATAACCCCAGCCTATTCAACCTTCTTTTTTAACCTCTCAGGTAAACTGCAGTTCACAAGATGGCTTGCCTAACCACTTCGGTAATTACCTAAAATAATTACATGATCAATAGTTTGCTTTAGTAGCTGGTGCCAATAAATATGACGACAAAATTACCACATTGAAAAGGACTTCAGCAAACAAACTCTAATCATAAGTAATCTATAATCAGAGCAGCAAAGAGATAGGAATTCAGACAATATTTACAAAACAGAAATATGTGATTAAAGGAGAAAAACAGCAAGATTTCATGCTAAGCTTCTATCATGACAGCTCAGCGATTAATTGGAGCAAGTTGCGGCTTTGTAAGAAATGTATTCTTTGATTAACTGTCATGCACACTGGCAAGCAGATTCAGAGAGTAAAATGGAAGCAGAATCCCTTTGCATATTTTCCAACACAGTCACCAACTGAACATCTCAGACATCCAGAGTTAAACTGTGACTAATTTGGATGTTTATGTTGAGATAATGCAGTCTGCTGTGATATCACAAGCCAGCATCTGGATGGAGCAATCTAAGTGCGAATTGAATATGAATGTTGCCTGTGGTAATTTTGTGTCTGTATATTGCAGTTGGGATTTATTACTCAACTTGATGATTGGGGTTTTAGTGAGATGGTGTGGTGAAGTTGTTTAGAGATTTTCAGATGCTTGTAGGAACCAATTTAGGAAAGGTGGGTGGGGATGGATGCACGTGAGGTCAGAAAAACTATGAGACCAGATGTGAGCCAAACAAGTTTAAGATGTTGAGAGTTTTAAATGTCCATACCTAAAGGAACTCAGGAGAAATATTCTCCATCCAGAGAATAGTCAGACTGCAGAGCATGTCAGCACAGGGAATAATTGCTGCAAACAGCAAGACTGTATTTAAGGGAGGCTAGATAAAGGCATGAGAGAGAATGGAATTGAAGAGTCATGGAGTCCTAAAGTCATACAACACGGAAATAGACCGTTCAGCCCAAGTCGTCCGTGCAAACTAGGTATCCTCAACTGAACTAGCCCCATTTGCCCATACCCCTCTAAACCTTTACTACCCATTTACCTGTCCAAGTGTCTTTTAATGTTGTAATTGTATTCACCACTACCACTTTCTCTGGCAGTACATTCCATGTATGCACCACCCGGTGTGTGAAAACATTGCTCCTCAGGTCCCTTTTAATTTTTTCCCCTTTTTACCTTAAATCTATGCCATCCCATTTTGGACTCCCTTGGCCTGGGGAAAACACATTGGCTATTCACCTTATCTATGACCCTCATGATTTTATAAATCTCTATTTATTACCCCTCAGCCTCCTATGCTCCACAGAAAAAAACCTCAGCTTAACCAGCCAATCCTTATAATTCAAACTCTCCAGTCTCAGTAACACCATTGTAAATATTTTTTGTACTTTTTCCAGTTTAATAACATTCTTTCTTTAGCAGGACAACAGAATTGTATGCAGCACTCCAAAAGTGGCTTAATCACTGTCTTGTACAGCTGTAACATGACATCCCAACTCCTGTACTGAATACTCTCACTGTGAGGATAAGCTTGCCAAATGCCTTCTGTCTGCTTGTGAAGTTATTTTCAAGGAATTATGTACCTGTACCCTTCGGTCTCTCTGTTTGACAACACTCACCAGGGCCCTACCATTAACTGTGTAAGTCCTGCCCTGGTTTACCCCCTTACCTTGCATTTATCTAAATTGAACTCCATCTGCTATTGCTCAGCCCACTGGCCCAGTTGATCAATATTTTGTTGTATTCTCAGGTAACCTTTCTTCGCTGCCCACTACCACCAATATTGGTGTCATCCACAAACTTCTAACCATGTCTCCTGTATTCTCATCCAATTTGTGATATAAATGACAAACAACAGTGGACCCAGCACCAATCCTTGATGCACACTGCTGGTCCCAGGCTGAACAACAACCCTCTACGACCACTCTCTGTCTCCTACTGTCAAGTCAATTTTGCAGTAAAAGAGTGAGCATATGGAGCATAGATACTGGATTTAGAGGCTGAATGACCCGTTTCTGTGTTATAAATACATTGTAACTTCAAGGCAGCTGGAAATTGGGAACTCTCAATTGTGACATGGGATGAAAATTGCTTGAAAGGTTAAAAGAACACAAAATGATGGAAAAACCCTTTTTGTTGGGAAGTAGAAAGTGGTGTTTCCTAAGGATCTGAAGTGGATCCTCAGTTTCTCATAATATATATGAATAATTAAAATAAGGAAAGATGCTGTTTGTCAATTCTGAAAATGGCAACAGGTTAAGAGGCACAGCGTACTCTGTAGGAACAGTATGAGCAATAACTTTGGAAGGGGAAGGACATGACTTTAAATCTGAAAAAACACATTGAGAATAATTTCTCATAAGGAGGTACAGGAAAGAGCAGAGAGATTTGAGTGCCCAATTCCCCATGTCACTAAAAGCTGATGCTCAGTAATCTGAAAGACTAATGGATTAAGAGATGAGAGAGAGATAACTCCAAAAAAAAAAGGGAGAAACAAACTGAGCGACAGTTTGAAATCACAGAGAGTGACGAATTGCTCAGTTGGAAGAATTGATCTTCACAGGCAGCTGGTGAACTTTCAGAATGTTAAGGAAGAGGCAAGAGAGCTGGGATAAAGTGAGCTGTTCAAAGGATGTGGAGGAGGATGTGATAAAGTGATAAAGGAAGGCCATGATTTGGAAGGTGATAGAGAAGGTACCCATGTGGAGAGTGCAGTTAGGTACAAAGGGAGCTAATTTCAGAAGATGTACAGTCCCTGTCGATACAACATATCCCTCCTCTGGACCTCCAACAGGATCTCCAGTGCTCTGTCCGAGAATCTGGGGCACCCTTTCTCTACCAAGAACTGTCCCTAGAGTAAGGAGTATCGAGCTGACCTCCTCTAGTTTCAGACTAAGGTGAGGGGCTACTCACTGGAACCACAGATGCCTGACGACTCAAAGAACTTTGTTCACTGGACAGCCACAGGGTGTGGGGAGGAGGTCTACTACACTTCTGGACAGCTCTGCCCTGAACCATGGGAACAAAGGCACTCCAGATCACCAATGAAAGCGATGACGTGAAGCTCATACTTACTCATCCAGAAAACCTGCAGCTCATCAACACTTAAATGCTGAATCTGCAGTTGCCTGTCTAATATCTCTGGGCAAGTTCAAATGATGGCAATTAGCATCAATGTTGTGTGCTAACTCCAGATTTTCAAGCAGCCATGTCTTATTAGAGTTTAGTGCCTGTTTTCATCTTTTAATCAAAATAACACACTGCATTAGCCATCAGTCAAGATTAGTTAAACCCAATTCATCAGCATAATTATTGACAATAATCTCATGAAAGACAAGCTTAAGATAAATATACTGCATGCACATATGCCCAACAAACAACAGATTCAACAAGTTTTTTTCAAAATCCTAACCTTTCAAAGGGTGTAGGCATCACTGACTAACCCAGTAGATGTGTTATATTTGGAATTCTTGAAGGCATTCAACAAGTTACCCCTCAAAACATAAGATAAGAGCCCCTGGTTTGTGAGGTAGTAAATTGGCATGGTTAGAGAATGGGCCACTGGACAGGAAATAGTGAGGAGGGATAAAGCATTCTTTTTCTGTTTGTCAACCCATGACTGGTGGGTTCCACAAGGATCAGTGTTGGGACCACAAGTGTTTATAATATATATTCATGACTTATTAATACATAGCCAAATTTGCAAATGACACAAAGATAATTGGAAAGGCAGTTTATGTGAGAAATACAAATAGTTTCCAGAGTGATTTAGAGATGCCAGCGTTGGACTGGGGTGTACAAAGTTAAAAATCACACTACACCAAGTTATAGTCCAACAGATTTAATTGGAAGCACTAGCTTTCAGAGCGCTGATCCTTCATCAGGTGGTTAAGGAGCAATGCTCCGAAAGATAGTGCTTCCAATTGAACCTGTTGGACTATAAAGTTTGTGAGAAGATTTGTAGCTCGGATGCTCATTGTTGTGGTTCTGTTCGCCAAGCTGGGAATTTGTGTTGCAGACGTTTCGTCCTCTGTCTGTTGTGTGATTTTTAACAGTTTACAGAGTATTATTGATAGGTTAAGTAAGTCGTCAAAAAGTTGGCAAAGGGAATATGAGATTTTGGTAGGGAGAACAAAAGAACAGTGCATTATTTAAATTGAGAGAAACCACAGAAAGTTGCAACACAAAGGGACTTCAGGATACTTGTACATGAAACACAGAAAGCTAGCACACAGGGGCAGCAGGTAATCAGGAAGACTAATGGAATGTTCACCCTGATTTCCAGGAGGTTAGAGTACAAGAGTAGGGAAGTCTGACTGCGACTGTATGAGGTGCTGGTGAGACCAAGTCTGGAATACCTCCAGTACTTAGGTTCCTTATTTAAAGAACGATAGCATTTCATTGGAGGCAGTTCAAAGCAGGTTTGCTAAGATGATCCATGGTGTGGAGGATCATCTTACGAACAAGAACTGAACAGGTTGGGAGAAAGTGAGGACTGCAGATGCTGGAGTTCAGAGTCGTTCCTGATGAAGGGCTTATGCCTGAAACGTCGATTCTTCTACTCCTCGAATGCTGCCGGACCTACTGTGCTTTTCCAGCACCACACCTTCAACACTAAACAAGTTGGGACCCTACTCACTGGAGTTTAGAAGAATGAGAGGTGATCTCATTGAAACATAAAGGATTCTTAAGGATATTGACAGGGTAAATACTGGACAGTCTAAGATCAGAGGGCATTGTCTCAGAATAAATTGGACTTCAATTTAAGACTGAGATGAATAGGAATTTCTTTTCTCTGAGGGTTGTGAGCCTTTGGAACTCCTTGCCACAGAGGGCTGTGGGGCATATCATTCTTGTGTAAATTAAGACTACAGTAGACAGATTCTAGATCAGTAGGAGAATCAGGTTACAGGGAAGAGGCAGGAAAATGGACTTGACAGATGCCAGATCAGCCACAATCCTATTGTATGGTGGAACAAGCTCAAGGGACCAAACAGCGTATTCCGTCTCTATTTCATATGGGCCTATAATGGTTATTTATTGTCTGTCACCAGTTGCCCTTGAGAAGATGGTAGTGAGCTGCCTTCTCGTATTGCTGCAGTTCATAAGCTGGAGGTAGATCATTAGTTCCAGGATGTTGACCCAGCAAGCTATCAGTTGTGACAAAATCTGCTGTTAAACTGGGTGGAGTTGTTTTCATGTAGCTCCGTTCTTATCCTCATAATCCAGACAGTTCCCATTGAATCAGAATCTCAAAATCAATATAGTGCAGAAGAAGACCATCAAGTCTGCACTGACTCTCTGAGCATTTTCACTTTGTGCCAATATCCAGCCTTTTTCCCATACCACTCTGAGGTGATAAATTCACAGATTCACGACACTATGAGAGAAGTAATTTTTCTTTATCTCTCTGTTTTAAATCTGCTACCTCTTATCCTAGATTGTCCATAAGTGAAAATATTTTCTCCACATCTCCTTTGTCAATCCCTTTAGCATCCCATATACCTCAATCTGATCTGCCTGATTCCTCTAAACTCCGATGAATATAGGCCTAAACTGCTCAATTTCTCTTCATAAACCAAACCCTTCATTTCTGGAATCGATCGAATGACCCCCTACTAAATTGCCTCCAATGCAATGATATCACTTCTCACGTAAGGACTAAATGCAATACTCCAGTGCAGTCTCACTAATGCCTTTTACAGTTGCAGCAACACTTCCCTACTTTTATATTCTATTCCTTTAGCAATAAATGACAACATTCCATTTATCTTCCTTATAATCTGCACTATCTATATACTAGTTTTCTGCAATTCATGCACAAGAACAGCCAAATCCCTCTGCACCAAAGCACTCTGAAGTTTATCTCTATTAAAATAATAAGTTGTCTTTCTACTCCTCTGAGCAAAATGGATAAACTCTCACTTATCCACATTAAACTTCATCTTCCAAATTTTAGCCCATTCACCAAACCTATCCATATCCATTTGTAAATATCTTATTTCTACATTGCAACTTAACCTCTCTGCTTCTGTATTCTATTCCACTATTTAGAAGCCTAGAACACTATGCCGTCTTTAATGACTTATGCACAAATAAACCCAGGTCTCTCTGATTCTGCATATTCTTTAGAATAATTCCCTTTATTTTATATTGTTTCTTCATGTTCTTGGTACCAAAGTGCATCACCTCATGCATTTCCTCATTGAACTTCATCTGCCACCTATCTGAGCCCTGCAACAATGCGTCATATCCTTTTGAAGTTCTACATTCTTTGTTCACAAGCTTTGAAATTGTCCCTTGTTTTCTTATTACTCCTGCTCCATTATGACTGCTGATGTCTAAACATTTATTAGATTAGATTCCCTACAGTGTGGGAACAGGCCCTTCGGCCCAACAAGTCCACACCGACCCTCCAAAGAGTAATCCACCCAGACCCATTTCCCTCTAATGCACCTGGCACTATGGGCAATTTAGCATGGCTAATTAACCTGACCTGCACATCTTCAGACTGTGGGAGGAAGCCCATGCAGACTCGGGGAGAATGTGCAAATTCCACGCAGACAGTTGCCCAAGGCTGGAATTGAACCTGGCACCCTGGTGCTGTGAGGCAGCAGTGCTAACCACTGAACCACCATGCCACCCTTTATTTTTGGTCCCTTCCCTTTTCTCATCTTTATGCTGACCCTCGGTGACATCATTCAAATACAAGGCATAAATTTCCAGTTATGCACTGATGACACTCAACTCAATGTCACTACTACCTCTCTTGACTTTTCAACTGTCTCGAAATGATCAAACTGCTTTTCAGCCAACCAGTACTGGATGAGCAGAAAGAGAGAATGCTAAAGCTATTTTCTTTACTGTTCAGTACAAACTCTGTGTCTTAGCTCCTGATTCCACCCATCTCCCTTTCTGAGACTGAGCCAGACCCTTCGCTACCATAGTCTTGGATATGGTCCTGAGTTTCCAACTATATATCCGTGCCAAACTAAGAACTCTTATTTTCATCTCCTTAGAGTTCCTCGGCTTCACCTCTGCCTCCGCTCATCTGATGTTGTAATACTCGTCTCTACATTTTTCACTTTTAGATTTGACTCGTCTTCCAAACTTGAGGTCATCAAAAACTCTGCTGCCAGTTTTCTAATTCCCACAAAGTCCCAGTGACCCTTCACAATTGTGCTTGCTGATCTGCACTGGCTCACAATCAAGCAACTGCACAGTTTTTCAAATTTTCATCTGCCTTTTCAATTCCATCTATGGCCTTATGCTCCCTGTCTATGAGGCTTCCTCATGCCCTATAATCCTCGCAGATAGCTGCACATCAAAAACTCTGACCTTTTGTATATTCCTAATGTTTATCTCTCTACCATTCAACTGTTCAGAACCAGAGGACTAGAACCTGCTCTATAAATCTCTCCATTTCTACTTCCGTCCTTTAATTTACACCATAAAATGTAACTCTTTAATCAAAGTTTTGGTCATCTGTCCTAATATCTCCTTACATGGTATAGTGTCAAATTTTGTTTAGTAATGTTCCTCTGAGCAACGGGGACATTTTGCCATGTTAAAGACCCAATCCATATTGTGTGTGTTTTGGAGAGGAACTTGGAATTGGCAGTGTTCCCGTGGGGTCTTGTAGGCTGTAGAGGTGAAACGTTTTGAAACAATAAGTCGCATAGCACAGAATTAAGTCCACATTAATAACATGCACACGTGACCTCTTCTTAAAATGCATTACGTCACTCAGTATAGAATGGAAACAGACCATCAAAAACAAAGTTTATCTTGCTCTGCAAGGTCATTAGCGTAGGCTGCAGTGAGTCACTACAGCCCTACACACAAAGCATAATCTCTTCCTGGGCTTTGATCTCCCGATTCCTAATAGGCAAAGGAATCTACCGCAAAATATAGATTGGAAACCACAAACTACTATCATGGTTGTAAAATTGCTTGTACCTTTTAAACTTACCAACTTAAATAACTTTATGATGGCACAGATTCCTATTCAGATTTTGCATATCAAAAGTAAATGGTCAGGTTCTTATTTATATATATTTGCTATAGGTTTCACTTGAATGGAGAGCTTAATGAGATAGGATTCTATACCTCACATCCCTTAACCAATATCTTTAAAATAGAAGATTTGGTCATTATGCCTTTTTTTATGGGACCCTGTTGAGTTTAAATTAGCTATAATGACAGGGTATATGACAAAAACATCTAGTTGGCTGTAAAGCACTTTAAAATACCCTGAGGCCAAGAAATGTGCTACTTAAATGCAAGTCTTTCTTTTAGCAAGTTGTCAAAGTGCAATGCAACATTGCAGGACAGTCGCAAAAAAGTGAAAATTTAAACACTACAACAAGTCATGCTGCACACACAAGGATTTTTCCCTCCTGGAAAAGTAGTCTACATTTGTGTGGTGGTTTGAAGTTTGGTGTGTGTGCATTTGTTCTACTGAGTGCAAAATATTTAAAAAATCAGCAACATGCTTCCATTTTCAATAGTATTCAAGTTTGGGTTTCGAGCTGACCTCAGGCTGGGTAAACCCTGGATTCAGTTGCCCATTTACTGTGGAGGTCCTGTCCTGGATTCAAATTTCTTGGTTATTGTGCTTGCTCATTCAAAGTGGTTGGACATGCACAGAATTCATTCGGCAAACTCAGAGATGACATTTGAAAAGCTGTGAGCATTGTTTGTGATGCATGGATTCCCGGATGTATTGCTCACAGATAAGAGATATCATTTACCAGCAGGGATTTTGAGTATTTTCCAGAGTTGAATGGCATTCAGCATGTTCGGACAGATCTATATCATCCATCGTCCAATTGTCTGGCAGAAAGAGCAGTCCAAACATTAAAGGCAGGCTTAAAGAAGCAGCCTACAGCTTCACTCAATACCAAACTGTCCCAGTTGGTGGACCATTTGTAGCTTCTGTTCCCAGGATGACCAATTCCCCCTTAGAAAATCCTAGATGGCCTCCTTTTTCCAAGGTCACAATTTCCCTTTCCACGTGGTCAATGATGCCCTCCAGTGCATCTCCTCCACAACCCCACCCCTCCCAACGCAACAAGGACAGAACTCCCTTGGTCCTCACCTTCCACCCCAACAACCTCTGTATACGTCGCATCATCCTCCGCCACTTCCACCACCTACAAATGGACCATGCCACCAGAGATATATTTCCCTCCCCACCCCATCAGCATTCCAGAGAGACCATTCCCTCTGCAATTCCCTCATTAGATCCACACCACCTGCCAGTCCACACCCCACTCCCAACACCTTCCCCTACCACCTCTGGAAGTGCAAAACCTATGACCACACCTCTTCCCTCACCTCCATCCAAGGATCCTTCCGCTTCTGACAGAAATTTACCTGTATCTCCACCAATGTCATCTACTGTATCTGTTGTACCCAATGTGTTCTCCTCTACATCGGGGAGATAGAACATCAACTGGCAGATCATTTCAGAGAACATCTCCAGGACACCCACACCAACCAACTCCACCACCCGTGGCTGAACACTTCAACTCTCCCTCCCACTCCACCAACTCTCCCTCCCACTCCACCTCCTCCATTGTCAAACCCTTACCACCCGACGCCTGGGAGAAAGAATGCCTCATATTCTGCCTTGAGACCCTACAACCACACGGGATCAATGTGAATTTCACGAGTTTTCCCATTTCGCCTCCCCCCCCACATTATCCCAATCCCAAGCCTCCAACTCGGCACGGCCCTCCTGACCTGTCCATCACCTTTCCCATCTATCCACTCCACCCTCCTCTCCGACCTATCACCTTCTCCTTCACCTTCATCTACCTATCGCTTTCTCAGACTAAACTCTAACCAACCGATGCCTGAAGAAAGAATGCCTCATCTTCTGGCTTGGGACTCTGCCACCGCGCGGGATTAATGTGGATTTTGCCAGTTTCCTCATTTCCCCTCCCCCAACCTTGTCCCAATCCCAAGCTTCCAACTCAGCACCACCCTCTTTCCTATCTATCTACTCCAACCTCCTCTCCGACTTATTGCGTTCTGCCCCACTTTCATCTACCTATTGCATTCTCAGCTACCTTCCCCGCAGCCCCACCCTCTTCCCATTTATCTCTCAACCCCCCAGCCCACAAGCCTCATTCCTGATGAAGGGCTTATGCCCTAAATGTTGATTCTCCTGCTCCTCGGATGCTGCCTGACCTGCTGTGTTTTTCCAGCACCATGACAACTATTTAGCAAATTTTAAAAAAGCAAAATGATAAAAATCAGCCAGTTTGTTTCACTGCCATTTGTAGGGAAAATGGGGATATGCGTTCCTCTTCTTCAAGATATTGATGGGGGATCTTTTACACATATCTGACAGCTCATAGATAATCCGAGAATCGACACTTCACACAGTTCATATTTCCTTCAGTAGTGCCCTGGAGGATTGGCCAGGTCAATGGGAGTGGAATTTACCTTGAACTATATATGAATCAGTCTCATCCCTGCAACCATCTGAAAGGTTAGCTCTTTATATTCTTGGCCAAAGTGATTGAAATATGTCTGTTTAAACCTTCCATCTCTTAGCCTCCAATGGAGTAGGAAGTTTCAGGTTATTATGCTAGCTCCATCCATCTTTTTCTCAAATAATTTCAATGTTTGTGTCACTCCTATTCTTCTTGAAGATCTGTTCCATATGATGATGATACCTTTTGCAGTTTGTTTCTTTGATCAGTTTTTTTCTTAAGGCTTCTCCTTTTTTTTATTGTTTTGCTTGTTTAACCGCAGTTGTAAGCTAATCATTATCTTCTCAGCCTTATTCGTGGAGTTATCTGTTACTGTCTTCAACAGATCCTGTGTGTGTTTGACTGATACAGTATTAGGTGTCTGTTTAATATCACTTCTTCTGAATGTTAACAGCCACATGCAATGCCTCAGCTTTGTATGATAAACCCAGGAACGAGTGAACCTTTCAAGATCCTTCCTTTGATGAAGTTAAAAATCACAAGACCTCAGGTTATCGTCCAACAGGTTAAACTATAACCTGACGTTGTGTGATTTTTAACTTGGCCCACCCTAGTCCAACACCAGCACCTCCACATCTTCCTATGATGGTTAGCACAATCTTTATACCCATCTTCTGAGGTTCTCACTTCTGTCATTCAGTCTAATCACACCATCAAAGAGTTGGGATGTCATGTTGAGGTTGTACAGGGCGTTAGTGGAGTAGTGTGTGCAGTTTGGTCACCCTGTTATAGGAAGGATATTATTAAGTTGGAGAGAGTTCAGAAAAGATTTACCAGAATATTACTGGGAATGGAGGATTTGAGTTATAAAAATAGGCGGGATGGGCTGAGACATTGTTCACTGAAATGTAAGAGGTGATGTTATCGACGTTTGTAAAATCATAAGTGGTATAGACAAGGTGAATAACAAAGCTCTTTTCCCTAGCGTGGGGGAGTTCAAACCTAGGGGCCATATTTTTAAGGTGAGAGGAAAAAGTTTTAAAAAAGACACGAAGGGCAGCTTTTTGACACAGCGTATTGCGTGTGTGGAATGAACTGCCAGAGGAAGTGACGAATGCAGATACGGTTACAACATTTAAAAGAAATTTGGATAAGTACATGAATAGGAAATGTTTGAAGGGATATGGGCCAAATGTCGGCAAGTGGGAATAGCTTAGCTTGGGAACATGGCTGGCATGGACTGGTTGGACTGAATGATCTGTTTTCACATGTATAACTCCATGACCCTATGATTCTATCAGGACAGGACAGAAAGCAGCCATATTATTCATCATTTCTGTACCATGTTCCTGAATGAGCATCTCATCTTGTGCCACTGTTTGCACACTTGCTCTGCTGGAACTCTGCAAGCTTTCCCTCTTCACACCCTCAGATCCTAACCACTCATTAATTAAAACATTTTTCCTCATATTGCCATTGATTTATCTGTCAAACATCATAAATCAGTGTCACTAGTTAATTTTTCGTGCATACAATTCACCTCTTTATCTCTCTAACTTCCTCCAGCCCGAAAACATTGAGAGAGCTCCCCGTTCCTTCAGCTCTGGTCTCTTATCCATCCCCAGTTTTGTATATACTGTTTTCTTTGTGAACATACCACCTATATATCAAGCTCTACTATTCCCTTCTCAGGACGGGGAAGCTGCAGCAGAGAAGGAAGGAAGGAGGAGGCATCCTGGAATATGTCTCTCTTTGAAATGCTGCCTGTTTGTGGACACCCAACCTTTAGCCTCAGAAAATGTTATCTACACATCACAGCTTCTCTCTGGCTTCCTACCTCTCTTTTTGCTTCTTTTATATGTTCATGAGATGTGAATATTGCTGACTATTTACTGCACATCCCTAACTACCCTGCAGAAGCTGGTAGTGAACTGCCTTCTTGAACCATTGCAGTCCTTGGGGTGTAGAGGGCACTCGCTGTGTTGATAAAAAGGGAGTTCCAGGATTTTGTTCCAGTGAAAGACAATGATGTACATCCAAGTGGAAATGGTGAAGACTTGAAAGGGAACTTGCAGGTGGGTGGTGTTTCCATGTATCTGCAGCCCTTCCAGTAAAGGTGTTGAAAGGTGCTATCAATGGAGCCTTGGTGAGTTATTGGAGAATATCTTGTAAAATGGTACACACTGCTGCCACTGTATCTCAGTGTTGGAGAGACTGAATGGTGAAGGTGTAGATATGTTGCCAATCAATAGGGCTGCTTTGTCCTGGAAGGTGTCAAGCATCTTGAGTATTGTTGGAGCTTCAAGCAAGTGGGGAGTATTCCATCACACCCTTAACAACTAAATGTTGGCAGATGGGTAGTGAGTTACTTACCCCAGGATTCACAGTCTCTGACCTACTCTTGTACCCATTGTATTTAGTTAGTCCAATTCAGTTTCTGGTCAATAATAACCCCTAGGTTGTTGAAAGAAAGGGATTCAGTGATGGTTATGTCATTGAATGTCAAGGGAATGTCCATGTTGGATTCTCTTGTGTTGAAGATGCTCATTGCCTGGCACTTGTATGATTTTAATGTCACTTGCCACTTATCAGCTCAAACCTGGATATGGGCCTAGATTGATTCAGTATCTGAGGAGTTATGAATGGTGCTGAATATTGTGCAATTATCAACAAACATCTCCAGTTCTGATCCTATGAAAGAGGGAAGATCATTGATAAAGCATCTGAAGTTGGTTGGGCCTAGGACGCAATCCTGAGGAACTACAGAGATGTCCTGGAGCTAAGATGATTGATCTTCAACTAACACAACCATCTTCCTATCTATCAAGTATGGTTTCAACTATTGGAGAGTTTTCTTCCTGAGTCACATTGACTCTTGTTTTGCTACAATTCCTTGACACCACACTCTTCACTTCTTGAATTCAGCTTTTTTATCCATGTTTGAACACGGCACACAGTGCAAGACAACCATTGAATGTGCAACCAATCTAAAGAAAACATGCGGCTACAAACTGATATCAGTTAGATGAGGGGACAGCACGACATTTGTGTCATGTGATTGCACCTCCCTATTCCTGCATTGCAAGATGGGCCTTACATTTAATTTTTAATAACCATTCCTTGCCAAGATATGTAGAATTATAGCTCCCTATATATTCTACACCAATATGATCACTCAGGAAGAAAATTTCCCTCCTCCAGCTCCCTCTTCCAGTAACTTGCCCAGCTCCGTGTCACCTCTGTTCACTCTCCTTGCTATTCTGTAGACCAAGGAAAATGCACACTTCCACTGCATTCATGTCTGGGAGCAAAGTATTGTGCAGAAGCCTTAGTTAGGGTAAATTGTCCTGGAGTGCCTGCCTTATCACACCCTGTTGACTTCAGGAACTTTAAACAACTGTGGGAACCACCAAATATTTTACAATCGCTGTAGGAATCAATCAACAACTCAACTGAAAATTGCTAATGATCCCTTTAAATAATACTGATGGAGTAAGGGAGTTCTTCCTACTTCTAGAATATTTTAGGGTATTTAACAGAGGTCATTAACTGGAGCCATGAATTACGACATAGCAATGCTGGCAGCAAAAGTAGTTATGCACTGACTGATGTCCCCATCTACTCACTTTGTATCCCTCTAAGGAATATAGCCCACACCTGTGCTCATGTGCTGATCGAAATGGCATCCAATGCAACCTGCTGCTGGGTTCTGTCTGTGCACATGCTGACAATGTCATGTTCAAGCCTAAGTGCCAACTGTGGAGCAGCAAGACCAGGTGCTCTGCATCTGAATCTTTTGGCCACAGGTCCCATGGTTGTCCTGGTTTTGTACAGTTGAATTGAATTAATTTAGAACAAATCAGTCAATCTCCTGAAACATAATTCCAAACACTGTGAAATTGTGCATATCATAAATCCATTTGCAGCTCTCACTAACTCGTCCCATGTGAGAATGGCTTTCACATTCTTGTTGCCAGTTTAAACAGCACACACGAGCGTGGTCACACACATTGAGGCTTTATATGAAAACTGCAGCCTCCCCTTTGTATTAAGCACTTGCTTTATGTTTTAGGAAGGAACCAGAATTATTCCGAGAGCATGTTTAGAATGTTATACACTGACATTTTCATCAGTTCCATATGTTTTAATTTTGATTTTTCCCAGCTTTTATTTGATGACAAGAAACAAAAAAAAAATCAGCAGACGCTGGAATCCAAGGTAGACAAGCAGGACCCTGGAAGAACGCTGCAAGCCAGGCAGTATCAGAAAGTGGAAAAGTCAATGTTTCGGGTATAAAACTTCTTCAGGAGTCCTGAAGAAGGGTTGAAGCTGAAACGTTGACTTCTCCACCTCCTGATGCTCCCTGGCTTGTTGTGTTCATCCAGCCTCCTGCGTGTCTATCTTTATTTGATGACTGACAATGGGTTGAGGATTGCTTTGTCCAGTGAAAGTAGGAATTTTAGAACAAGGTCCTCCCCAGTGACCAGGCCCTCCCTGGATCTGTGAGCCTAGATAGAGCCTGAGTTGCCTTTGCTTACCTGCCTGCCATTGGCAAGAGAAGCAGGAGCCTGCTTTTGTAAGTCTTCCTCTTCTGCACAGTGACCCAGTGAAAGTGTTAGTGATGATGTGTAGTGCTTCAGAATGTGGTTCATATTCTCCAGGGCCCACCAAGAGGAGATATCCATAAACACTCAGGTTGGAAAAACCGTTACCCTATTGTGATATAACTCCAGCCTCCTGCATGTGTCTGAACTCATGGAAAAAATTCAGCTGCAGTTTGTCCTTCAGAAAATAAGTCCAGCGTCCAGCATCCAGCTGTATTTCAAATACTATCAACATCTATATACCAACTGTTCAGAGTATTGATGACACTTTGCAGTGTACCACGTGAACTTTTGAATTTTAAAATTCTTACCCCTGTTTTCAACTCCTTCCAAACTCTTGCTCTCCCAATCACTGTAACCTCCTCCAACCCCATAGCCCTCTAAGAGGGCCCAATTCCTCCATTTCTGTTGCCATCAGAAATGGTGGAGGCTGGTACAATTACAACATTTAAAAGGCATCTAGATGGGTATATGAATAGGAAGAGCTTAGAGGGGTATGGGCCAAGTGCTGGAAAACCGAACTAGATTTATTTAGAAAACTGGTCAGCATGGATGAGTTGGACTGAAGGGTCTGTCTCCCTGCTGTATATCTCTCAGACCCCATGACTCTATGATGCCTTGCATGTTCCAAATTCCATTCCATGGAGGCTGGACCTCAGTTATCTGGGTCCTATAGTCTCTGCCTACTTTCCTCCATTAACACCATATTTAAGCCCTACCTCTTTGGCCACATTTTTGCCTCACCTATCCCAATGTCCTGTTGGGTGGCTAGGTTACAAATTCAGTCAGATAATCATTCTGCTTGTCACAACCATATGCCAAATGTCCTCAGTCTGTGGTTCATAAATGAAAAGTGATGTAAGCTTGTATGTAACTCTGTTTTACTTTCCGGACGTCTTAATTTAAAAAAAATGCAACACAGCTTAATGTCTTAAATAAAATAAAGGGTGAATTTATTTATTAGACAAGTATTGCTGGAGAGGTATTTCTGTAAAAAGTGATTATCTTATTAGCCTCAATAAAGAAACAAAGATTTAACGAAGAGCTAGAAATTCATGTAGAGATGAAATGAAATCTGTCTCTGCTATTATTGCGGCTTGGTTGAAGAATTACTTCTGAAGTGAAGGAGTTTAAAACTTGAGTTCACATTCAGCAGCTGTGATGGCTTCTGTGGCTGAATAACTGGAAATTGCTCCCACAGTTTGGTGGAGGAGAATAGGTCTGAGGACTGAATGAATGCTGTTATGTTTCACTTTTATGGCATTGCAGAAAGTGGCATTTAGTCACCTCATTTAGTCCACTGGAAACCTCCCTATGACTCCTTGTTAGTGTTCAGACAATTCTCCTGAGATTTATGCACAACACATTGTTGCTAACAGCTGGAATTTTATACAGTTCAAATGTTAAAAGTGTCTTCTATCCCAAAATTGTAGAATCATGTTTCCATTTTAGGCGTTTGGGTAACCCAGGTCTCAGAAGCACAGACCCACTCATTATCTCCCAGTTGAGATAATTATCTTTGTAGCTGTCTCAGCCAATATTGTAGATGGCTATCATTCAATCAGGTTTTTATTGACTTAGGAGGGTCCATTCACACCTCCAAGGAAACCATTGCCAATGAGTTCCTGTTTGACCTTCGAAATGTTTGTTCAGTCTCAAGTTATCCCTTGCGATTCTTCTTGAGGCATGTACTGTCTGTTCTTATTTCCAGGTGAAAACATGTGGGAAGGCAAGTAGTCTCTGTGAGGCAGTTTGTGAGACCTCTTGTGTCATTTTAAAGAAATATGAACTTTCTTTATAAAATATGATAACTATACATTCATGACTTGGCATTGCTGGTGGAATATAAATGCAAGTTGCTGAATTTTAATCTGTTTCACATTATACTTTCTGGGGAATATGTTTTGTAAGATCTCCCCTTTATGTTTCCTGCATTATTTCCCTTATTATTCATTCACCTCGGTACACTGAGATTAGTTCACAAGATTGATTGGACACTCCAAAGATACTTGTCTGCTCCTAGATCAATCTTGCAATGGAATGTGTGTGGTGTCTTCTACTCCTGGTCAAACACAGACAAGATTATATGATGAAATGAAGTTGATTGGGACTTGTGCCCACATGGGTACATTTGGAAAATCATTGTATCCCTACAAAGTGGAATAAGGCCATTCAGCCCATTGAGTCCACACTGATCCTCCAAGGAGCATCTCATCCAGATCCACTCCCTTACCTTAACCTCGTAACCCTACAATTGCTACGGTCAATCCACCAACCTAAATAGCCCTGTACACTATGGGCAATTTAGCATGGCAGTCAACAGAGAGGATTCAAACACAAAACCAGTTGGCTTCCTGAAATGTTGGTTTTCTGTCTCAGTCATTCACCTTAGGAGAGCTGAGAGATAAATGAATAGACCTCTTTAAAGTGAGGTCAATCATAAGAGAGAAGATAGTGTGCCCTTGGGTGTCTTTCCAAGCAGGACTCAGATGTAGAAAGTTTTATGGGGTTCCCTACCCTGCCCCTTGACAGAACACATGCATCAAAAAGCTTCTCTCCGCAGACCTGTCTCCTCCGACATCCTGAGGAATACTAGGCTGGAACTGTTCCAGGCCCTGTTTGTAATTTCTGGACCATACCTTGGGTGGCTATTGAGCTCCATCACATAGTCCTGCGTTCAAGCCCCACTCCAGAGACCTGACCATTTAATCTAGGTTAACAAAACAGTGCAGCACTAAGGGAGTGCTACACCATGAGGCATATGATAAGAAAAGGCCCTGTTTACTCTCTTAGGCAGATGTATATGATCCTCTGGAACTGTGCTACAAATTAATAGGATCCTGGGCAATATTTATCCATCATTCAGCATCTCTGGGACAGATGATCTGTTTGTTATCACATCATTATTGCTACCAATATGTCAGTATGCGAGCATTCTCTAAACATGAGCAGCTGAGGGTTGGCTCATTTTCACACCTTACAATCGTGATGACATACCAAACCTATTGCCTCTGAATGACTGTGGAATATTCTGAGGTAATGTAAATAGGTCTTTTTTCCATCTGTTAGTGGAATTCATTCCCTATCCTGCTGAACTCCCTGATCTCTTTTCTATGAAAATTTATGAGGGGCTTTTCTAAGTCCATGTGGCCTACCCTCAAAATCCATCACATTGTTAACTTGCATTGCACAGATAGCTTTCATGGCCTTATCTTTCTCCAAGTGTTTGCCTGGGTCTCAGAACTGTGTCAATTTAATTGTGAAGAAACATAAGGTCAATGCAATGTAAATGGGGAAAACTATCTACATGAAGAAGGAAGGAGATCTCCTGTTTTATATACATCCCAGTCATTTTCATGCAGTACTTACAAGCTAGAAACAGGCCATTCAACTCAACAGGCCCATGTTAATGTTTACATTTCCTACAAACCTGCCCCTTTTACAATCAGGTCAATGATTAGTGGGAACTGCAACTGAGAATGTAGCATGATATCAAGAGTGGGGGTGATTGAACTACACAATCAGTTAAATGGAGTATGAAGTGGGCAATTTTCATGTCCAATTCATACTTCAGCTACCAGCTACTCTTTCTCTCGAGTCAGATGTTTTGTATTAGTGCTTGAGTTCAAAAGCCAGATTGCCATAGAATGAACGATGGGGATTTTATTGAATGAGTGATTGGATTACAGGTTACAGGCAGTGGAATCTGGAGTCAGCATGGTCTGTAAGATAAAATTTCATCCTATTGATCTAGCCATAAAATCCCGGACCACACGTTAACGTGCTGCTGTTGGCTCATTCCCAGATGGTTCTTTATGTTCTCAGGATGTGAAGGGAGTCAGGAAGGCAGTATTAATGTTCCATCATGAAATGATCTGAGAAAGTGGGTGGCCTCTCCTAGCTTTGTGCTTTAAGTCACCAAGACGATTGCGAGGCCTTTCAGAAGCCATGAATCGTTTACTGTGCAGTGTGTGCAGAGGAAACTCCATTGACCAAAGGACACAGGTGGAGAGTATTTCATTCAGTTAATTGAATGCCAGATAATCGATGCTGGAAAACATAGTTAGTCATACAGCGGGACCTCGTGATCTTGTTCGGATGATCCAAAGTTCAGTTAATCGAATGCTGAATAATCAAAGCTCTTCTGTATTTGGCTCAATCAAAATCAGGTTTAGGATTTCTGCAACAATGGGCCAAATTGTCTCTCTCTGCACTGTAAACTTCTGTTGTGCCTTAACAGAATTGCAATTATGCTACTGGAGAAGAAGGAAAGCAGATGTCTGAACTGAATTTGGTTGCTTACAAACTGTGAACAAATTTATTATTATCTTTTCCAAGAAACAAAGCTCTCCAACAGCTGGTAATATTGTAAACCTTCACTGGCTCCAGGCAGCCTCTGATACTTTTGACAAAGTAAGATTTGGGCATTCTCAAGCAGCTGACATATTGATCATTATTACAAGGGGATGCGTATGAGTTATGACCATCCTATAGAGCCTCAGTGAGACCACCCCTGAAGTATCATGTGCAGTTTTGGTCTCCTTGCTAAAGGAAAGATTGAAGGGGTGCCACGTAGGTTCATTAACTAATTCCTGGCACGGAGGAAGAAAGATTAAACAGCCCTTTTGCTCTCTCAAGTTTAAAAGAATGAGAAATGACCACACTCAAGTATATGAAAATCTTATAGGAATCCATAGGGTAAATGTAGGAAGGATGTTATCTCTGGCTCGAGAGGGAAGGATCTAGAATGAAGTCACACAGTCTCAAAGTAGGAGTCTGACCAATTAGAGCTGAGTCAAGGAGGAATTTCTTCACTCAAAGGGTGGTGAATGTTAGAATTTTTTGTCCAGAGCATTCTGAAGGCTCAATTGTTGAGAATGTCCAAGATGGATTTGATAGATTCCTACATGATAAGAACATCAAGGGATATCGTCCAGAGTGGTGGAGTGAATCAAGGGGCTGAATGGCCTATTTCTGCCTCTAATTCTGATGTTCTTAACTTCCCAGTGACTGTCAGTTTGCCTCAGAATCCAAGTTTGATTCTATTTTGATGTACAGAAATAGGTGGACAGTCAAGAAATTAATGGTGGTGGTATAGAAGATGACATGCCATGAACTCTAAATTCGGGCATTCTGACAGTTGCATTTATTAGGCAGCTATAAGTCAGAGCTTTCCAAACTGTGGGTGACAATGGGGTCAGCTAAATCTGGGGGGCGGTCACGACTTCCAAAGGTGTGAGGCTGGTTTGCAGGGCAGCAGGATGTCTGAGAGCAATTACGGAAGTGTTAAACCTCTGGGCTTAGCTCATGGGCTGGATACTCTCTCAGTTGGGATCTTCAGTATGCAAAGCAGTCAATCCGGTGAAAGTAATCCCCATTGGCAGGCTAATCAGCCAACCATTGCTCTTATTCAAGAGCAATGAGGTCAAGGTCCTGACGCAGCTGGGTGTAACTGGTTTCTTCCCTCCCCAGTGCTCGAGACCCACTCCCCACTGCAGGTTTGCTACAAATAAGTTCATCCCTCCACCACCCCCTCCATGCCACCCCCCACCGGCCTTGGTGGCAGATGAGGAATGAGAGGCCATGAGGAGCAATAGCAGGACATGGGGTGTCAGAGGGGGTGTAGAGGGATGTAGAGAATATAGAGGTGGCATGTGGAACGGGTAGAGGAGTCTACAGAATGCAGGGCATAGAGAATGGGTAGAGGGACATAGGGAATATGGGGGGCATAGAGGGTGAGTAGGTGGCATAGAATGACATGGGAGTTTGAGGGGCCAGTGGGTAGAGGAGCACAGGATAACACATTAATTATGACGTGGCATAGATAGGTATGGATGGGGCAGAGTGAGCATGAGGTAGGAAGGGAATCTGAGGGGTGAGGGCTGGAGAGATGTTTAAATTCATCCATGTGGTATTAAGCTGCAGGACAGTGCTGATGTAGGGAAGCAGCCGTCTCCACCTTTGATCCGAACTTACCCACCCCTCCAAACCACCACCTCCACCCCCACAACCACTACCACCACCACCACCACACACCCCCATCCAGGAGCCCCAGCACCCTAGAACAAGTCCGTGCCAAGTCCGTTTTTCCCAGGTTGGGTCTTGTGGAGCCTAGAAATGTCCTGGCTTCTGAAGAGTTAGAGAAATTGGGGCCAAGAAGTTGTTCCTTGGGGTTGAGCTTCACTGGAACACAATAACAGGTTGTGGACAGGGAGGTCAGTGTGGGAGCAATCAAAATGTCAAGTCACCAGATCCTGGAGTTGTGCCTGGAAACTGAATAGTCCATTTTGATGAAAGGTCACCGACCTGAAACAATAACTTCATTTCTCTGCAAAGATGCTGGCTAACCTGTTAAATGATAACTTCTGTTTTTTATGTGCCTATGATTCGTTTGGAATCAAATACTCCATTCGAATATATTCAACAACTGAACATCCACAGTCTCTGCGGCAGAGATTCCAAAGCTTCACGATCCTCTACCTGCAGAAATTTCTCTTCATCTCCCTCCAAAATGAACAATCCTTTCTCCACGATCGGATACTGGGATTGGGAGCATTAATTTTCTAAGTGCCAGTGTTTAAGGATTAAAAATCAAAAGGTCCGGTGATTCAGACAAAGTGAGCTTTCCCAGCCCCCACCATTATTGGACTGTGGCTCAGTGGTTAGCTTTGCTGCCTCTCAGCACCAGTCCTGGGTTCAATTCCAGCCTCAGCTGACTGTCTGTGTGGAGTTTGCACATTCTCCCCGTGTCTATGTGGGTTTCATCCGGGTGCTCCACTTTCCTCCCACAATCCAAAGATGTGCAGGTTAGGTGAATTGGCCATGCTAAATTCCCATAGTGTTAAGGGATGTGTAGGTTAGGTGCATTAGTCAGGAGTAAATATAGAGTAATAGGGGAATGGGTCTGGGTGGGATACACTTAAGAGGGTCGGTGTGGCCTCACTGTGCTGAAGGGCCTGTTTCCATGCTGGAGGGATTCTATAATTCTGTGGGCCAGTGTACAATCTGGGGTGAGATATTTGTTAATCTTCCTTGTAATGTGCCATGTTGATTTACTGTTGAGAAGTGTTGTTTTTAGGTTTGTCTGTCTCACTGTTGAGTAATAACAGTGGGAGTGACTGACTGTCTCACTATGGGTAATGACAGTGGGAGTGACTGACTGTCTCACTGTTGGTAATGACTCTATGACTCTAGGAATGCTTTTCAACAAAGAAAATGTTACCCTATCAACTTTCTGAGGGTTACAATTGACCAGAAATTGAACCAGACTAGCCACATAAATACAGTGCTTAAAAATGTGTTGTTGGAAAAGCACAGCAAGTCAGGCAGCATCAAAGGAGCAGGAGAATCGACGTTTCGGGCATAAGCCCTTCTTCAGGCTTTTCCAGCAACACATTTTTAAGCTCTGATCTCCAGCATCTGCAGTCCTCACTTTCTCCCACATAAATACAGTGGTTACAAGTGCTATTCAGCAGCTAGGAATCTTGCAGTGGATAACTTACCTCCTGATTTCCCAAAGCCTGTCCACCATCTACAAGGCACAAATCAAGAATGTGATGGAATACTCCCTACCTGCCTGGACAAGTGCAGCCCCAGCAACTCTCAGGAAGCTTGACAAAATTCAGAACAAAGCAGCCCACTTGATTGGCACCACATTCACAAGCATTCCTTCCCTCCACCAGCATTGCTCAGTAGCAGCAGTGTGTACCATCTATAACATGTGCGGCAGATATTCACCAAGGGTCCTTCGACAGCACCTTCTAACCCACACCCTCTAGCATGTAGAAGGACAAAAGCAACAGATGTACGGCAACACAACAACCTTCAATTTCCCCAGTTGCAGTTCCTTCTGTGTCATTGGGTAAAAATCCTGGAACTCTCTCCCTAACAGACAATGGGTTTAGTTCCAGGAAATAGGCTGTGGCCATTCAAGAAACTGACTAGTCCTCACCACCACTTTTCCAAGGTTAATTAGGCGTGTGTAATAAATGCTGGCTCAGCCAACATCATCTACATCACTTGAAAAAATAAATTAAGAAAGGGCATTGGGAAAAAGTTAAGAAGGAGGAGATATTGAATAGTCTGTCTGTACTTGAATTGGATAAGGCACCAAGGCTGGGTGAGATGCATCCAAGGACACTGAGGGACATGGGAATGGAAATCATAAATGCGCTGGCCAAAATTATTCAGTCTCACTTTGACGTTAGATGATACCAGAGCACTGGGCAATTGCAAGTGTTAAGCTCCTGTTCAGTAAAGCAAAATCTCGCATCAATAGGCCAGTTAGTTTAACCTTGCGGGTGAGTAAGCTTCCAGAAGCAGCAATCCAGGACCAAACTAATGGAGGGTATTAAAGAAAGTCAGCAGGACAGATTGATTTTAATTTGCTTTCTGGAGATTTTTGTGTGTGGTAACAGAGAGGGTGATGAGGGCGACACAGTTGATGTGTTGTACATAGATTGCCAGAAGATGTTTGATACAGTGCTACACAACAAATACCCACAAGGAAAGATATAGATTCGTACAATAACCAAGACAGTGGAGACATGGATATAGAATTGACTGAGTTGCCAGCTGAACCTAACTTGGTCTCTGAAAGTGTGGAAAGAATTTCTATTCTAGGATGATGGATAAACATGTGGAGAATTTGTCAGGACCTGCAGATTTCTCATTGAGTAGAAGATGAAAACAATCTCAATCTTAAAAACAAAAGCAAAATATCTGGATCCTGAAAATCTTGAAATAAAAACAGAAAGATCCAGACAAGCTCAGGAGATCTGGCACCATCTGTGAACAGAGAAACAGCATTAACGTTTCAAGTCTGTTCTTTAGAAATCTAATCTCCAATATTAAAAATATAGGACCCCAGTTTTAATCCTGTTCACATGAAAATCATATGGAAGATCTCAGAGGGGAGCCTTGACAACAGGTAGTTGGCAATTGTACCCAGTACAGAGCTGAAAGAGTTAAATACAGTCATTGAGTCATAGAGACGTACAGCACAGGCACAGACACAGACTGTTCGGTACAACTTGTCCATACCGACCCGATATCATAACCTAATCTAGTCCCATTTCCCGGCACTTGACCTATATCCCTCTAAACCCTTCCTATTCATATGCCCATTCAGATGCTTCTTAAATGTTGTAATTGTACCAGCCTCCACCACTTCCTCTGGCAGCTCATTCCATACACACACCACCCTCTGTGTGAAAACGTTGCCCCTTAGGTCCCTTTTATATAGAGTCATAGAGTCAGAGAGATGGACAGCATGGAAACAGACCCTTCAGTCCAACCTGTCCATGCCGACCAGATATCCCAACCCAATCAAGTCACACCTGCCAGCACCCGGCCCATATCCCTCCAAACCCTTCCTATTCATATTCCCATCCAAATGCCTCGTAAATGTTGCAATTGTACCAGCCTCCACCACTTTTTCTGGCAGCTCATTCCATACACGTACCACCCTCTATGTGAAAAAGTTACCCCTTAGGTCTCTTTAATATCTTTCCCCTCTCACCCTAAACCTGTGCCCTCTAGTTCTGGACTCCCCAACACAAGGGAAAAGACTTTGCCTATTTATCCTATCCATGTCCCTCATAATTTTGTAAACCTCTATAAGGTCACCCCTCAGCCTCCGATGCTCCAGGGAAAACAGCCCCAGCCTGTTCAGCCTCTACCTTTAGCTCAAATCCTCCAACCCTGGCAACATCCTTGTAAATCTTTTCTGAACCCTTTCAAGTTTGAC
>NC_057712.1:119989942-119996270 GCF_004010195.1 Chiloscyllium plagiosum
CCCACTCCGGCCTATCACCCTCACCTTAACCTCCTTCCACCTATCGCATTTGTAATGCCCCTCCCCCAAGTCCCTCCTCCCTACCTTTTATCTTAGCCTGCTGGACACACTTTCCTCATTCTTGAAGAAGGGCTCATGCCCGAAACGTCGATTTTCCTGCTCCTTGGATGCTGCCTGACCTGCTGCGCTTTTCCAGCAACACATTTTCAGACCAGAATTACACACAATATTCCAATGATGAGGACCAGTTAAACAAACTACCTTTGAATATAAGGTGATTTCACTGAGGCATTTAAGAGAATGAAAGGAGTCAATGGGTAGATCGAGAGAAATTATTTTCTGTGTGGAGTCTAGACAAGGACGCATAACCTTCAAATTAGATCTTACTGGTTCAGGGGAAATGCCAGGAAACAGTTCTTCACACAAAGAATAGTGGAAATCTGAGATTGTCTCTTACACAATGTTTTTTTTTGATACTGGAAGTCACTTGAAATTTTCAAAATTGACATTGATAGCTTTGGTTGAGGCCAAAATATTAATAGTTATGGGGTCAAAGTCAGTGGATCGTTAAAATTAAGATCATCCATAATCTTGAGGCTTGATGGGCTGAATGGCTTTGTCCTGTTTCTATGCTATGCTGTTCAATATAGCTTCCATAAAGGAATCTGTTTACACTACTGCCTATACAGTAACAATAAATGCTGAACATTACTAACGTAGCCAGACATATCAAATCAGCGTGGCTTGTTGATGATGAGTCAGGTTGATTCAGATTGTTATGGACTCTCCCTTCTGGGCTAGAATGTTGTGAATTTGAACCTTTTACTACACTTTTAATATAATATGCATAATAAACACTTACAGCTTGTTCTGCTGGATGCTATTAGTGAACACATGATTGCATACTTGGTGATATAAATAATATGGCATGTGACATGAGTAATGAACACCTTATCCACAGCCGTTGGGTCAATTATAGCTCCAGCTGAAAGTTTGTTGCATGGGAGATACCGTACAGAACCAGGCTATTCAGCAAATCCATTCATACTGGCATTGTGTTTCATCGAACATCTCCTATCTTTTTTCATCTCACTCAACAGCAATACCCTCGATTTCCTTCTCCTCATATGTTTATCTGGCATCCCCTTTAAATGCATCTCAAACATTTATTTCAGCCACTCTGCTGGTGGCTGGTGGGGGTTTCCACATTCTCACCACTCACTAAGTAAAGAAGTTACTTCTGAATTCCTTATTTGATTTTATTAGCTGTATGATGTTAATTTGTCGTGTCCATGGGATAGTCAGATTGGTGTACATTGTTTAAAACTATACTTCCCTTTTCTATTTTGAAAATGGACTTGTAAAATGGCTAGAATTTGTATGATTTACAAGTTGGTTAAAGTCTGGAAACTTCCAACAATAAAATTGCAGTAGAAAAGAGTTAGACCATCACCCTGATGGAATTCCTCACCTTTTATGATAAGGAGACATTTCAAAACAATAAGACAAAAGATGAGCAGATTTACTGCCTTAAGGTCTGGACTGATAACTATGATGTTTATCTCAAAGCTAGTGCACAATGTAACTTGAAGAGACGTGGTCATGATATCATCACCATCCCAAAGCATGTCACCTAATAGTATAAAGGTCTCAGTTTCCACCTTACTCGGGCTATTTGCAGCATGACACACTGAGAGAAGTGCGCAATAGTTTGTGACTGAATTGTTCAACACTAGCCTAACACAGCAATGCCCACGATTGTAATACATGTAGCTGCCAGAAGCTATAATAAATTTCCATGGATTCCTTCACTACGATGTTGCCTCCATTTAGTTTTCATGTTATAGGGGCTAACATAAGAATGATCAGATCCAATACAAATACACTGCTGAAGGTACAAAATCTGTCACTACAGCAATGGCTGATAGATTAGCAGATCACATCAAGAGCAAAGAGAATTTTTGAAATTCATTATGACTGCAGAGAAGCTAAAAGCTACTATCCATCTCTTAAAGCTTTCAATAGATTTTGAGCAGAGGATAGAAAGTCAAACATTGCCATTGATTAATCATTTGGGTTACTATCTCCTGATCTAATTCCTCTGCTTTTTGAACAGATTTAAAAACTCTTAAATCAGTACCTTTTTCACTTGAACATGCACTCCAGTCCGAATCCACCAGTCAAGAAAACAACAGACTGCAGGCTGACAGTTTGATCTGTCTGAAAGTTGACGCATCCCTGAAATCGTTTTTCTGGAGGGATTCTTCTATTTGCCTGAAAAGTAAACTGCTTCCTAGTCTACCAGCATCGTCTTGCCATGTGGGTGGACAACTTTAGTCTTCAACCACCTGTACTCAATCTGATCTTTAATTTCTGAGTGAAATTCTCTTATTGGGCTCACATATTCACGCAATATGAAAATTGCACTGATAGTTTTAAAATTCAGAGTTGTAAAACTTTATTGCTTCCTATATCTTGTGAATGTGTGTGAAATTGTGAATATAATTCTGGGTTTTAATGTATAAACAAACAATTGTTGTGGTTCTGTTCGCCGAGCTGGAAATTTGTGTTGCTGACATTTCGTCCCCTGTCTAGGTGACATCCTCAGTGCTTGGGATCCTCCTGTGAAGCACTTCTGTGATCTTTCCCCCGGCATTTATAGTACTACAAATGCCGGAGGAAACATCACAGAAGCGCTTCACAGGAGGCTCCCAAGCACTGAGGATGTCACCTAGACAGGGGAAGAAACGTCTGCAACACAAATTCCCAGCTCGGCGAACAGAACCACAACAACGAGCACCCGAGCTACAAATCTTCTCACAAACTTTGAACACCTACGGGCGAGAGGCGCTAAGACAAGCCAGGAAATGGGAGTCCTGTGCCAACCGCCTAAGCGCCACATACGAACAACTCCGGTTCCTGCACGAATGCCGAAACCACTATAAATGCCGGAGGAAAGATCACAGAAGCGCTTCAACAAGAGGCTCCCAAGCACTGAGGATGTCACCTAGACAGGGGACAAAGCGTCTGCAACACAAATTCCCAGCTCGGCGAACAGAACCACAACAATGAGCACCCGAGCTACAAATCTTCTCACAAACTATAAACAAACAATGTTTAACTTTAAGGCAAGTTGTTTCGTGTCAATTGAAAATTGACTTCACCAAAACAAGGATTTGTGAAATCACACAACAGCCTTTCCAAAAGTAAACCCATCTATTTACAGACAAAAAGCAAGGAGCATAAAGGAGTTCAGTCTGTCTCTCTCCCCCATCTTGACCCCTTGAACTTTTCTTCCTTAGATTCTAAGAAGTGAAAAACAAAAACCCAAAATAATCTAAATGTCTCTCAAAGCCATAGTTAGGAATTCCAGGGCAGATGTTTAATGTAGAAGGTTGAAAAGGTACAAAGTGTCCTTCAGGAAGCTGGTTTCTGAGTTTTTTCCATCTCTAGAGTTTGGATACCATAATATTTGCATTTTCCAAAACATCCTTCAAAGGCCCACGCAGGTCAAACACAACCAACATCAGCCCTTCTGAATGAAAAATAATTAACAGCGCAGAATCCTCTGCCCCTTCCCAATTAAAGATCAAGCTTCCTGTTTAATGAATTATATGAAGGGGCCACGAGCTCTGAAAACTAGTTTGAATTTGACCACAGTTCATCTTGGATATTCTTAGCTTTTCTGCAATGGAATTATAAGGTTGGGAAGATGGAATTTGATTGAAGGCAGGTCTGGAGTTTTAAAAAGCCAGCCCAGTTATGCCAATGTGTCTGTGTATTTATAAATATTTAAACAAGATGGCCATTCGCAGCAGTGCAGTTAAACTAAAAGGTTTGTGTTCAACTTGTTTCTGAGGTATCTTTCTAAGGGCTGCAGCAGTTTCTTCATTTCAAGGCTATGAAAGAAGTATGATAAATTTTGACTAACTGTCAGTATTAATACACATAAAACAGGTCATTCTAATTCCTGCCACTCACAGATGTGAGCCGAGAGGATATACAGTATTCAGCTGAAAAACAAACACTAGAGATGGTAAGTTCAAGCCATGCTCTTAAGAGTCTATTCACTAATGAGCTCTCATATCAATCATTAAGCTTTCACCACTTCTCCCCAATTTAAAGGAGTGCATTCAGTCCATCTCCAACCCCTCCTACCTGACCCCCATTTACTGGCCCATTTACTAAGGGGATTTTCTCCCAAACTACAATCTCTCTGCGTCCCAACCCCACTGATTGGGCCTTTTTTTATTGACAAGTCTGTCTATATTGTTCCTCTATGACATGATTCTTTTTTTTGTTGCATGGCAATCAATTGCTGGAGTCTCCCAACCAGTGATTTCTGCTCTAAAATTCATCAAAGAAGAACATTAATGTGTCCTTTCCACCAAACACCATCTGGTCCCCAAATGTTGTCCCAAGATTTACTTCTACACGATCCTCTCTTGACTAATGGTGTTATGATTTATGACAGACCGGAGTGAAGGGAACACCAAACACACCCAGCAGTGAACTTCCAATTTCAGCCCCTGAAGCTATTTGACTAAAGCAACAAAGGATAAGGGAGGGCAACACATATCATTACACCATCAGATTTATTGGTTGTGAACTTTAATCACTGTTTAACATTTTTTTAACTTTAAGAACTGATACAGGTCCACATGTTGAGCTGTTGTTAACATTTAATTTGTTTGAGGCATTGATGAGATGACTTTTATTGCACACACCTGGTTGCCTTAAGGACATTAATATTCTGTCCCAGTGTGAGTCTGGAGTCAACTGGAGGTCAAAACAAATGTGGAGATATGAGGAGGTGAGTGGGTTGGATGGAGGTTGGAGAGGAGGTTTGTGGTTGGCAGGAACTATCCCTGACCAGTTGTGGTAGGCCCTGAGTAGGGTCTCCTGGTTATCCGTGAGATGACGGTAGCAGCTCCTGGTTATAGTAGGCCCGGAGCTGGGTCTTCTGGTATCCATGAGACAGCGGCAGCCCCTCCTGGTTATGGTAGGCCCGGAGCTGGGTCTCCTGATTATTCGTGAGGTGGCGACAGCAGTTCCTGGTTATGGTAGGCCCGGACTGGGTGTTCCTGCTATCACTGAGGTGGCAGCAGTAGCAGAGCTGGGGTTCTTGGTTGCAGGGCGAGTGTGGGTGCAATATGTTACCCAGCATCAGCAACTCAGCAGGACGGGCCCAGCAACAAACAGATGGCGCCTGAAGAATGGCGAATCCGACATTGGTAGGTCTGGCACAGGCAACAACGCAGGTGTCACTGGTCGGTCACCTTAAGGCTCAGGACTGATGTCAGAGGAAGCAGAACAAACTTGGACTCTCTTTCAGCTTTATTCTTTTATTCCTTTTATTCTTAATTTACTCAAAACAGCGCCAGACTGTGGAAATACTTGAAGCCATTCCCTATATTTTATTGTAGAGTGCAAGTTCATTGTAGAGTGCAAGTGACAAGAAATCATCATTCATTCAATCATTTGGATATTCTCGATAATCCAGCAGCTGTCACTGTCATTTTATGTTTCTCAGGTCCAGGTTTATTAGACTTTGTTGCACAACTCGCTGTGAATTTGTGCTGAACTCATAACTATTGAATTCTGAATCCAACACCCACAGCAGAATCTGTTAGGGGTCCGAGTGATATGGCTATGTGAAATATATGGCAGGATTGGATGACAGTATCTTGTTCACTATCTTGACACATATATGAATAGTTAGGGAATAGAGGGAAATAGACCGCGTAGAGGGAGAAGATCTTTACTTTAGAATGGCGTCATGTGTCAGCACAGACTTGGTAGGCCGAACAGTTCTTGAGCTGCGATGTTCTTTGTTCTTTGAGGCCTATCTCGACATTCAGATCATCTTGCTCCAGCTTTTAATCTTTTTGCAAGTGGTGTGTGATTTTCACGAGGAAGCTGTACTTGATGAGGATTAACACTCGTTTAGCACCTTGTTAATGTTACGACTTGCCTCATTAATATTCAGATGCCCACCTTATCAAACTCACCAAACTCAAGAAAACTCAAAGATGAAACCTGAGTGTGTAGCTGGTGGATTCAGGTCACTGCTTGCTGCAAACCACCTTGCTGCTGGACACTGGACAGTAACATGACAGGGCATGAGCCACAGGTACCACCTGCACTCACCCTTTGTCTATGGACAATGGCATCTGACATCAACCATTGCAGATGTCTAGGCAGCATGTCTTGCCTAGGGTTGTTCAGTCATTTAGGTCGGAGGTGTGGGGTGGGCTGTGGATGTCTATTGAGGAGAAAGTGAGGTCTGCAGATGCTGGAGATCAGAGCTGAAAATGTGTTGCTGGAA
>NC_057712.1:119996324-120001474 GCF_004010195.1 Chiloscyllium plagiosum
CTCCTGTTCCTTGGATGCTGCCTGACCTGCTGCGCTTTTCCAGCAACACATTTTCAGCTGTGGATGTCTATTGTAAGGGGCAACCACAAAAACTGCAGGAGAATTGAAGGTGGGTTTGGAGTGGGGAGCGACCGAACCCTGACATGTTAGTGTTTGGCACAGGGATCTGCAGACCCGGCCTGAAATGCAGTATGATTGTGAAAGAGGAGGGGCAGCAGGACTTGCACTGGTTTGGGGGGTGGGGTTGAGGCGGAGGTATGGGGGAGATGGTAAAGCACGGCTGGGAAAGGATTAATGCAGGGTGGAAGGGGAGCACTGTTGGACATCCGTGGGTTGTCAAGAGTATCCTAGACTCAAGTGGGAGCAGTGGAATACTACACCAGGCACAATCACCTCTTATGGCCAGGTCTGGATAGGGAGGGTCGGAAATATAGATTTAGTGGGAACGTGGGCAGGTGCTAAGCCCATGTGGTTAACAGGAAGGGTTAGTAGGAAGGGGATGCAAATGTTTGCAGCTCTGTCGTATGTTCAGGCTGAGATTGGAAGCCACTGACAGAGGAGCACTCTCTGTCGTCTTCCAATGTGCTGGAAATTCAGAAGTGTACCATGGGGAAGAAAATAGCTGTGAGCACACTTGGACAAGATAGGGCTTTGTTCTGTAATGATTCTTTTATAGCTCTGCGTGTATTTTGCAGGTCCTTCAAGTAAGTAACGATAAATTATGGGAGCATTGAACACTGCAGACCAGACTTTCAGAATTGGGCTGGAGATTTTCCTCAGATCCCAGATTGGCTTTGAAGCCAGGCTCAAAAGATGGAACACTGCACTGCTGTATAACTCAGTCATCATTACTCCAACCCAGAAATCTGCCTTCACCTGCAGAAACTCAGTATATTGTAAGTAAAACCATAGCAGAGCCTGCTTCATGTTTCAATCAATGTTCTGCCAAGACTGTGACAGAACTCATATAATATAAACCCTGAAAGCATCAAGCTTCAGGAAGATGTAGGTTGACACTTCAAGATTGAAAAGATCAGGATAATTCCTGGTGAACTCTAAAACGATTTAATACGTTGTTATCAAATGCCAAAAATAGGAGCTACTGAGCTCGACAAACGTAGAGATTTAATATAGGACTGCTACTCACAAAACTTTATTGCAGGTATTTGAAATATAAAAACAGAAAGTGCTGAAAATATACTGTAGGTGACTGAACAACAGCCTGCACTCATAGAACATAGAACAGTACAGCACAGTACAGACCCTTCAGCCCTAGATGTTGTGATGACCTTTTATCTGACTCTTATTCACATGGTCCTTCAGTGCAGCAATATTTCAGAGGAACGGTATCAGACAAAAAAATGACACCAAATCAAAAATACCAAAACCCTTAGCAAGGAAGGTACTGGTAGTCTTTTACGGAGCACCTTAAAGGAGGAGAGAGAGAGAGAGACAGAGACAGAGGCACAGAGAGAGAGAGAGAGAGATGAGGTCATTGAGGGAGTTTATAGCCCAAAATGGCTGAAGAGACTGGGAGATGTACAAGAGTCACTACATTATAGCTGTGTGTCCTATATTTGGTTCTTACACACTACACCATCTGAAACATTTAGTCTTCCTTTGTCTTTACAGAGACAATGGACCTGCAGTTTACTTCCAACCATTTCTGTTTTTGCATCAGATCTGCATCCATCCTTATATTAAAGAGGCATAGAACGAGAATCTGACTGTGTAGAAGTTTAGCAACAGAGAGGTGAGAAAAGAAGCACCAATTTTTGAGACTGATAGACAAAACACAGTTAACCTCCCATGACTCTAATTCACAAGTGGCACATGCAGTGTGAGCTTATCTTTAGTGATTCAGCATTAGCTTCCAAATAAACCTGTTGGACTAGAACCTGGTGTTGAGATTAGAGTGGTGCTGGAAAAGCACAGCAGGTCAGGCAGATCTGAGGAGCAGGAAAATCGACATTTTGGGCAAAAGCCCTTCATCGGGAATGAGGCAGGGAACCTCTGGGGTTGAGAGATGTATAGGAGGGGGTGGGGCTGGGGAGAAGGTAGCTCAGAGTACAATAGGTGGATGGAGGTGGGGATGAAGGTGATAGGTCAGAGAGGAGGGTGGAGCGGATAGATGGGAAGGAAGATTGGCAAGTAGGACAAGTCATGAGGATGGTGCTGAACTGGCAGGTTGGGGGTAGGGGAAATGAGGAAACTGGTGAAGTCCACACTGATGCCCCGGGGTTGAAGTGTTCCGAGGCAGAAGATGAGGCATTCTTCCCTCCAGGCGTTGGGTGGTGAGGGAGTGGAAATGGAGGAGGCCCAGGACCAGCATGTCCTCGGCAGAGTGGGAGGAGGAGTTGAAATGTTCGGCCATGGGACGGTGGGTTTGATTGGTGCGGGTGTCCCGGAAATGTTCCCTAAAGCGCTCTGCTAGGAGGCGTCCAGTCTCCCCAATGTAGAGAAGACCGCATGGGAGCAACGGATACAATAAATGACATTGGTGGATGTGCAGGTGAAACTTTGATGGATGTGGAAGGCTCATTTGGGGCCTTGGATGGAGGTGACAGTGGAGGTGTGGGCGCAGGTTTTGCAATTTCTGTGGTGGTAGAGGAAGGTGCCAGGATGGGAGGGAGGGTTGTGGGGGATATGGACCTGACTAGGTAGTCACGGAGGAAATGGCCTTTGCGGAAGGTGGCTAGGGATGGGGAGGGAAAAACATCCCTGGTAGTGGGGTCCGTTTGTAGGTGGCAGAAATGTTGGTGGATGATGTGATCTATGCAAAGGTTGGTAGGGTGGAAGGTGAGGACTGGGGGGTTCTGTCCTTGTTGCAGTTGGAGGGGTGGGGTTTGAGGGCGGAGGTGCGGGACATGGATGAGATACGTTGGAGAGCCACATTCAACCACGTGGGAAGGGAAATTACAGTCTTTAAAGAAGGAGGCCATCTGGTGTGTTCTGTGGTGAAAGCATCTCATCCAAATCCCGCACCTCAACCCTCAAACCCCATCCCTCCAACCACAACAAGGACAGAGCCCCCATGGTCCTGAACTTCCATACTCCTAACCTCCACATAAACCGCATCATCCGCCAACATTTCTGTGGCACTTGGTGTTTGTGTACCGGGGATCCACGCACAGCTTGATGCAGCCACACACAAAGGTGGCCATCAGGGCGAGGGTGGCATTGGGGGTGTTTTCTCCCCCTTTTTATACATGGTGTTTCTTCGGACATGGACCATCTTTGATCTCCACATGAAGTGGAAGATGGCCTGGGTTTCTGTGGCGGTGCAGGTTCAGAGAATAGGTCAGACCTGCGCCATTTACGACAACACTGAGAGTACCTTACACCGGATGACCAGGTTTTTACCCAAGATTTGGAGATGCCGGTGTTGGACTGGGTTGTACAAAGTTAAAAATCACACAACACCAGTTGTAGCCCAATAGGTTTATTTGGAAGCACTGGCTTTCAGAGTGCTGCTCCTTCATCAGGTGGTTGTGGAATATAAGATTATAAGACACAGAATTTATAGTAAAGGTTTATAGTGTGATGTAACAAATTATATATTGAAAAGGACCTGGTTTGTTTAAGTCTCTCATTTTTTAGAATGCATTATCTGGGCCAATGTGATACCAATTGTTAAAGTTCACTTGAGAATGTAACTTTTAAAACAGTTCTGCGATTTACATATGAAAGAATTGAAACCAACATATTCATTCTAAAAGATTAAAAGTCACACAACACCAGGTTATAGTCCAACAGGTTTAATTGGAAGCATTAGCTTTCGGAGCGCTGCTCCTTCAACAGGTGATGGAGCTGCTGTTGGACTATAACCTGGTGGTGTGTGATTTTTAACTTTTTACACCCCAGTCCAACGCTGGCATCTCCAAATCATTCTAAAAGATGACAGACTTAAACAATCCAGGTCTTTTTCAATATATAATTTCAGTTACATCACACTGTAAACTTTTGCTATAAATTCTGTGTCTCTGAAAGCCAGTGCTTCCAAATAAAACTGTTGGACTATAACCTAGTGGTATGTGATTTTTAACTTTGTTTACCCGTGATGGAGGGCTGCTCCCATCTGCCCAGTTTCTGCCTCACTTGGTGATACACTCCTCCCAAGATTTGGCACATGCCCCAGCCCCTCCGAACAAAATACCCATCACCTCCAGATGGTCTATCCTGACGGTGATGGAAATAGAGGATTAGTCAGCCCAGTTCCCGAAGAGCATGGCCTCGCTCTTGCCTCGATTTACCTTGGCCCCCGTGGCCTGTTCAAAATGGTCACAGCTGCACATGAGTCTGCTCACTGACAGTGGATCCGAGCGATGTCATCCATGTATAGTGAGGCCTTAAACTGTAGGCCCCCACTGCCAAGAATAGACACCCCTTTCAGGCTCGCATCCTTCCTGATGTACTCAGCAAATGGCTCTGTACAGCACACAAACAATGCAGGAGAGAGTGGGCAACCCTGCCTCACTCCAGAGCATTGCAGAGGAGAAAGCCAAATAACTGATTGTTCACAGTGTGCTCCACTTACTTTGCAGGAACCCTGATCATAATTCTGTGCATCAGCCATTACTAGTTAGGTCTACAGTATTATTTATTAAGTTCGGCTCAGGTTGCATTGTTTTAACTCAAGTGTGGCAATTTAAAGGGTGTTTAAGATGCTAAAAGATTTGATTGGATAAATAAGGAGAACTTAATTCACCGGCAGGACAGTCCATATCAAAGGGGTATTGTGGTGTACTTTGAAACTGAGAATCAAGTCTGTTAACTTATTCTTTGAGTTCACACCCAGGTTTAACCAATGAAACATGCTGAGCATAGCTGAATAAACAGTCATATAATCAGACACGGAACAGTTGAATGATTGAACACAACAGTATAACCTTAAAATTACAGCTGGGATGCCAAGAAACAATATCAGGAAGATAGCTTCATACAAAAGGCAATCAAGTTCTGAACCTCCCAGCCTCAAAACCCTTCCAAAATTTCAAAACTGAGTTTAAATAGAACATAGAAACATAGAACAATACAGCACAGAACAGGCCCTTCGGCCCACGATGTTGTGTGAAACATTTGTCCTAGCTTAAGCATCTATCCATGTACCTATCCAATTGCCGCTTAAAGGTCACCAATGATTCTGACTC
>NC_057712.1:120002154-120008684 GCF_004010195.1 Chiloscyllium plagiosum
AAATTTCCCTCTCTCCCATGCCTCCTGACTTTCCGCATCAGCCTACCATGGGGAACCTTATCAAATGCCTCACTAAAATCCATGTCCACTGCTCTACCCTCATCCACATTTTTGGTCACCTCCTCAAAGAATTCAATAAGAGTTGTAAGGCAAGACCTACCCTTCACAAATCTGTGCTGGCTGTCCCTAATCAAGCAGTGTCTTTCCAGATACTCATAAATCCTATCCCTCAGTACCCTTTCCATTACTTTACCTACCACTGAAGTAAGACTAACTGGCCTGTAATTCCCGGGGTTATCCCTATTCCCTTTTTTGAACAGGGGCACAACATTCGCCACTCTCCGGTCCCCTGGTACCACCCCCGTTGACAGTGAAGACGAAAAGATCATTGCCAACGGCTCTGCAATTTCCTCTCTTGCTTCCCACATAATCCTAGTATATATCCCGTCAGGCCCGGGGGAATTGTCTATCCTCAAGTTTTTCAAAATGCCCAACACATCTTCCTTCCTAACAAGTATCTCCTCTAGCTTACATACTCTCCTCTGTTTCATACTCTCCTCTTCAACAATACAGTCCCTCTCATTTGTAAATACTGAAGAAAAATACTCATTCAAGACCTCTCCTATCTCTTCCGACTCAATACACAGTCTCCCATTACTGTCCTTGAGTTTGATAAGATCATAAGAGCTGTGAGCAGAAGTCAGCCAGTCAGCCCATTGAGTCTGCTCTGCTCCTCAATGAGATCATGGGCTGTTCTAATAATCCTCAACCCCACTTTCTCTACAATTTTGCTCCTCTTATTGATTAAAATCTGTCTATCTCAGCCTTGAATATACGTCAATGACTGAGCCTCCATACTCCACTATGGTAAAGAATTCCATGGATTCACAACCCTCTGAGAGAAGGAATTCCTCCACATCTCTGACTTAAATGTGTGACTCCTTATTCCGGGATTATGCCCTCTGGTTCAGCATTATTATGGAATGGGAAACAACCTCTCTGCATCAAACCTGTTCCATTTCATGGAAATCCTATGTGTTTCAAAAATGTTGCTTATCATTCTCATAAACTCCAGTAAGTACAGGTCCAACCTACTCAACTTCTTCTCACAAGACAGATTCTCCTTACATGGGATTAGTCTTTTAACTTTCTCTGAACTGCATCCAATACCAATAGATTTGTCCTTCAATAATAGGCTTAAAACTGTTCACATTAGGGTCATAAGTTGTAGAGATGTACACCATGGAAACACAGAACCTTCAGTCCATGCTGACTAGATCTCCAAATGTATCTAGTCCTATTTGCTAGCAATTGGTCCATTCCCCTCTAAACCCTTCCTGTTCATGTATCCATCCAGATGTCTTTTAAATATTGTAATTGTACCAGCCTCCACCATTTCCTCTGGCAGCTCATTCCAATCACACATCACTCTCTGTGTGGAAAGGTTGCCCATTAGGTGCCTTTTATATCTTGCCCCTCTCACCTTAAACCTATACCCTCAAATTTGTAGACTGCCTTCCCCAGGGAAAAGATGTTGGCTATTCACCTTATTCATGCCCCTCATAATTTTATAAACCTTTGTAAGATCACCCCTCAGCATCTGACAGTCCAAGGAAAATAGCCTCAACCTATTCAGCCTCTCCCGATAGCTCAAAACCTCCAACTCCGGCAACAAGCTTTAAATCTTCTGAACCCTTTCAAGTTTAACAACATCTTTCTTGCAGCAGGGTGACCAGAATTGAACACCGTATTTCAAAAGTGACCTAACCAATATTCTGTACAGCCACAACATGACCTCCCCACTCCAGTACTCAATGCACTGACCAATAAAGACAAGCATATCAGATGCTTTCTTCATTACCATGTCAACCTGTGACTCCACTTTCAAGGAACTATGAACTTGTACCCCTTGTTCGGCAACACTCCCAGAGACCTTACCATTAAATGTATAAGTCCTGCCCTGATTTGACTTTCCAAAATGCAGCACTTCACATTTATCTGAATTAAACTCCATTTGCCACTCATCGGCCCATCTGATCAAGGTCTCGTTGTACACTGAGATAACGTTCTTTCTGTCCACGACACCACCAATTTTAGTGTCATCTACAAACTTACTAACCATTTTAGCATTCCAGCTGTAGTCTGACTAGTGTCTTGCACAAAGTTAGCAAGACCTCCCTTCTCTACAATCACTCCCTTTGAAACAAAGGCCAACATTCCATTTGCATTCCTTGTTTCCTACTGTATTTGTATTCTGATTTTTTTTATGATTTATGCGAGGAGTCCTAAATCACACTGTGCTTTTTGAAGCCTTTCTCCATTTAAATGATATTCTGTTTCTGTATTCTTCCTTTCAAAGTGCAGAACATCATATTTTCCCATTTTGTATTCCATATGCCACATTTTTGCCCATTCACTTAATCGGTCTCTATCTCGCTTAGACTCTTTATATGATCCTTAATTCACCCTCGTCACTTGCCTTCCTATCAATTCTGGTGTCATCCACAAACTTGGATTTAGTGCATTCATTTTCCTCAGAGAAGTCATTAATATATATATATATATATATATATATCAAATAATTGTAGCACCAGCACTGATTTCTTTGGAACTCCACTAGTTACAGGTTGCCATCTTGAAAATGCCATCCTTATCCTATATTCTATTAGTTAGCCAGTTGTCTATTCATGCTAATATACTACCTCCAACACCATGGACTCAACATTTTAAGTAGCTTAATGTGTGGTACATTCTCAAATGCCTTCTATAAATCCAAATATACCACATCCACAGCTTCCCCTTTATCCTTACTGAGCTTGATCATATTATGTATATCTGAATGATCTGCTATTACACCCTTTATTGTAGAAGTGGCATATAATCAGTGGGTTTTTTCAACAAAAGAGTTTTCCAACCTCCTCATTTTTTTCCAGAATCCAAATATCCTTAGTAACTATGTCTGTCCCTGCTACTTCTAATATTCTATGAGGCCATCAGGTCCAGGAGACTCATCAGCCTTTCATCCCATTAGTTTCCTTACCACCTTTTTCTCTAGTGATAGTTATTGTGTTTATTTCCTCTTCTTCTTTTGCCCCTTACTTATTTAGTATTTTTCAAATTCTATTGCTGTAAAGACTGATGCAAAGTATTTATTTAGCACTTCTGTTATTTTGTGGTTCCCATTATTGCACCCCCTGCCTCATAATTTGTTGTTAGGTAAGGTTATTGAGAATGAAGGAACGAAGAGTTGGGATTAGATTCAAAATACGGATCAGCGATGATCTAATTGAATAGATGGAAAAGGTTTGAGGGGCTGGATGGTGTAATCTTGTTCCTATGCTTGTGCCTCTGCACCAAAGATGTCTCAAGGCCAATAAGATTGAGGGATTTTTAAAATAGAATGCTGAATGCCTGAGCATTTATGTCTCTGTTAACTCAACTCTCGATCCCGCTTGATGTTGGCCTATGATTTCTAGGATGTATCCAAAGAGATTGTCCTGGCCTCAGCTGATTGCCAATCATTCAATGAAGTGAAAGGGGCTTCTGAGAACATTCTTACCTCAGTTCCTTATTTCCTGACTGGCCATGCACCCCCAATTCAGAAAGAGCTCCCAGCAGAAATGGGCCTTGAGGCCTTGTGACCGATCCCCAATTGTTAACCTGGTGAGGAACCAATTGTGTGTCAATATTATGAGGTCTGCTTCTAAGGCAAAAAGAGTCAAAGATTGGACCGAAGTCTTCTGGCTGCAGTGTTTGGAATTCTGGGATTCCTGCTCTGGTCATTGTGGTTCAACTTGCCTCCATTGACAGGACTGCTGTGGTCAGGTCAGACAGTTATTACTCAGTGACATTCCAGGGCAGTTCTGCAAACCTTTATTATGAGTTTTAGTGCTGCATCCAGCAGCAGTGTACATTGTGGGTGAGTTTCTTGCCCAACAAAGCACACATTCCAATAACATCTGGATGAGCAACTTGATCCCAGTGCTCTGACAATTAAGTTATCGTGACAGTATTCCAGAAATACTCTTGCAATCTCAAGATCCAAGTAATTCTTGAGACACAGCCTGCCTGAAACTTCGCTTGTAATTCCATTAAGTACAGCATGAAGAAGTAAATATACTTAGTTTATTGCCAGCAGCTTTATTTCCAGTTTAACAACCCCAGCTCACTAAGGTTGAAAAAAACAAAGGCATTTGACACCAAATAAATCTAATTTTATTGGTTTACATGCTTAAGTTTATAGGAATAGGGCTGTTTATTCGTTACATCAGATTCACTAATTTGCGATCCAACCTCCTGTTCTGCTCCTGGAGCATCTGGTTCTTTTTTAAAAAAGAATATTTTAAAAAGAGTCCCCTGTTATGTCCTAGAAGGAGGAAGGCAATAAATAAATCGCCATTAGCAACCACAGCAGCAGCTGACTGGGGTTGCAATCCTCCAGTCAGGCCTCCTGCTCCTCACACAGCCTGACTCTGAGTTGGTGACATCTTCCGTCCCTAATCTCATCGTTGACCTTTGAACTGAAGATCACAAGGAGCAGCAGCTGCTATTGCAATGGCTACCACAAAGTGGGCAGAGAAAGCAGATGCAGCTTCCAAAGTGGTTTAATCGGCAAATCCTTATAATCAATGCAACCTTTGATGTAAGACAGTTGTTGTCCATATGGTAGGAGAACCCAGCCCATTTCTCTGATACAGCTGAGCCACGGGTTGGAAAAACTGGTGCAAGAGGGTGGAAAGGTCCTTCCCCTTTATTGTCTCTTGAAGCACAAATCTAGCTCTGAACATGAAGGTTCATGCAGAGGTTTAGGGTGGGGTTGAGGGGGCAAGAGAAATACAAGAGAGTAATGGGGATCCCAGATCTGAAAGTTGGAATATAATATTAATTTTTTTTAATGCCTTTGACAATAAGTTGCGAGCAGACTGGACACATGCAACAAGGGGGAGGTTATTTGACAGATCGTCTTCAAAATGGGTCAAGAAAAGACTTTTCAGTTAAAGTTAGTGCTGGGAGTAATTCCCCATAAGGGTGTCTACCCTGGTGAACCAATGGAGGGAGTTGGTCGAGGTGGAGACAGTTAGATGAGGGAGATTATCTAATGAAGGTTCCAGGAGCATGTCCAACATGAGATAACAACCACTGTCAAGGAAGATGAAAATAGCAAGGCTCATTTTTAGCACTCCATTACTGGAAACCAGCTTGTCTCACAGGCTCAAAGATCAGGAAATTAGAGACTGCGGTGCAAAGGTTTTCACCCTTTTACCTTGTCCCGTGATTTCCGGGATTTCCCCTGATTGGGAGAATGGTGATCTTTCCCCCACAAGATGAAGGTCAATGGGCGCCTGTTAAGGGGCATGAGGCTCCAATTCTTGGCTGCCCATCTTAGGTCACCATGACTGCAACCTAGGTCACCGAGGTATCCTTCAGATCTGAAATCAAGGGGGCATCTCAGATGACTGCAACCTGGGGAAATGGTGATTAGGTTTGAAGCACCATATCATCTTCAGCTGCTCTACAGGATCTGAAATATAGCCAACAATGTGCCTGACTGGACTCAATGGCAATGCACACAGCTGCAGACCTCGGAGGCCGATAGTGCTGCTACTGCCCTAGGTTTTGGTGCAAGACTCAGCTGGCAGTTATGCCTATGCCTGTGTGTGTCGAAAAGTGTGGTGTTGGAAAAGCACAGCAGGTCAGAGGCAGCATCCAAGGAGCAGGAGTGTCGACATTTTGGTCATAAGACCTTCATCAGGAATGTAGAGGGGAAAGGGATCTGAGAGACAAATAGGGGGTTGAGATTCCTCAGCAAAGGACCTTCCCCTCGCTGAGGACGAACGATCAGTCCTCAGCAAAAGACTCACCTTCATCCCCCTCCGCCCACACATCAATGAATTTAATACACACCGTGACGTTAAACACTTCTTCCGCCGCCTCCGCCTTCGAGCTTACTTTCACAATCAGGATTCCCGCCCACCTTCCGAGGACCCCTCCGCCCACCTCCAACACACTGCAGCCACTTGGACACCCCGTGCTGGCCAATAACCCGCCCTCGACCTCTTCATTTCCAACTGCCGCCGGGACATTAACCACTTCAACCTGTCGACCCCCCTCCCCCACTCCAACCACTCACCCTCACAACGTGCAGCCCTCCAATCCCTCTGCTCCAATCCTGACCTCACCATCAAGCCAGCGGATAAAGGGGGTGCAGAGGTAGTCTGGTGCACTGACCTCTACACTGCTGAAGCCAGACGCCAACTCGAGGACACCTCCTCCCACTGCCCCCTCTACCATCACCAAACCATCATCTCCCAGACCATACAGAACCTCATCACCTCAGGAGATCTCTCACCCACACCTTCCAACCTCATAGTCCGGGAACCCCGCACTGCCCGGTTCTACCTCCTTCCCAAGATCCACAAGTCTGACCACCCTGGCCGACCCATTGTCTCAGCATGCTCCTGCCCCACTGAACTCACCCCTACCTACCTCGACACTGTCCTATCCCCCCTAGTCCAGGAACCCCCCACATA
>NC_057712.1:120009826-120026672 GCF_004010195.1 Chiloscyllium plagiosum
TTCCACCCTACCAACCTTCGCATAAACCAAATCATCCGCTGACATTTCCGCCACCTCCAAACGGACTCCACCACCAGGGATATATTTCCCTTTCCGCCTTCCGCAAAGACCATTCCCTCTGTGACTACCTGGTCAGGTCCACGCCCCCCAACAACCCACCCTCCCATCCAGTCACCTTCCCCTGCCACCGCAGGAATTGCAAAACCTGCACCCACACCTCCTCCCTCACTTCCATCCAAGGCCCTAAAGGAGCCTTCCACATCTATCAAAGTTTAACCTGCACATCCACCGATATCATTTATTGTATCCGTTGCTCCCGATGCTGTCTCCTCTACATTGGGGAGACTGGACGCCTCGATGAGGTCTCCTCTACATTAGGGAAACTGGACGCCTCTTAGCAGAGCGCTTTAGGGAACATCTCTGGGGCAATTGCACCAATCAATCACACTGCCCTGTGGCCCAACATTTCAACTCCCCCTGCCACTCTGCCGAGGACATGGAGGTCCTGGGCCTCCTTCACCGCCACTCCCTCACCACCAGAAGAACGCTTCATCTTCCGCCTCGGAACACTTCAACCCCAGGGCATCAATGTGGACTTCAACAGTTTCCTCATTTCCCTTTCCCTCACCTCACCCCAGTTCTTCCGCCTCGGAACACTTCAACCCCAGGGCATCAATGTGGACTTCACCAGTTTCCACCTTTCCCCACCTCATCCCAGTTCCAAACTTCCAGCTCAGCACCGTCCCCATGACTTGACCTACTGCCTATCTTCCTTTCCACCTATCCACTCCACCCTCCTCTCTGACCTATCACCTCCATCCCCACCCCCATTCACCTATTGTACTCTATGCTACTTTCTCCCCACCCCAACCCCCTCATTTATCTCTCCACTGCAGGCACCCTGCCTCTATTCCTGATGAAGGGTTTTTGCCCGAAACATCGATTTTCCTGCTCCTCGGATGCTGCCTAAACTGCTGTGCTTTTCCAGCACCACTCTCATCCAGATCCTGGGGTGGGAGGTGACCAGGAAGGTGATAGGTGGATGCAGGTGGGAGATGATTGTGATAGGTCGGTGCGGTAGTGGGGAGGAAGATAGGACAGGTAGAACAGGTCAAGAGGGCAGTGCCGAGTTGGAGGGTTGGATCTGGGATGAGGTAAGGGGAGGAGAGATTTGGAAACTGGTGAAGTCAATGTTGATGCTGTGTGGTTGAATGTTCCCAAAGCAGAAAATGAGGTGTTCTTCCTCCAGGTGTCGGGTGGCTAGGATTTGGCAGTGGAGGAGGCCCAGGACTTACATGTCCTTTGTAGGTTTGGAGGGGGAGTTGAATTGGACAGCCATGGGTGGTGGGATTGTTTGGAAAAGTATCCCAGAAATGTTCCCTGAAATGCTCTGTGAGTTGGCGTCCCGTCTCCCCGATGCAGAGGAGACCACATCGAGAGCAACATACACATAGAACATAGAACATAGAACATTACAACGCAGTAGAGTCCCTTAGGCCCTCACTGTTGCATTGATCTGTGAAACCAATCTGAAACTCATCTAACCTACACTATTCCAATATCATCCATAAGTTTATGCAATGACCATTTGAATGCCTTTAAAGTTGGCGAGTCTACTAATGTTGCAGGCAGGGCATTCCACACCCTTACTACTCTCTGAGCAAAGAACCTATCTCTGACATCTGACCCCCCAATTTAAAGCTATGTCCCCTCATGCTAGCCATCATCATTCAAGGAAAAAGGGTCTCACTGCCCACCCTATTTAGACCTCAGATCATCTTGTATATCTCTATTAAGTCACCTTCTTGTCTCTAACCAAAACAGCCTCAAATCCCTCAGCCTTTCCTCGTAAGACCTTCCCTCCATACCAGGCAACATCCCGGTAAATCTCCTCTGCACCCTTTCCAGTGCTTCCACATCTTTCCTACAATGCGGACACAATGACAGCTGCAACATGACCTCATGGCTCTGAAACTCAATCCCACTACTAATAAAACCTAACACACCATATGCCTTCATTACAACCCTATCAACCTGGGTGGCAACTTTCAGGAATCTATGCACATGGACACTGAGATCTCTCTGCTCATCAACACTACCAAGAATCTTACCATTAACCCAGTACTCTTTATTCTTGTTACTCCTTCCAAAGTGAATCACCTCACACTTTTCTGCATTAAACTCCATTTTCCACCTCTCAGCCCAGCTCTGCAGTTTATCTATGTCCCTCTGTAACCTGCAACATCCTTCTGCACTACCCACAACTCCACCAACTTGAGTGTCATCCACAAATTTACGAACCCATACTTCTATGCCCTCAACCAGGTCATTTATAAAAATGACAAACAGCAGTGGTCCCAAAACAGATCCTTGTGGTACACCACTAGTAACTGAACTCCAGGATGACCATTTCCCATCAACTACCATCCTCTGTCTTCTTTCAGCTAGCCAATTTCTGATCCAAACTGCTAAATCTCCCTCAATGCTGTGCCTCTATGTATTCTGCAATAGCCTACTGTGGGGAACCTTATCAAACACTTTACTGAAATCCACATACACCACATCAACTGCTTTACCCTCATCCACCTGTTTAGTGACCTTCTCAAAGAACTCAATAAGGCTTGTGAGGTGCAACCTATCCTTCACAAAACCATGTTGACTATCCCTAATCAAATTATTCCTTTCTAGATTATTATAAATCCTATCTCTTATAATCCTTTCCAACATTTTACTCACAACCGAAGTAAGGATCCCTGGCCTATAATTCCCAGGGTTGTCTCTACTCCCCTTCTTGAAGAGGACAACATTTGCTCTCCTCCAGTCTTCTGGCACTAATCCTGTTGACAATGACAACACAAAGATCAAAGCCAAAGGCTCTGCAATCTCCTCCCTGGCTTCCCAAGAATCCTAGGATAAATCTCATTTGGCCCAGGGGACTTATCTATTTTCACACTTTGCAGAATTGCTAACACCTCCTCCTTATGAACCTCAATCCCTTCTGGTCTAATAGCCTATATCTCAGTATTCTCCTTGACAACATTGTCTTTTTCCTGTGTGAATATGTAAAATATTCATTTAGCGCTTTGCCTATCTTTTCGGACTCCACGCTTAACTTCCCACTACTGTCCTTGACTGGCCCCAATCTTACTCTAGTCATTCTTATTATTCCTGATATACCTATAGAAAGCTTTAGGGTTTTCCTTGATCCTACCTGCTAAGGACTTCTCATGTCCCCTCCTGGCTCTTCTTAGCGCTCTCTTTAAGTCCTATCTGGCTAACTTGTATATCTCAAACGCCCTAGCTGAGCCTTCACACCTCATCGTTACATAAGCCTCCGTCTTCCTCTTAACAAGTGATTCAACTTCTTTCATAAGCCACGGTTCCCTCGCTCGACCACTTCCTCCCTGCCTGACAGGTTCATACTTATCAATGATCCGCAGTAGCTGATCTTTGAATAAGCTCCACATTTCATTTGTGCCCATTCCCTGCAGTTTCCTTCCCCATCCTATGCATCATAAATCTTGCCTAATCGCATCATAATTGCTGAGGTTGCTACATGGACAACACAAACTGCACAATTGTACACAGCATAAAGTGCATAAGAAGTGCAAAACACACAAGTTACAGTGTAATAGAAGAATGATAAATAATAGAAATTTTTCTAGTAGCAATTTCAAGTCGTGCAAAGAATTTCGATGGGAAAGAGTCTAATCATAGTGTGTTAAGGAGCCTGATGGCTTGGGAGAAGAAATTGTTGCACAGTCTGGCCATGAGAGACCGAATGCTCCGGCATCTTCTGCCAGATGGCAGGAGGGAGAAGAGTTTGAGTGAGGGGTGTGTGGGGTCTTCCACAATGCAATGTCTGTAATGGAGGAAAGAGAGACCCCGATGATCTTCTCAGCTGTCCTCACTATCCGTTGTCAGGTCTTATAATCTGAGATGGTGCAATTCCTGAACCAAGCAGTGCTGCAGCGGCTCAGGGTACTCTCAATGAACCCTCTGTAGAATGTGGTGAGGATGGGGGCTGGGAGGTGGGCTTTCTTCAACCCACACAGAAAGTAGAGCAACTTCTGGGCTTTCTTGGCTATGGAGCTGGTGTTGAGGGTCCTGGTGAGATTCTCCACCAGGTGGACACTAAGAAATTTTGTGCTTGCACAATCTCCAAGGAGGAGCCATCAATGTCCAGCAGAGATTGGCGCTCCAAGCCCTCCTGAAGTCGACAAACATCTCTATTGTCGTGTCCACGTTCGGAGACAAGTTGTTGGCTCTACACCAGTCCGTTAGTCGCTGCACGTCCTCTCTGTATCCTGACTCGTCATATGTGCTGATGAGACCCGTGTCATCAGCGAACTTGATAATGTGATTCAATGTGTGCATTGCTGCACAGTCATGTGTCAGCATAGAGTCATAGAGATGTACAGCACCGAAACAGACCCTTCGGTCCAACCAGTCCACGACGACCAGATATCCCAAACTAATCTAGTCCAATTTGCCTTGGCCCATCACCCTCTAAACCCTACTTATTCATGTACCCATCCAGATGCCTTTTAAATGTTGCAATTGTACCAGCCTCCACCACTTCCTCTGGTAGCTCATTCCATAATCGCACCACCCTCTGTATGAAAACGTTGCCCTTAGGTCTCTTTTATATCTTTCCCCTCTCACCCTAAACCTATGCCCTCTAGTTCTGGATTCCCCCACCCCAGGGAAAAGACCTTATCTATTTATCCTATCCATGCCCCTCATGATTTTATAAACCTCTATGAAGTCACCCCTCAGCCTTTGACACTCCAGGGAAAACAGCCCCAGCCTACTCAACTCTCCCTATAGTTGCTCACCAACGCTAGCAACATCCTTGTAAATCTTTTCTGAACCATTTCAAGTTTTACAACATCTTTCCGATAGGAAGGAGACCAGAATTGCACGCAATATTCTGAAAGTGACCTAACCAACACCCTGTACAGTCGAAGCATGACCTCCCAACTCCTGTACTCAATACTTTGACCAATAAAGGAAAGCATACCAAACACCTTCTTCACTATCCTATCTACCTGTGACTCCACTTTCAAGGAGCTATGAACCTGCACTCCAAGGTCTCTTTGTTCAGCAACACTTCCTAGGACCTTACCATTAAGTGTATAAGTCCTGCTAAGATTTGCTTTCCCAAAATGCAGCACCTCACATTTATCTAAATTTAACTCCATCTGCCACTCCTCAGCCCATTGGCCCATCTGATCAAGGTCCCGTTGTAATCTGAGGTAATCTTCCTCGCTGTCCATTACACCTTCAATTTTGGTGTTTATACCTCCTATGTTCACATCCAAATCATTTACATAAATGACGAAAAGTAGTGGACCCAGCACCGATCCTCGTGGCACACCACTGGTCACAGGCCTCCAGTCTGAAAAATAACCCTCCACCACCACCCTCTGTCTTCTATCTTCGAGCCAGTTCTGTGTCCAAATGGCTAGTTCCCCCTGTATTCCATAAGATCTAACCTTATAAGCAGGATGAACAGCAGTGGACAGAGCACACAGCCCTGGGGAGGCCCCATGCTCAGTGTGATGGTGTTGAAGATGCTGTTCCCAATCTGGACTGACTGGGGTTTTCCCAGTCAGGAAGTCCAGGATCCAGTTACAAAGGGAGGTATATTTCCTGCAACTCCGCCCTTGAATCCCCCTCCTCCAACTACAACAAGGATAGAACCTCCTAGTAGAAAGTGAGGACTGCAGATGCTGGGGATCAGAGTTGAGAATGTGGAAAAGCACAGCAGGTCAGGCAGCATCCAAGGAACAGGGGAATTGATGTTTCGGCTATAAGCCCTTCATCAGGAATTCATCAGGAGTGTTTCAGGGAACATCTTTGGGACACATGCACCAAACAATCCCACTATCCCACTAAGGGGTGGTAGGTATAGGACAGATGTTAGGGGTAGGTTCTTTACTCAGCGAGTCGTGAGTTCATGGAATGCCCTGCCAGTAGCAGTGGTGGACTCTCCCTCTTTATGGGCATTTAAGCGGGCATTGGATAGGCATATGGAAGAAGTGGGCTAGTGTAGGTTAGGTGGGCTTGGATCGGCGCAACATCGAGGGCCAAAGGGCCTGTACTGCGCTGTATTCTTCTATGTTCTATGTTCTATGTTCTATCCTGTGGCTAAACACTTCAACTCCTTCTTCCACTTCCCCAAGGGCATGCGAGTCCTGGGTCTCCTCCAGCACGAAATCAAAACCAGCTGGAGGAAGAATGCCTCATCTTCTGCCTTGGTACTCGTCAGCCACATGGCATCAACATCGACTTCACTAGCTTCCAAATCTCCCCTCCTCTCACTTCATCCCACATCCAACCCTCCAACTCGGTACTGCCCTCTTGACCTATCCTACCTGTCCATCTTCTTTCCCACCTATCCGCCCCACCCTCCCCACTGACCTATCACAATTACCCCCAACCTGCATCCACCTACCATTTTCCCAGCTACCTGCCCCAAGCCCCACTCCCATCCCCCTATTTATCTCTCAGCCCCCTTACCCCACATCCACATTCCTGATGAAGGTCTTATGCTCAAACCATCAACTCTCCTGCTTCTCAGATGCTGCCTGAGCTGCTGTGCTTTTCGATTCTGACTCTCCAGCATCTGCAGTCCCCACTTTCTCCTATGCCTTGATGTTATAAGTGGCTGGGGAGGTGCAGCGTGGGGCCTTGTAAATGGTAGGCTTCATTGAGACTGTGCATGGCTATCTCTTGTCCAATAAGATGGGCAGCGGTGATCCAAGAAAAATCACTGTCCCAAAGCAAACTGTGGTTTTCTGGCCAGCATGATGTGGAGGAGCTTCTCATTGTTCTTCTCCCGGACATGTTAGAAACTTTCCATCTCTGTTTGAGGATGAAGGTTTCTCTGATTACCTATCTGTCTTCTCCAGCCTTGGCTATATTCAGGTGACCTTCAAAAAGAAGCCCACCCTGTTCACTGGTCTGCTCAGCAGGCCTGTAGCCAAATGTAGCCAGCAGCACACAACGAGCATCTTACAAACAGCACTAAAGGGATCAAGATTCAACTTGGGAATTTATCTCAATTTTGTTTGATTCCCTGTGTAATTATCTCAGTGGAGGCAATTGTGCAGAATTTCCTTTTGCTGACACTGAGACCCTGCCCACCCCACAAGTACATTCCTCTTTCTGTCATGAAAAGCAAGGCTGGTGCTGTAGCAGTGAAATCTTGCAATCCAGAGCTCGAAGCTGGAGATGTGTGTTCAAATCCCACCATCGTAAATGGTGAAATTTGATTTCAGTTTAACAAAAAAGCTGCAATTAAAAGCCAGACAAGAGGCAACAATGGTTATTAAAATCCCTCTGGCTCACTAACAGATGATGTTAAATGTAATCACTAATCAGTCTGGCCTATTTCAGACCTACAGGTTGACTCTGAAATGCCCACTAAAATGTCCTGGTGAGCCCAGTGAGGTAACCAGGGGTGAGCAACAAATGTTGGGCCTGGTTAGTAAAGCCCACATCCCATGGCAAAATAAAGGGACAAAATAAAACAGTCAAGTTTGGAGTTACAGATCAAAGCTGAATTTTTAAAATATGATGTGTCAGAAACTACAATCCTGACCAGAAGAGGGTTAAAACACACAGTCTGCGTTAATTCCAAACATGATCTGTCCATTTAGCCAGCATTATTTGAATCTCATGAAGTCAGTCCGCCCCCTACTGGTGCAACTAGAAGAGTTCTGAGACAGCAGAACCAAATTCTCATTTTTGTCTCAAGTTAATTAGAGGCAGTTAATTTGAGACAGTTCGAGGACAGAGGTTGGCAGTAACTCTGCCACCTTTCCATTTTTGGTTAAAGAACCAAAAATTCTTTGATACTTCATTGTGTCCATCTCACATGTCATGTCCCTCTGCTGTCCTGAGGCACTTGGGAACTGAGTGCTACATTTGACACCTGACCCCACGATAAGATGGCACCTTTCCTGTCAGCTTTCACTGGGATTAGCCAGTATTGACCTCAGACAGTTTTCGTAGAATCATACATTATGGAAACATAACTTTCAGTCCAACCAGTCCATGCCGAACATAACCCCAAACTAAACTAGTCCCATCTGCCTGTGTTTGGCATATACCCCTCCAAACCTTTCCTATTCGTTTACTTAGCCAAATGTCTTTTAAATGTTGTAATTGTATCACATCCACCACTTCCTCAGGAAGTTCATTCCACACACGAGCCACCCTCTGCGTAAAAGTTTTAGCCCTCATGGCTTTTTTAAATCTCTCTCCTCTCACCTTAAACATTGACCCCTAGTCTTGAAATTCCCCATCTTGGGGAAAAGACAATTATCATTAACTATTTATACTTCTCATCATTTTATAAATTTCTATAAATGATATATTATATACATAATATTTATATATATGTATACATAGTCTATATTTTATAAATTTCATATGCTCCCATGAAAAATGTCCCAACCTATCCAACCTTTCTTTATAACTTAAACCTTCCAAACTTGGCAATAACCTGGTAAATCTCTTCTGAACCCTCTCCTGTTAATGAAATCTTTAAATGATATGAGGAGGTGTGATTGTGGGGGATGGTAGAGGGAATTAATAACCTCCTTCCAACAGAAGCTGAAGAATCAGATCATGCCGAACATAGAAGCATGGTTGGTACATTTGCGGATGACACCGCACATTGGTGGTATACTGGACAGTGAAGTTGGTTATCTACGAGCACAACAGGATCTTGATCAACTGGGCCAAAGCCCAAGGAATGGCATATGGTGTTTAATTCAGATAAAAGCAAGGTGTTGCATTTTGGTAAGACAAACCAGGGTAGGACTAATACAGCTAATGATAGGGTCTTGGGGAGTGTTGTCGTACAGAAATCCAGGCTTACAGGTACATAGTTCCTTGAAAGTGGCGCCACAGGTAGACAGGATAATGAAGACGGCATTTGGCATGCTTACCTTCATCAGTCAGTGCATTGAGTACAGGAGTTGGGACATCATGTTATGGTTTATAGGACATTGATGAAGCCACTTTGGGAGTGCTTCATACAAGTCTAGTCACCCTGCTATAGAAAGGATGTTATTAAACTGGAAAGGGTGCAAAAAAGAATGTTACCAAGATTGAAAGGTTTGAGTTATTGAATCGAATAGCATTTATTGTCCCATACACTCAATGAGTATAGTGAAACATTTATGTGTCTCCAGTTACAGCACTGACTTAGATGCAAAAGTGCCTAGGCACAGCTTCTTTAGTTACAAAATCTTAGACAATACAGAAATATAAGCGTCCAGCATGATAGAAATAGATATTCAATGCAGCAGAGTGCGCTGACACCTAGCTTCCAGTCCATACCTGGCCCAGGCTCCACACCGTGTTGGCTCCACACCGTGTTGGCTACACACCATGCTGGGAGGTCACTGTGCCAGTTGGGAGGTCGCCATGGAAGGCCAATGCACCAGAGAAGTCCAGAGATTGTTGCCAGTGGTTGAGAATTGTTGCTTGCTGGAGGCTGAGAATCATTGCAGGACGCTGGGAATTGTCACTCGTCTGAGGCCGGGAATCGTTGCCAGAAGGCTGAAGCGATAGAGAAAAAAGAAGGGAGAAGGGGAAGAAGAGAGAAGAAAAGCACTGAGAGGAAGAAAAAGAGGAGAAAAAGAAGAAAATACAATGAAGAGTGGGCAGAGCAGATATGCTCTGTCTGGAGCTTCCTACTCTGCTGCCATCTTGCACCAGGTAAGGAGAAGTTGGATAGAATGGGACTTTCTTCCTTGGAGTGTAGGAGACTGAGAGGTGACCTTATAAAGGTTTATGAAACCATTAAGGGCATGGATAAGGTGAATAGCCAAGGTCTTTTCCCAGGGTATGGGAGTCCAAAATTAGAGGGCATAGCTTTACGGTGAGATGGAAAAGATTTAAAAAGGACCTGAGGGACAGCTTTTTCACACAGAGAGTGGTGTGTATGTGGAATGACTGCCAGACGAAGTGATGGATGCAGGTACAACTACAACACTTAAAGATATTTGGATGGATCCGTGGATGGGAAAGGTTTCGAGAATATGGGCCACATGTAGGCAAATGGGACTAGTTCAGCACAGAAGAGTTGGGCTGAAGAGTCTCTTTCCATGCTGTATGCCTCTGACTCTAAGACTCTAATCACCAACATCAGTTAGTGATCCCTGAGCTAGACATGTGTACAGGGATATCAGGTGAGAAATCACTTGTGATGCCCCGCATGGTTGAAGAGTCTGCCCAGACGATGGCCACTTGAATAAGGTATTTGGAATTCTGGCATGCTGGTGGGCAGGTATTGGAGACTTTCTGGTCGTGAGTAGCGTATAATGAAAAATGCTGAGGCTGTCAATTTTGTAGTTCAGAGATGAGAGAGCAGGCATCAGGCCTGTCATGTTTTAAAAGGCTATGAATAATTACTAGCAAGTAAAATCTGCACAGCATATTAACAAACAGCTGGTAACAATAAGATACTGAATACACACAGTGTGAGCCAATGTCATGTCTTGTTTTCTCCTCTGCCAGCTCAATTAGAACTCTAACATTAAAGTAAACAGGAGCCAAGTACATCAGGAAATAGTTTGATGAACTGAGTACAAAGCTAGACCAAGTTACCACCCTTCACAATGTTGAGGGTATCCAAGGGGAGTTCTGAAGTAATTCTTGGCTAATTTGTTACTTAGTCTCAATAGATCAAAGTATTGGTAAGTGAGATTTCCCTTTGGCACAGGGAACTCCTCCATCAACCTCTCCAACATTGGCCTCACCTCATTCCATTCCTACTGATCCAGTTGCAGTCACAGAATCTCCCGCCAACAGCTTCATTTATCCTTCCTGCTCTTATACCACTGGTGTCCTCCATGTATCTATCCTACTTCTCTTCCACATGATGTCTCTTGGTGACCCCACTCCCTGATCCCAGGCCTCTTCCCCTCACTATTGTCTGTTATTTGACCAGGCAGTTTCCCCAGTACAGAACTCCCCTGTGACTCTGAGCCAATCCTCTGGCCCCCTTTGCAAGCACATCTTGCTTTCACTTGGTGTAGTTGTTTGGCCTCACTTAGTGCTAAATCAGTAGAACATTCCCCAAGTGACCAGAAAAGGTGATGTTTCATGTTAAATAAAAACCCATGAGGAACAGACACTTGGAAACCCATATACTAGGAAGAAATCACCACCTTCAGGAGAGAGGAGAAAAGACAAACTTGCTAAGAATTGCATTGGAAAATCCTTGAAGAGATTGGGAGCTCACCTTATGAAACTATACAGTCTCTTGGGAGAGGAGTGTGGTGCATAACATTGTCTATCTTCTGGTTTGAGGTGCAACATAGCAATGTGTGCCTAATGCAGTTTGACTACCTACATGGTAAAGGACTGCTACATGGTAAAGGCTGCTGTGGAACTTGGTCTCTGACAGCAGCAATACCACAAAAGAGATTCACTCGGCTGATCCCTGCAAACAAAGGGTGGGGGGAGTCTCAAACTAGGGGAAGAAATCATAGATTAAGGAGGCACTCATCAAAAACTGAGGTGTGAAGGAATTTCTTCTCCCGGACGATAATGAATGTCCAGAATTCTCTACTCCGTGGAGTTATGGAGGCTAGATCTCTGAAAATATTTAAAGAGGACAGACATAGGATTTTGAAATATCAACGGGTTAATAGCCTTGAGGAACTGACATTAAAAAGGCGTTGAGGCCATTGGGCAGACCAACCGAGATCTTATCAGATGGCTAAACTGAGATGACAGACAAAGATGAGAAAACATGTTTTCTCTCAGAAGGTTTTGGAATTCCTTTCCCTCAAAAGGCAATAGATGCAGAATCTTTAAATATTTTTTAAGGCACACATAGGTAGATTCTTGATTAGCATGGAGATGAATGATTATTGGGGAATGAAGGAATGTAGGGTTGAGGTTCAAATCAAGTCATTTATGATCTTATCAAATGGTGGAGCAGGTTCAAATGGCGGACCTACACTTGTTCCTTGTTAATATGTTCATCTGGTGATGAATGTTTGAGGCAGAATTTCCACTCCTGCTCCTAATTCTTATGTTCTCTCTTCTTACAAAGGGGCAAATTCAATGGAAACTTTAAGAAGCCCATTGAACTTGTATATAAAGAAGGTTAATTTACAGGTCATGGTGGTTATAGGGGTAAGTAACTAGGGTGTGGAATTAATCACACAAGAAAACCAAAATTCTGGGGACACTGGAACTCTGAAACAAACGCAGAAAAGGCTGGAGAAACTCAAGAGGTCTGGCAGCATCTGTGGAGAACTGAAGAAGAGTCACACCAGTGCCAGACCTGCAGAATTTCTCCTGCCTATTCTATGTTTGTCATAGAATTAAATTGTTTGATTATTCCATTGAACCAGTAGAGGCACATTTGGTCAATTGGTCTACTTTCATAGAATCATAGAATCCCTACAGTGTGGAAACAGGCGATTCGGCTCAACAAGTCCACACCAACTCTCCAAAGAGAAACCCACTCATGTCCATTCCCCTACCCTATTACTTTACATTTACCCATGACTAATGCACCTAATCTGCACACTCCAGAACACTATGGGCCATTTAGCATGGCCAATTCACTTAACCTGCACATCTTTGGATCGTGGAAGGAAACCCAGACAGACAATGTGCAAACTCCACACAGACAATCACACTAGGTTAGAGTCAAACCAGGGTCCCTGGTGCTGTGAGGCAACAGTGTTAATCACTGAGCTGCCATGCCACCCTTGTTCTATAAGATTCTATGATCCTTTAAAGAGATGGGGAAGGGGAGGGAGAGGAAGCTTAAATACCTCATGGGTGCTACATTGGCTCCTGAATGGAATCTGGCATGACCTTGACTCCCACTGTCTCTGAGGCACAGACTTGACCGGTCAGTTCCAGAGGACAAAGAGCCTCCACACAGCCTGGGGACAGGAACTCACTCTCTGACCAGCATCAAACATTATCACATGCCTGGCCTGAAGCCTGCATGGGATTTGACAGCACATTTGCCAGCAATTAGATAGGAGCTACAAAACCTTTATTTTAAAAAACATATACTGACACATCAATGGATAGTTGATGGCTGGACAAGCAAAATAGGGCAGGACCTGCCAAAAGTAGAAGTTTGTCTTCATAAAATACAATGTATTCCTTGATCAAAGCTCATTAAAGCACAATCAAGAAGGATGATGTGTAGGAGCCGGTGTTGGACTGGGGAAGACAAAGTTAAAATTCACACAACAAACAGGCTATAGTTCAACAGATTTATTTGAAAGTACAAGCTTTCAGAGTGCTGCTCCTTCGTCAGGTAGCTAGTGGGGCAGGATTATAGGGCACAAAATTTGTTGCAAAAGATCAAAGTATGCTATGTATTGAACAAACCTAGGTTGTTGTTAAGTCTTAGCCACATAGAGTGGGTTGCAGGTTTCGATTCATTAATATGTAAATCCCAAAGAACTTATTTCAAGTCACATTCCCGAAATAACTTAATTTTTTCTTAAAAAGTGACATCTTAGTTCAGACGATGCGTTAAAGGTGTGAGGTCAGAGTCTGTCTATATTCCAACCTTGAGTCAGACCGGTTATATTTCCAAAGTAGGAATTTATAAAATGTCACATGGACTGACTGCCTACAAATTGCATTTTGATAGCATCTTGCACAACCTCAGGATGCGCCAAAGTGCTTTGAAGCCAATGAAGTCACTTTTAGATTGTTTCAGTACAGGAAATGTAAAAGCAGGAGTAACGGCTTTGCACCTAACTGGCCCATATGAAGCTGTAATACGTCCAATTTCTGAGAACAGTAGATTCTAAACGAACAGAATAAAATGACATTCACTGGTGAAGTGATACTGAGCAAACTGTGCCTTTTGATAGATTTCATCCAGGTCTCCCAAAAGTAATGGTTAGTGAAATAGTTGATGCTTTGGTTTTAATTTTCTAAAATGCTCTTGATTCAAGGAAGGTTCCATTGAATTCAAAATTAGCACATGTAACTATTCAAAGAGGACAGGAGACAGAAAACAGGAAACTACAGGCCAGTTAGCTTAACATCTGCAATTTGGAAAATGAGCACAGTTAGTATTGAGGTCTAGCAGAGCACTTAGAAATGTTCAAGGCAAAGTCAGAGTGTTCTGAAGAAGGGGTCACTGGACTCGAAACATTCTGTGTTTTCTCTCCACAGAAGCCACCAGACCTGCTGAGTTTCTCCAGCATATTCTGTTTTTGTTTGCTTTACGCAAAGACAATCTAGTTTTGGGGAAAAGAAATCATTATAGCCAGTTTATTCAAGTTCTTTAAGAAAGTAAACATAGAGTCATAGAGATGTACAGCATGGAAACAAACCCTTCGGTCCAACCCATCCACGCCAACCAGATATCCCAACTCAATCTAGTCCCACCTTTCAGCACCCGGCCCATATCCCTCCAAACCCTTCCTATTCATCCAAATGCCTCTTAAATGTTGCAAAAATATTGGATAAAGGGGATTTGATGTGTTCTGCACTTATATTTTCCGAGTCATTGGTAAGGTGCCTCATTTCGCTGAAAATAAAAGCTCATGATGAAAGGGATATGACATCAGCATGGATGAAAGATTGGCTGACTAGCAGAATCCAGAGAGCTAGTGTGTCTTCTTCTGGTTGGTAAGATGTAATAAGTGGTCTACCACTGAAACTGGTACTGGGCCCTCAACCGTTCACCATTTACAAAAATGGGTGGGACGATGGCTCAGTGGTTAGCGCTGCTACCTCACAGCACCGGGGATCTGGGTTCAATTCCAGCCTCAGGCACCTGTCTGTCAGGAGTTTACACATACTCCCTGTGTTTGCATGGATTTCCACCAGATGCTCCAGTTCCCTCCCACAATTTAAAGGTATGCAGTTTAGGTGGATTGGCCATTCTAAACTTCCCATAGTTTCTGGGGATCTGCAGCCTAGGTAGATTAGCCATGAGAAATGCAGGGTTACAAGGAGGGGAGTGGGTCTGAGGAGGATGTTCTTCAGAGGGTTGGGATGGGCTCAATGGGCTGAATGGCCTACTCTCAAACTGTAGGGATTCTATGATAATGGCTTGATTGAAGGAACAAAAGATATGGTTACTAAAATTGCAGACGAGTAAACTGTGAAGAGAACCTAAAAACTTTACAAACACACAGGTGAAGTGAACGAGCAAAGAACTGGCCAATCAAATATTACGTGGGAAGATATGAAACTGTTCATTTTAAACAGAATGTGAAATGTGAAAAGTTGCTGAACTCTGAGATGCAGAGACATCTGGGTGTCTCAGGGCAGTCATCACAAACCTAACAGGCATAGCAAATAATAAGGAAAGCAAATAAAATGTGAGCATTTGTTGTGAGGGAATTGAATGCAGAAATAGAGAGATTATGTTTCAGTGTATAGAGGGCACTGGCTGAGACCGCATCTGGAGTATTGTGTACAGCGTCGGTCACTTTATGTAAAGAAGGATGTAATTTTGTTGGAAGCAGTTGCCATATGCCTTCTTAACAGACTATCAACCTGAAATGCTGTTGCCCTTTCTTCAGTGACACTGACAATGATATGTCCTTGTCACCTACAGGTCAAACTGGGTTATTGCTGCCAAATCTGATTTGCTGAACTTTTCCTGAGCGTGGCCTTTTCTTACAATACTTACACCCTGGAGAATTATTCCACCTGACAGTGGCCCAGCACTCATGATGCAAACTTCCGCTGGAACCCTCCGAGAAAAGTCCTAATTTTACAGTCAGAGACTTTGGATGGTGCTGATGCACTTACCTGGATAGTTGCCCAAAACAAGTTAGAGGTCTAAACCTGCATCTATACCTGGCTCACTGTACGACAGACTGCCTCAGTTTCACACTGATCCCCCCCTCCACCATAGAACATAGAACATTACAGCGCAGTACAAGCCCTTTGGCCCTTGATGTTGCACTGACCTGTCATACAAATCTGAAGAAGTAAAAACAATGACTGCAGATGCTGGAAACCAGATTCTGGATTAGTGGTGCTGGAAGAGCACAGCAGTTCAGGCAGCATCCAAGGAGCTTCGAAATCGACGTTTCGGGCAAACGGATGGAGGTGTAGAGGGATTGGATATCCATGGTGAAGATAAGGCGTTGAGGTCTGGGGAAACGGAAGTCTTGGAGGAGGTGGAGGGCGTGGGTGGTGTCTCGAATGTATGTGGGGAGTTCCTGGACTAGGGGGGATAGGACAGTGTCGAGGTAGGTAGAGATGAGTTCAGTGGGGCAGGAGCATGCTGAGACAATGGGTCGGCCAGGGTGGTCAGGCTTGTGGATCTTGGGAAGGAGGTAGAACCGGGCAGTGCGGGGTTCCCGGATTATGAGGTTAGAAGCTGTGGGGTGGGAGTTCTCCTGAGGTGATGAGGTTCTGTATGGTCTGGGAGATGATGATTTGGTGATGGGGAGTGGGGTCATGGTCGAGGGGCAGTAGGAAGAGGTGTCCTCGAGTTGGCGTTTGGCTTCAGCGGTGTAGAGGTCAGTGCGCCAGACTACCACTGCACCCCCTTTATGGCTTGATGGTGAGGTTGGGATTGGAGCAGAGGGATTAGAGGACTGCGTGTTGTGAGGGTGAGAGGTTGGAGTGGGGGATGGGGGTAGACAGGTTGAGGCGGTTAATGTCCCAGCGGCAGTTGGAAATGAAGAGGTCGAGGGCAGGTAATAGGCCAGCGCGGGGTGTCCAGGTGGATGCAGTGTGTTGGAGGTGGGCGAAGGGGTCCTCGGAAGGTGGGCGGGAGTCCTGATTATGAAAGTAAGCTCGGAGGCGGAGGCGACGGAAGAATTGTTCGATGTCACGGCGTGTATTAAATTCATTGATG
>NC_057712.1:120030277-120063171 GCF_004010195.1 Chiloscyllium plagiosum
TCAATGCCAAAGGCTCGGCAATCTCCTCCCTGGCTTCCCAGAGGATCCTAGGATAAATCCCATCCGGCCCAAGGGACTTATCTATTTTCACACACTGCAGGATTTCTATTACCTCTTCCTTGTGAACCTCAATCACACCTAGTCTCGTAGCCTGTATCTCAGTAATCTCCTCGACAACATTATCATTTTCTGGAGTGAATACTGACGAAAAATATTCATTTAGTGCTTCCCCTATCTCCTCTGACTCTACACACAATTTCCCACTACTATCCTTGATTGTCCCTAATCTTACTCTCGTCATTCTTTTATTCCTTAAATACCTATAGAAAGCCTTAGGGTTTACCCTGATCCTATCCGCCAACAACTTCTAATGTCTCCTCCTGGCTCTTCTGAGCTCTCTCTTTAGTTATTTCCTGACTACCTTGTAACCCTCAAGCGCCCTTACTGACTCTTCACATCTCATCCTAACATAAGCCTTCTTCTTCCTCTTGACCAGAGATTCCATTTCCTTTGTAAACCACGGCTCCCGCGCTCTACAGCTTCCTCCCTGCCTGACAGGTACATACTTATCTAGGACACACAGAAGCTCCACATTTCTAATGTGCCCATCCCCTGCAGTTTCCTTCCCCATCCTATCCTTCCTAAATCTTGCCTAATCGCATCGTAATTGCCTTTCCCCCAGCTGTAACGCTTGCCCAGTGGTATACATCTATCCCTTTCTATCGCTAAAGTAAACATAATAGAATTGTGATCACTATCACCAAAGTGCTCACCATATTGAATATCTGCTGCCCGTTCCCCAAGGATACCTGATAGATCCACCCTGCCACACTCACCCACTTGTCTACCATCCTACCCCTCCATCTACTTAACAGCCTTCACCAACATGCATCTTGACCTCTTACTACCTGGCACTCTAACACTTTAGTCATCTGCCACCCTAGACCACCCTCCTCACTTCTCTAGTCCCTTGCCAATCTAGCCCATCATGCAGTTATTTCACAAATATACCTTCTCACAGCAGCAATCAGGGATTTTGGGACCTTTAGACTGTGTTTACTGACTGGATTTCAGCAGATGACGTAAGAAGAGACTGTGACTCCTGAAGAGATTCGCTCGGATGCCGACTGCATGGTTTGTTCAACTGGACTCTGTTTGGATGGGAGGCCAACAGATTGTGGAAAAATAAGAAGGCAGTCTCAGTTCTTAGCCTGAATTAGGGAGTCAACACAGATTGGAAAATTTGGGATAATATTGCAAACAGATTTAAATTTGGGCCATTTCAACATTTTTCCAACAGTAACAACTGTATTCTGGAGGTTTTAGGTCCAAAAGGTACTTTGACAGCTACATACAGAAGGTAAGTGTGTAAAGTGAGTGGGTAAGAGGTTGGAATGGCAAATGGGTGAGGGAGTGTAGCGGTTGGTTAGTGGATAAGGGGCTGTGTGGCAGGTTAGTGGGTGAAGAGGTAGGGTAATAGAAGGGTAGGTGATGGTTTAGCATGGCAAGGATGAGGGAGTTACAGTGGATCATTTGTTGGGGGTGGCAGTGATGTGAGATGACGTAGGTAGGGAGGGTGCAGTAGAGTGTTTAATGGGTCTGGTAGGCTGTCAGTCTGAGTGATTAAGAGGGGGAGATCAATTATACAGCAACCGGGAGTTAGAGCATGTTTTATTCCTCTAAATTTCCTGGACAATTATCCAGGAAGGTAAGTAATCATAAACATTGTGAGCGTTGTTTATGGGCCATCAAAAGAGTCATGATAATGTTGGCACAGTGTAAATCAGGTAAGTAGAGATGCATATAATGTGGGTAACAGGAATAATGGGTGACTTCAATTTATATATAGATGCCTAGTCAGATCAGCAGAAATACTGTGCAAGATGAATTCCTGGATTATACATGACATGGCTTCTGGATCATGCTATTTTAGATTTCCTATTATTAATGAGAAATACTTTATTAATAACCTTGCTGTAGTTGTGTCTTTGAGAAATACTGACCATAATGTTGGGTAGATTATTTTCAGGAGACTCAGGTACTCATCATTTATTTCATCAATGCATTGGGAGTGCATCACCCCAGAGAAACTCTGAACTAGAGTTCTGCCCTTAGCAAGACATTTCAGATATGTTTACATTGTAAGTCACATGAATGGTATATCACTCGGATTCTGAAATTGTCTGTTTTGGACAAATACCTTGTTTTTCCCACATTCCAAAATGACAGTGATACATCTTGTCTATTCCCCCATCTCCACAGAGGCTGCCATATCTCATTTCTAACCTGTTCTAGTCTCACAGATTTAAACCCCCATAGCTTTGGCTGATGGTACTTCATTTGGCATGGGGTCATTGACGTTTCAGTTTCAGAAAAAGACTCAAAGATTATTGCTCATTCAGCCACAGTGCATTTTTACATTATTGTATGTGTCTGATTTCAACCTTTATTTTGTGTTTAATTTTGTTTTGTATAACCCAACAACCTTACTTGAATAGAACATATAACAATACAGCGCAGAACAGGCCCTTCAGCCCTCGATGTTGCACCGACCTGTGAACTATTCTAAGCTCATCCCCCTACACTATCCCATCATCATCCATGTGCTTATCCAAGGATTGTTTAAATCTCCCTAATGTGGCTGATTTAACTACATTGGCAGGTAGGGCAACCCATGCCCTTAGCACTCTCTGAATAAAGAATCTGCATCTGACATCTGTCTTAAATCTATCATCCCTCAATTTGTACTTATGCCCCCTTGTACAAACTGATGTCATCATCCTAGGAAAAAGACTTTCACTATCCACCCTATCTAATCCTCTGATCATCTTGTATGTCTTGATCAAATCCCCTCTTAGCTTTCTTCTTTCCAATGAGAACAGATCCAAGTCTCTCAGCCTTTCCTCATAAGAGCTTCCCTCTAGACCAGGCAACATCCTGGTAAATCTCCTCTGCTCCTTTTCCAATGCTTCCACATCTTTCCTGTAATGGGGCAACCAGAACGTACACAATATTCCAAGTGTGACCGCACTTGCATTTTGTATATTGCAGCATGACATTGTGGCTCCGGAACTCAATTCCTCTACCAATGAAACCTAACACACCATATGCCTTCTTAACAACCTGGGTGGCAACTCTCAGGGATCTATGTACATGGACTCCAAGATCCCTCTGCACATCCACACTACCAAGAATCTTTCCATTGACCCAATATTCTGCCTTGCTGTTAGTCTTCCCAAAGTGAATCACCTCACATTTATCTTCATTGAACTCCATTTGTCACCTCTCAGCCCAATTCTGCAGTTTATCCAAGACCCCTGCAACCTGTAACATTCTTCCACACTGTTCACTACTCCACCGACTTTAGTGTCATCTGCAAGTTTACTAATCCATCCACCTATGCTTACGTCTAAGTCATTTATAAAAATGACAAACAGCAGTGGTCTCAAAACAGAATAGAAGTAAACGAATTATAAATATGAATCTTTTTATTAAGCTACCTAAATTCCATACTTCTTTCTAATGTAATTGCGTAACTCAGCATGAGATTTCATTAATCTTCCCCAAATAGATTGATGTGGGGGTTAATCTGCATAAATCAATGCAATACCTAATATTTTCTCTTACAGTGTGATAAAAGTTCATATCAAGTTTGAATGTGATAACATTCATTCTGAAACCAAAGTCATAAATCTGAACAAAGAAAATTATGAAGGTATGAGGGACAAGTAAACTATGGTGGATCAGGAAAATACAATGAAAGATTTAATGGTATACAGGCAATGGCTAGTAGTTATAGAAATACTAGTAGGTCTACAAGAGATATTCATTCATCTAAGGTCAATGAATGATATTAAAGATTGTGTCAGATCATGGGAACAGGCCTAAATGCATGTCAGAAAAAGTGATAAGTCTGAGGACTGGAAGAATTTGGAACCCAGAAATGGACCATCAAGAAATTCATAAAGAATGGAAAAATAATCAATATGAATGCTAGCAAAAACACATGAAGACTGACTATAAAAGTCTCTTTACATATGTAAGAAGAAACAAAGATTAGCTCAGGCAAATGCATGTAGAAACTGAGAGAACAGAGAAGACTAAATTCCCTACAGTGTGGAAACTGGCCCTTCAGCCCAACAAGTCCACACTATTCCTCCAAAGAGTAACCCAGCCTACCCTATATTTACTCTGACTAATGCTCCTTACACTATGGGCAATTTAGCATGGCCGATTCACCTAACCTGCACATCTTTGGATTGTGGGAGGAAACCCATGCAGACACAGACAGTCACCCAAGGCAGGAATCAAACCCGGGTCCCTGGTGGTGTGAGGTAGCAGTACTAACCACTGAGCCAGTGTGCTGCAGTGTATGAGAGTATGAGAGAAGTATGAGAGAAACTGAACAATTACTTTGTATGTCTTCATAAAAAAAGATACAGAAAATCTCCCACAAGTGCTAAGAAACCAAAGGAACTCTGATACTGAGGAACTGAAATAAATTGGTATATTATTAGAAATCAGTATGAATAAAAGGCTAGTACTTGATAGGTTAGTTTGATTGAGATTGAAAAATCTGAATGGCATGAGCTATGTCCCAGAATGTTACAGGAAGTTAAATGTTAAATGTTAAATAATGTTAATGGATACATTCTTGGTTATTTTTCAAAAATCTGTAGATTCTTCAAAGGTTCCTGCAAATTGGCAAGTAGTAAATGTAATCCTGCTATTAAAGAGAGCAGGAGAAGGAGAATGGAGAACTACAGACCTGTTAGTTTGGCATCAGTAGTTGGATAAGTACTAGAATCAGTTATTAAAGGATATAAAGAAAAATTATGGCATGATTATGGAGAGTCAACATGAATTTATGAAAGGGAAATCATGTTTAATAAATTGCTGGAGATGTTTGTGAATGTTGCTTAGTGCATTCATTGAGAAGAACCAGTGGATTTCTTTTTTTTTTAATTTTCAGGCTTTGAATAAGATCCCCATAGGCTATTAGCAAATAAAATAATGATGCACAGTATTAGGGGAGGGAGAATTATGAGTATGGATTGAGTATTGGTTAACAGTGAGGCAAGAGAGAGCATGGATAAACAGATTGCTCTCAAGGTGGTAGGCTGTTACTGAGGGAGACTCTACAAGGATTGAAACTAGGTCCTAGACTTTTTGCAATTTTTATAAATTGTAATGTTTCCAAGTTTGCTCATGATATAAAAATAAGTGGGAGTCTAAATAAAAACTAAAAGAACTACGCCTGCTGTAAGTAAGAAACATAAACAGACTTTGCTGGAAAAGCTCAGCAGATCTGGCAGCAGAACTCTGAGGAAGGGTCACCGGACCCAAAACATTAACTCTGATTTCTCTTCGCAGATGCTGCCAGACTTGCTGAGCTTTTCCAGCAACTTCTGCTTTTGTAGGTGGGAGCCTAATTGTGAGGAGGATGCAAAGTGGCTTCAAGTGCACTTGAGACAGACTAAATGAATGGGATTGAACATGGCACAGGTGCAATATACATGAATAATGGTGAAGTTATCCTCTTCGGTAGAAAACAAACAGAAAGGCTGAGTATTTCTTAAGTAGTGAGTGGTTGAAAAGCCTGGTGTCCAAAGGACCATAATATCCTTGCTCGTGAGTCACTAAAATTGCCTGGGGGAGTGCAGCTTAACAACGCTCAAGAATCTTGACACAACCCAGGACAAAGCAGCCCATTTGGTTGGCACTACATCCACAAATATTCACTCCCTCCACCACCAATTCTCTGGAGCAGCAACGTGTACCACCGACAAGATGCACTGCAGAAATTCACCAAAGATCTTCAAACCGCACCTTCCAAACTCATAATCACTTCAAGGGCAGCACCTACTTGGGAATACCTTAAATTGGGTGAAAACAACCCTGACCCCATTCCTGACCTGTGGCTAATAATTGGCTGCCAAATTTTCCACCCAATCAAGGGGTGCCCCATCAAAATTACTATTTCTGGTGACTATTTCTGGGTTTGATATCGACCTCAATTTCTCACCTGTGGGAGCAAAACTTGTCTCTGTCCCGAGATTTTACATGTTCACACGAGAAATAGTGGAAAAATTACTCACGAGGTTTGTCAAAGTGAGTAAGGTGCATGGGACCCAGAGTTCTGTTCAGAATAGCACTGAATTAAAACAAGTTAACTGAACTTGGAAGATTGCCTTCTTGATGTTTTTTTACAGTGTTTCTGTGCTGGCTGGTACCCAGGTCGGTTGCATGCGATAGGACTAATGCACTGAGTAGGTTAAAAATCTCCTTGCGTGCTAAATGGTCATTAGAACCTCAAGTTGTCCAAAGTGATCAGACAATTTGTCACATGCTTAGGTTAGCGTAACTCAAGGCGATTGCTACTTGAGTGCATCATATGAGGTGGGTCAACTACTTGGTGAGACGGGCTCTTTGTTTGGGAAATTTTAATTAGCAACAAGAAAACAGAAACTGCTACAAGTTAAACGTGCTACTGTTTGGGATTAATTGAATCCTACTAGAGGCTCCCACAGCAGGATTAGTTTTAAATGCGATAGACCTCTGTAAATATTGCCAGTCATCCTACATAATCCCATTACTGAGGATTTAAGAAGTACTAAGCAGGCATTTGCCTCCTTTTGGGAAGTGATCCAAGTAAAACAAAATGGAAAAGCTTTTTAGCAGCATTGTGAGCGGCTTTCTGCTGTGAGACAAACTGCCAACCTGTTACTGGGCAGGCACACACCCACCCCCATTCACCTATTGTACTCTTTGCTACCTTCTTCCCAGCATCCCCCCCTCCCAAATCCCCATCACCCCCCACCTCCATTTATCTCTCCACCCTGGAGACTCCCTGCCTGTATTCCTGATGGAGGGCTTTTGCCCGATACATCGATTTTCCTGCTCCTTGGATGCTGCCTGACCTGCTGCGCTTTTCCAGCACCACTCTGATCTAAACTCTGGTTTCCAGCATCTTCAGTCCTCACTTTTGCCTAGGGACACACTATGTTAACCAAGTAACTAGGCAGCACTGTAGTATTGAACCACGTAAATAGGCAGTGCCAAACTATGTTAACTGAGTAACTGGCCAACACTGTACAATGAAACCAGGAAATTTGACAGTGTCACACTGTTATCCAGGAAATTGAGCAATATTGTACAATAGAACCTGGTAACTGACAGTGCTACACAATGTGAAGTAGCTAACTGGGGTAATGCCACTCTTTCTGTGAATAAAGAAGAGAATGGATGGGTACCTAGCATTGAGTATGGCTGAATAGAATTATTTTTAGAGTTTGATTGACTTGAATCATTAGGTTCGGGAAAAGTCCCAAGTGATTGGAAAACTACCAATGTAACTCAAGTATTCAAAAAGGGCGTGAGACAAAAACCAAATAACTATAGGCCAGTTGTCTTAACACCTGTCATTGGGAAAATGTTTGAGTCCATTATAGGGGATGTAATAGCAAAGCATTAAGGTATAAGAAATGCAAACAAACAGAGTTAGTGAGGCTTCATGAAGGGGAAGTGATGACTAATAAGTTTATTGCAGTTATTTAAGAAGGTAACAAGCCAGATAAATAAAAGAGAACCAGGAGATGTAATATATTGAAATTTCTGAAAATTATTCGTTATGGTACTGGACATAAGGCTACTGAATAAGATAAGATGTCATGCTGTTGGGATAGAGGAATATTAGCATGGATAAAGGACTGGCTAAGACAGGACGGCAAGCTCTACCTAGTGGTATGCCACAGGGATCAGTGCAGGGACTATATTTACAATGTATGTTCATTATATAGATGAAGAAACTGAATGTCCTATAGACAGTTACAGGTGATGCAATATAGGTGGAACCACAAGTGCAGAGGATGATGCAAAGAGTCTACAGAGGGATATAGATAAGTAACTCAGTGATTAGCACTGCTGTCTCGTGGCACCTGGGACCCAGGTTCAATTCCCGAGTTTGCATAGTTTCCATGTGTCTGTGTGGGTATTCTCCAGGTGCTCCGGTTTCCTCCCACAGTCCAAAGATGTGCAGGTTAGGAGGATTGGTATGTTAAATTGCCCTGTGATGTGCAAGCTAAGTTGACTATGGTAAACTTGGCGTTATGGGAATAGGTGGGATGCTTTTTAGTGGGTAGGTGCAGACTCAATGGGCTAAATAGCCTCTATGATGATTTCACTCTATTGGTATGACAACCATTTGTGAACATATCAGCCATATTCCAGGTGACACCTAGGTGATAGCCTAGTGATATTATTGCTGTACTGTTATTACAAGGACCCAGGTAATATTCTGGGGACATGGGTTCAAATCCTGCTGCAGCAGATGGTGGTATTTGAATCCAATAAAAATCTGGAATTAAGAGTCTAATGATGACTGTGAGGCCTTTGTCGATTTTTTAGAATAACCCACCTGGTTCACTAATTTTTTTTTTGCGAAGGAAACTGCCGTCCTTACTCAGTCTGTCCTACATGTGACTCCAGACCCATCACGATGTGGTTGACTCTCAAATGCCCTCTGGACAATTTCACTTTTTTTTATTCTGAGTTACAAAACTAATATGTGCTGGAGCATTCATAGGGCACACCAGCCTGTTTTCAAGGCCCTGTACAAAGATAGTTGAGGGGTGACAAGAGGTCGCCCCTCCAATTCTGACTCACGATGTCTGCTGGAAATCTTCAGACTGCAGCAAGGCAAATGTACAATGTTGCCCATGTTTTAACAAGAAGCACTGTGAAACACATCACATGTTGTAACATTAGAGAGTTATAAACATAGGTTTAATTAAGTATCATTACTTTAAATAAGTAATTTAATTTAGATTAAATAATTTAATTTAAATAAGTATCATTACTTAGATAGAACACGCATGAATATGGAAAAATTATTTAGTGATACGGATTCTTGTAAATCACTGAGCTCACTATTAAACACTCCAGCACAGCTAAAAGCAAAAGCCAAAAAAGTTCATTTTGAATTTAATAGACCTGGAATGCGACATGGCATCATCACATGTGGGCTACTTTTAGTGGCACTTGAACCTTACAGCTTGTTCACCAACCTGGTTTAGGCAGATCTTCCATTCAAGTCTAATGCTGAATCATTCTGTTATACATGAATTCAAGCTTTGTTCAAGCCACATACACCATCAGATTTAAACATGCAGCCCGTGAAGTGCCTGGAATTACTGTCTCTGAGTCGAATGTTTGTGTCCAAGTGCCAGTTCACTTGAGAACATAATTTAAGCTAACAATTCAATAAATGGCTGAGAGTTTTCTGCATTATTAAATTCATACATTCATGCTAAGGTAGCAAGAGACTATTCTGCACATCATTTCTTTAGCAGCTCTTTGAATGATCTATCCAATTCATCCTGTATCCCCTGCTTTATCCCTATCCACATAACACTGCAAAGTTTAGATGTTCAAATGCATAAGCAATTCTCATTTGGCAGTTACCCCTGAATATTCTTCCTCAATCCTATAGACAGCAGATTCCAGATCATTACTACTTAAAATAGAGTGCTGATCTCCATGCTGGTTCTTTTGGCAGTTACTTATTCTGGATGCCCGATTTTCTTGAAGATAGTTAGAGATATGGAGGTAGTTCCTCATTTGGTACTTAAACAAAAATACCATAATTTTGAATACTTTCTTTAATTTTTACCTTAGCCTACGATACGGTAAGCAGAACAATCCCAGTTTCAGTAGCCATTTACTCCAGCTCTTTTCCTGGCTACTGTCTGTCGACGGATCAGGCCTAATGTGAATTTCTGACCCCATTTCCTATCCATTATCATGCAGGCTTTGTGCCATGTCATCAAATGTGAAGCCAGATACAGTGTATTGTTCAAATTTTATTTGATTTTTTGCTATTATTAATTCCCCAGTTTCATCCTCTAAAGGACCAACATCTACTTTGGCAATTCTCTTCCCTTTTATATAATTATAGAAGCATCTCTTTTTTTTTCTTGATTGTTTGCTCTCACATCCTAACTTTGCCCTCTTTTTATTTAACACATTCTTTGCCAAGTTTCTAAAATGATCCCAATCTTTTGGCCTACCAATAATCTTTACTGCGTTGTACATCTTTACTTTCAATCTGATACTATCCTTAACTTCCATGATTAGGTATGGATGACTCTTCCTCCTCATAGTGTTTTTCTTTCTCAATGGAATATATATTTTTTAAGAGTTATGAAATAAATTCTTAATAGTCTTTCGTGACTCATACTTGGAGTATTGTGTGCAGTTTGGTCTCCTTATGTGAGGCTATAGAGGGAATGCAATGAATGTTTATCAGGCTGATTCCTGGGATGGCAGGACTGACATAGGAAAACAATCTGAATCCTTTAGTACTTCACTCTCTAGAATTTAGAAGAATGAGATAGAATTTTATAAGCTTCTATTTGATGCTAACAGGACTCCACAAGATAAATATAGGAAGGATATTCCCAATAAGCACGGAGCCCAGAACCTGAGGTCATTGTCAAAGGAAACAGGTTAGGCCAATGAGGCCTAAGGGAAGGAGAAAATTCTTCATCCAGAGAGTGGTGAGTCTATGGAATTCTCTGCCACAAAAAGAGATTGAGGGCAAAGCATTGAATGTTTTCAAAAATGAATTAGATATTGTTCTCAGGGCTGAAGGGGTCGAATGTGAGAGCAGGAACAGGATACCGATTTAGATGATCACCATGATCATATTGAATGGTGGAGCAAGCTCAAATGGCTGGATGGCCTACTCCTGCTTCTATTTTCTATGTTTAAATGTTTATCTATTATTACGTTTCAGTCTAGATTCCAAGTCCATCATTGCCAATATCTTCATACCATTATAATTGTCTTTATCCAGCTTTAAACTGAATGTGAAATTCTGTCACATTATGATAATTCTTACCTCCAGAATCATCTGCTGTCAGATCATTAATTAGTCGTGTTTCATTCCACCTCACATTAGACTGTTAATAAAAACAAAATATTGTGGATGCTGGAGACCTGAAAACAAAACAGAAGGCTCTACAGAAATTCATTAGGTCTGGCAGCACCAATTTAGAGAGAGAAATCAAGTTAATGCTTCAAGTCCAAGATGATAGTTATTTCAAGCCAGACCTTTTGAGTTTCTCGAGTAAGTTTTGTTTTTATTATCAAAACTGGCCTGTCCCCTGGTTGGTTCCAAAATGTATTGTTCTAAGAAACAATCCATACACTGATCATCAAGGCTCCATTCATCAATTTGAGTCAACCTATCCATATGAAGATTAAAATTGCCTACAATTAGTTTGGTAGAAACCACTATCATTTCTGAAATTATGCCCAGTTTAAGCATATCTACTGTCGGTGGCCTATTATCTACTCCCACCAATGCTTTATTTTCTTTGTTATTTTTTACCTTCACCCAATTTACAGGTGGAATCTTATCAGGGCATGTATGATGTAGGCTGTGGTGGGATACATGGCAGAGATGTCTGGTGAGTCCTACCTCATTGTTGCAAGGGACTTACTGCATCTTTTAAAGAAGCTCCAGGCATTGAGGCAAGATTCTCGATATTCACTAACAAGTTACCTATTAAGGGGGAGTATTGCTTGTTAATGACCTTATGACTTTTCCATCTCACCCCATTAATACGCAGTGTCCTGTCCTACCACCTGCCACAAGAAAACTAAAGGCTGAGAATTCTCAAGATGGAAATCAGAGCAGGTTCCTGGAGACTTCAGCTCACCACTGGCTAGGAACAGCCTCCATGTTGCTCGTCACATGACAACACCTGAGGACTTGATCCATGGGCACCAGCTGCACATATCCTTCAGCTTTAGACATTGGCGTCCAATAACTGCCAAATCCTCAGGATCATCGTGCCATTTCTCCGATTGCAGAACACAGGAAATTGAGGCCTGCTCTTCAGGGCACACTGACAACTAACATTGAAAGGCTCCAGCAGGGACACTACACATGTGCCCATCTCACAGCTTGGACCAGGTTACCTCGCAAGGTTGCTCGATCACTCTCTTAACATTCACTGACTTAGCACCCACTTGGATGATCACACTATCCTTACCTTGCCTTGCTGTACCAATTAGTGTACTCACATAAGCGGGCAGCTTGCTGATTAGTACTCCATTGTTAAGGGGGCGTGTAGCTTGCTGTATGGTAGTATGCTATGTCAATCTCACGCTAGCAGCTTATGCATCAGATACACTGCATGTGCAGCAAGTAAGCAACTTTCTCTCAGATTTGAGGGGAGTGGAGGGTCCTCACCAAAACCCAAGGAGGAAACGGTCAGTCGGAGAGACCCAACACAGTAAGTCAACGGCAACTTCCGAGAGCAGTTCAGAAGATTGGTCTCAGTCAGGTGTCTGGTTGGGATGGTCTCAGTCAAAGGTCTCATCCGTTACAGTCTAGGCAGTGGGATATGTTCCATAGCAGAATGTCTAATGGTAGGGCTAACAAGATGGTAGAAAGGTCCAGTCACAAGCCAGGGATCTGGGCACTTCTCAACAGGGCTGTGCAATTAGATACTAAAAGGGATAGACCATGGTCAGTCTATCGAGTCCATCCACAGAAAATTGGGGAAAAAAGGTGTTGGGGGAGGGGCCAAAGAGGCATCTGCTATCACCCAGGAACCTATCAATGGGGGTTGGCCTGCAGGACTGGGGAAAGGAAGAGATGAAAAATGTGGAGGGGGCAAGGGGACAACAGCATTTGTAAGGCACGATACAATGAAGCCTGACCTGAAAGGGGGGTCATGTGGACCTGAGGGCTGGGGTCGGGGTATCCTGTCTACAGTGGGATGTGTACGACCACTGCAGGTATAATAACCCCATGTTGTGGGGAGGTGCGGAAGAAGGGCAGGTGTAGACTCATGGAGAGGGGGTCATGTGGACCTGAGGGCTGGGGTCGGGGCATCCTGTCTACATTGGGATGTGTACGACCACTGCAGGTATAATAACCCCATGTTGTGGGGAGGTGCGGAAGAAGGGCAGGTGTAGACTCATGGAGATGGGATGGATGGAGACTTGAGAAAGTTCAATGCTATGGCATTCGTGGCAAGGGCAGTTGAGAAAAAAAACTGGATATTCAGTGCCTCACTTTTCCATTGTGTTGAAAACTGAAAGTGCAATGGAAATCAGTTGCAACCAGTGTTGGAGTCGGGGGGTTGGGGGAGCTAAGCAGAGTGAGAGAGGTGACCTGCAAACAATGAGCTGCAAGAAATCAGGCCCTTTTGAGGGTAACAATATCACCCACAGAACCATGCACTATACAGAACATGACCCTGTGGGGTCCCTAATCCCAGGCCACCAATTTAAAGTCCTCTCTACAATATTAGTTATATGATTTGCACTGAAGCTCAACTTCATCCAAAACAAAGCAGTCTGCTCGATTAACACCCAATCTGTCAGCAGTATGTGTCAGCTACAAGATAAACTGCAGTAACTTACCAAGGCTCCTTCAATGATTCCTTTAAGATCAGTAATCTCAAGCACCTAGAAAGGTGAGAGCAACAGGAACATGAGTACAACATTATCTTCAAGATCCCCATCCTTATTAGGAACTATATCACTGTTCCTTCAGTGTCACTACATCAAGCCTGAATGACAGGAGCATGTGTGGACGTACAGCCCATAGATTACAGCAGTTTAAGAAGTCAGCTTCCTGTTACCTTCACAAAACACACTAAGAATGGGCAACAACTACAGGCCAAGCCAGCTACTCCCACTTCCAATCAATGAATTTTTAAAAAAATTATTTAAAATTGTTATGCCTTTCTTTGAAAGAAATATTCAAAGATTGAACTTGCGCTCCAGAACTTGGCATACCGCTAGCCAAGCTGTTCCCTACAACAGTGGCATCTACCCAACAATGTGGGAAATTGTCTAAGTATGACCTGCACACAAAAAGCAGGACAAATCCAACCTAGCCAATGACCCCCCACTAATCAGTCTCCTCTAGATCATCAGTAAAGTGATGGAAGGTGTTGTCAAGCAGCATCTGCTCAGTAGTAACCTACTCAGTGACAGCCAGATTGGGTTCCACCAGGGTCATTCAGCTCCTGATTTCATTACAGCCTTGGTTTAAACATGGACAAAAGGGCTGAATTCCAGAGGTGAGGTAAGAGTGATAACCCTTGACATGATTTGACTAAGCATGGCATCAACGAACCCTGGCAAAACTGGAATCAATGTGAATCGGGGAAATGCTCCACTGGTTGGAGTCATATCCGATACATAGGAAGTTGGCTGTGGTTGTTGGAGGTCAGTCATCTCAGCCCCAGGACATCTGTGTAGAAGTGCCTCATATTAGTGTCTTGGCCCAATTATCTGCAGCTGCTTCAACAATGACCTTCCTTCCATCACAAGGTCAGAAGTGGGGACGTTCACTTATGATTGGACAATGTTCAGCACCATTCACAACTCGTCAGATACTGAAGCAGTCCATGTTCAAATGTAACAAGACCTGGACAGTATCCAGACTTCCACTGAAAAGTGGAAAATTACATTCGTGTCACACAAATGCCAGGCTATAACCGTACGAGACAATCTAACCATCGCCCCTTGACAGTCAATGGTGTCACCATCACTGAATCCCCCACTATCAACATCCTGGGGGCTACCATTGACAAGAAACTCAACTGAACTAGCCAAATAAACACAATGTAGGAGCAAATTACTGCAGGTGCTGGAGTCTGTACTGAAAACAACAAAAGCTGGAGATCACAGCGGGTCAGATAGCATCCATGGAGAGAGAGTAACCTAATGTTTTGAGTCTAGATAACTCTTCATCAGAACCTCAGCTCTAATGAAGAATCATCTAGACTCAAAATGTTAGCTTTCTCTCTCACTATGGATGCTGTCTGACCTCCTGTGATCTCCAGCTTTTGTTGTTTTCTAACCAAATAAGTCTCACAATATTTACAAGAGCAGGTCAAAGACTTGGAGTACTCACCTCTTGACTCCTCAAAGCCTGTCCACCCTCTACAAGGCAGAAGTCAGGACTCTGTCGGAATGCTTCCCCACTTGCCTGGAAGACCAAATTGCAATCCCTGTGGAACACTGCTGATAATAGAGTTCTGGTCCAAGAAACAACCCTCCACCACCATTCTCTGTCTTCCACCATTAAGCCAATTTTGTATCCAATTGGCAAGCTCACCATGAATCCAATGTGATCTAACTTTATGAATTAGTCCAAGTAAAGTCCAAGTAAACAATGTCTATCGCTCTGCCCTCTTCAATCTTTTTGGTTGCTTCATTAAAAAACTCAAACCGTGAGGCACGATTTTCCTATGATGACTATCCCATTATCAATCCTTGCCTTTGCAAATGCATGTAAATTCTATCTTTCAGAATCATTTCCAATGACTTACCCACCACTGATGTCAGACTCACAGGTCTTTAGTTTCCAGGCTTCTCGTTACAGCCTTTCTTAAACAATGGCACAACGTTAGCCACCCTCCAAACCTTTGGTATTTCACCTGTGTTTTTCGACGATACAAATATTTCTGTTGGGGCCCTGCAATTTTCTTCCTAACTTCACACAATGTCCTGTGATAACTCGATCAGGTCTTGGAGATTTATCTACCTTTATGTTTTCTCAGACCTCTAGCACTTCCCCTTTTGTAATGTGAACTGTTTTCAAAATGCCAATATTTAATTTCCTGGGTTCTGTAGCCTCCATTTCTTTCTCCACCATAAAAGCAGATGCAAAATATGCATTTAATATCTCTCCCATCTCCTGAGGTACAATATAAAGACACCCTTGTTGATCTTTAAGGTGCCTGACTCCCTCTCTAGTTGCTCTCCTGCCCTTAATGTATTCATGAAGCAGCAGCTTTTTGGATTATCTTTAGCCTTGCCTGCCAAGGATATCTCTTATCCCCTTTTTTCCTCTCCTGATTTCCTTCTTAAGAATTCCCCCACACCTCTTTATATTCTTCAAACGACTCAGTTGTCTATATCTAATACTGAACAACCTTGGTTTTCCAAATATCAATTATCCAAATTTCAGGTTATCCAAACAAGATCTCAAGGTCCTGAAAATGCTTCCTTTGTTTACGATCAGATCCATTTCCGAACAAAATACTCCCCGCCCATCTTATTCAGATATGTGGAGGACCCCGTTGACCAAATATTTCTTTTTAATTTCTTTTTAATTCTTCACTAGCACCTCATTATCTCTCTTTACCTATTGTTCCCTAATTTTACCAGACTTCCCTTTCACTCTAACAGGAATATAATGCCTCTGAACTCTCATTTTCATGGGTTTTCTCCCAGTTGTCATTCGTCCCTTTACCTGTGAACAGTCTATTCCAATCAACTTTTAAAATCTATTTCGCATTATTCTCCAAGACCAAAATTCATCCACATTTCAAGAACAACTATATTCTAAATAAAGAAAATTGTAATGCTGTTTATTAAACTTCCAAGTTTATTGCAGTTTTTCTTTGTTTGAACAGCTTGCCACAACATCTTGGCAGCCTTTTCAGGGAGGGTTTTGCAATCACAGTACATAATTCCCTGAAGGGACACTTGTACTTCTTACATATCCTGTATTATAAATAAACTATTCAGCTCAAAGGGCACCTATCCAATTAATGTAGACCTGTAGGAAAATAAAACCAATTCTATGCATTCAGCTGTCTGGATAATAACCTCTAGAATTCTCTCTTTTAGTTTAACCAAATGACCAGTCTCTATCTCTGTGTCATGTTTCCTTAGCGCCTCCCATTCTCCTTAAAGAAGGGGCTGCAAAAAATGTACCTCTGTGGCCAAGAGTTTTCTCACGTGTCCTCATGTGTCTTTGACTTGGTATCAGTCCATGTTTCATTATAATCCTGTTAAACACCTTGACACACTTCACTAGGTGAATGGTGCTATCTAAAAAAAAAATGCAGGTTGTTATTGTTGGTCATAAGCTGGTGCCTGAATTATTGAAGGGTTACTAACCAGTAACTTCAGGTGTGCATTGTAGCGCACAGCTCTCACACATTTTTGGCTGACGGCCAAATTGGGAATGGAAGGAGAGCCAAAAAAGCAGAAAGCATTGTTACCTTCTTTGCAGACATTGATCATTTTTAAGCATTGATCATTTTTGGTTAATAACTCAAAGAGTAACACATTAAGATTTCATGTACCAAAACTTTTAACATATTCAATGATTAAAAACACTATTGGCCTAAAATTACGTTCTTTTATAAGTCATTTATACTTCAAAAAAATAAATGTTTCATACACTATAGAAGAGGTCTTTCGACCCATCAAATCCACAATGACAAAATGTTACTCTAAATCTACACGGGCGACACTTTTCATCACTTGGCCCATAGCCTTGAATGTTTTGACAAGTATTTTTTAAAAGTTGTGAGGTTTCATGCCTCAGCTACCCTCCCGGGCAGTGCATTCCAGATTCCTAGCTCTCTCTGGGTGAAATAACTTTTCCTCAAAGTCCTTCTAAACTTTCTATCTTTCATCTTAAAAGTGTGCTCCTTTGTTATTGATCCTTCAACCAAGGAGAACAGTTACTTCCTATTCACTCTTTCCATGGGCCTCATAATCTTATACGCCTCAATCAGCTCACCCATCAACTTTCTCTGCTTTAAAGAAACCAATCCAATCTTATCTAGTCTTTCTTCTTAGTTAAACTGCTCCATCACAGACAACATCCTGGTGAATTTCTTCTGCACCCCCTCCAGTGCAATCATATCCTTTCTTTTGGGCCTTTTCCCAGAATGTTGTGTTGGTTGCAATGTGCATTCTTCCTCCAGCTTCAAGCTGGGCAAATCTTACAGCCTCATTTTCATGTCTTCAATATAGGTGAAAACTCCCATCTAAACTTATGCCATGGATGATAGAGTCAGATTCAGGTCTCTAGATTTTTCTTTCTACTCCTCACGTGGACTGATGCAAACCATGCAATACAAATCTATATTTTTACATCTGCCTTGATATCCATGCATTTACAAGGAAACAACTCAAAATGGCTTCTACAACTCTCTTCCTCATGGTGATGGAAAATGCATTAGCTTTCTCACTAAGGAGAGGGAATAACTATTTATAATTAATTTTTTTTTATTCCAATTTTCATCCTAGAAGTAAATGGAAAATTTACAACATCACTATGTGCAAATTGATGCCACCAGCACTATTCTAGGACTTAGGGAGACTTAGGCCCAGATTTATAATATGGCAGATAATTTCTCCATCAAGTCATATGAACCTGTAATCACAAGTCCAGTTCCCATTTTTTCCATTTTTATGGTTTGGGGATGGAGGGTAGGGGGTTGCTGTTGGTGTGGAGTCAGGCTGAGCTTTGTGCATGCACATTTCATCAGGGCAGCTGTCCATTTAAATCTTCATCTGCCTCCAATGAAGTGAGCTTTTGACATCCCTGCAGTATGAAAACTAGAGTGTGCACATTTGATCTGCTAAAAGAGCAGTTCTAAATGTTGTGGATTCATTTGGATAGCCAGAACTCCCCTTTGTAGAGCTGAGGTACTCCTTTGCGTATCACCCCAGAACACCTTTTGGGGGCAGTTAGTGTCGTTTGCCAGGGGGAGGGGGGGGAGTGGCTGGAAGGATATGTTTATGTGCTTTGGGATTGTTAAAAGACTGCACTACAAAATGGATACATCCATTGGAATTGTTAAATTCTCTAAGAACTGTCAAAGCTGTCAAAGACCTGTCAAGACTGTCATGTGATTTATCTCATCTGGCCTTTACATTCAATATAATATTCCATGGAGATTTTGTTAAAGGAAAATCAGCTATTGCTATCTGTTGACATGAGTTCTGGATTTATCATTATAGGATTTACATTGCATGATAGATTTTACAACCTAACATTTTCACAGTGGGGTGTCCATTAAGGGAACAGTTATTTGACATCTCCAAATAGTTTTAGAAAACAAATGTTTGTTTTAATAAGACATAGTTTGAAGGAATTTCAATGTATTCAATTATTATCAATGAAAGATTTTTTTAATCATGATATAATAAAAGTCACTTACTTTCTTTTATGTCACATGTTTCTTTTAAGTCGCAGGTTTGCACGTGCTGGATACTCGGCTAGTTGCATTGAAAGGGATAGAGCAAATAATCATTTTTGGAGACATGGTTAGCATGGAGGATATGGGGGAGTGGGTTGGTGTGTGGGCATAATTACAGGGTTTGTTAAAGAACATTACGTTGCATAGGGTTTGTGATAGTGGATACAGGGCATTAGGTTCAATGTTGAATATGTGTCTATGGGGCTGGCTAGATGGACATAGGATGGTATAACAGATATGAGGCAGCATGGAGTAAATAGAGAAACATAGGTTGGCCATGGGGTAATGAAATGGCTTTGACTGGCAATGGATGAGACATGGTGAATGAGTTTTGGAGGGAAAGGTCATGACAGGTGACTGCTGGAGGATTGCTTGCTTTCATTAGTGTTTTATTCATCTTCCACAGGTTGAATGGATGGAGGGAGATCTTGCCCCAGCTGGTAGCCTTTGTTCTTGGTCTCGAATTGCACAGCCTCCCTCCTATCTGACCTCAAGCAAATGATTTTCCTGGGTAAGGCTTGCAAAGCTGAAAAACAAACCCACTATTCTCCTGACCCAGAAGTGAAAATCAGAGCCCTAGTGTCTATTCATGATATATTCAGGGACTGCGGTCATTATCTCCAAACGTAAACACCCCATACCTTCCTCTCAATAAACAATCCAAGTTTCTTTGTTCTTGAACAATTAAACCACCCCATCTATGCTATCAGCTATTTCAGAGCCCATTGAATTGGAGTGACCGTCGACCTCGAGGGATTACCTCAGAGAACACAAGATAAGGTATTACGAACTTGGGGGGTGTATTAGTATGGATTGTTTAATATTTCTTCCTGACCTCTCCGCCCCCACCCCAGTCTGACCTATCACCCTCACCTTGACCTCTTTCCACCTGTCGCATTTCTGACGCCCCTCCCCCAAGTCCCTCCTCCCTACCTTTTATCTTAGCCTGCTGGACAAACTTTCCTCATTCCTGAAGAAGGACTTATGCCCGAAACGTCGGTTCTCCTGTTCCCTGGATGCTGCCTGACCTGCTGCGCTTTTCCAGCAACACATTTTCAGCTCTGGATTGTTTAATACACAGGTTAAGTGATATTTTTACAAGGTGGCAGGTTGTGAATAAGCATAGGATTAGTGTTGGTGTCCCAGCTATTTACAGCTATATTCATGTCTTGGATGAAGAATCAGAGAATAAAATATCTAAGTTTGCTGATGAGATCGAGCTAGATGGGAATGCAAAATAGAAGAAGAAGACAAAGAAGCTGCAAAGCATTTTGGACTGTGTTAGTGAGTGGGCAGCAAGGTGGTCGATGGAGTTTAATGTTGGGGAAGTGTGAGTTTATTCTGTTTTGCTCCTAAGAATGGAAAAGTAGAATTTTTTTTAAAGGTCTGACATTTGTGATGTCCAGAGGGACTTGGGCCTATACATACAAGGAACACCAGAACAAAATGTAGCAATCTGAAGATAAATTTTATGATGAAAGGATCAGAGAACAAGCATAAAAACGTCTTGCTCTGTTTAATGGGTCTGAGATGGTACCTGGAAAACCTTGTGCCATTTCAGTCTCCATCCTTAAAGGAGGGACATATTTGCATTGGAAGCAGTACAGCAAAGGTGCACTAGATTTGTCCTTGTGATTATAGGGTTGACTTCTAATGAGAGGCTGAGTAAATTGGGTCTTTTTTATTATTTATTGAATTTGTAGGATGTGGTTGCTGCTGGCTGGACCAGCATTAATTGCCTGTCCCTGGTTGCTCTTGAGAAGATGGTGGTGAGCTACCTTCTTGCACTGCTGCCGTCCACCTGCTGTGGGTTGACCCACAATGTCTACTTTTGCATTTAGAAGAACGAAAGGTGATTTCTTTGAAAGATGCAAATGTCTTCACAGGATAGATGCAAAGATGATATTTCTCCTGACTGCAGAATCCAGAACAAGGGGATACAATTTCAGGTCAAGGCACTGATTGTTTAAGGAAATTGGGAGAATTTCCTTCAAGTGGAGGTTTGTGCATCTCTGGTACTCTCTACCTCAGAGGTTTGTGCAGTCTGCATCATTGAATATATTTACGGTTAACATAGGCAGGTTTCTTCAGCAAAGAATGCAGGAGTGGGCAGGGAAGTGGAGTTGAATATCATTGTTGAATCTCTGACATAGAAAAACTGGAAAAATACAATGGGGAAAAGTTGTATAAATGAAAATTTTGCACGGTTATAGAAAAAGAATAGAAAATAGGTTTAAAATATTATTGTCAGTATGATGGGGGAGATGTCCTCCTGTATTGCATTATTCTATGATCTTATGATAAATATAGCTCACATTATGAATGCTGCACTTAGCATTTCTTTGAGTGTTTGACTTGATTTGATTTGATTTACTGAAGTCACATGCACCTAAGTACAGTGAAAAGCTTTTTCTTGCAAGCTGTGCAGACAGATCATAGCAAACAGGGATATATGGATCAAAGGGTGCTTAGATAGAGCAAGGCATACAAGGTTACAGAGCACATGAGGTGTGCAAAGCAAGATCAACATTATTTGAAGTTAGAGAGCCCATTCATCAGTCTAATAACAATGGGGAAGATGCTGTTCTTGAATCTATTGATAAGTGTGTTCAAGCTTCTGTATCTTCTGCTTGACGGAAGAGGTTGTAGAAAAGGGTGGGTCTTCAATTATATTGGCAGTCTTTCTGCAGCAGCAGGAAGTGTAAATGGAGTCCATGGATGGAAGGTTAGACTTCGTGATGGGATGGTCTGAGCAGTGCTCACAACCTTCCATAGTTTCTTACCACCCTGGGCAGAGCAGGTGCCGTACCAAGCCATTATGCACCCAGATAGATGCTTTTTATGGGTGCATCTGTAAAAGTTGGTGAGGGTCCATATGGACATGCCAAATTTCTTAAGCTGCCTGAGGAATAAGAGACACTGTTGTGCCTTCCTGACCATTGCATCTACATGGGAAGTCCAGCACAGATTGTCAGTTATCGTAATGCCTAGGAACTTGACGCACTCGACCCTCACAAAATCCACTCCATTGATGTAGATGGTGACATGCTCTCCTCCTTTCTTTCTGAAGTCAATGATCAGTTCTTTTCTTTTGCCGTCATTGAGGGGCAGGTTGTTATCAATGCACCATGATGTCAAGTCCTCTATCCCCTTTCTGTATTCTGATTCATCATTGTTTAATTTCCGTCCACCCACGGCGGTGACACCAGCAAACTTGTAGCTGGCTTTTGTTCGGAATTTGGCTACACAATTGTTAGTGTACAGGGAATACAGTAGCCGAGTGAGAACACATTCTTGGGGGGGGGGGGGGGGGGAGGCTCCACCGACTGTGGCCTATGGGTCAGGAAGCTGAGCATCCATTTGCAGAGGAGGGTAGACGAGACCTAGGTCTCAGAGTTTTGAGATTACCCTGGAGGGAATTATGGTGTTTGGCTCAAGTAATATCTGCAAAACCTAGAACAGTGCTCAGCTGACCCAAATAGTAGGTTGCAAATACCAACACAACCCTGTTCCTATCGCCACCCCTTTCCCACTCCAGACAAGAGTCAGAACAGGCTGGAAGAGACTGATATTCAGCCCCTACCCCTGTGTGCTGGCTGCCCACTGCCAATTAATCTAGACCCTGCTTTCACTGCATCAAACTGGAGATCAATACCCAGAACTGAGTGACATATTGAGGAATAATCAGAATCCAAATAGGAAGGCAAAGTGATTTCTTCCATTTCTACAGGGTTAAAGTTAGACCAAGGTTTCTGTGGTCTGATTGGTCTGCAGCAATTTGTGTTGTCTGCATATCTGTGCCAGTAGTAGTTTGGTTAGCAGATCTCCCACCTCTGGGTCAGAATGTTGTGAACTTAAATCCCACTCTTGAAATGTGAACACAAAATCCAGGTTGAACACTGCAGTGAACCCAGTGTGTGAGGTCATCAAATTGTTAAGTCATCAAATTGAGGCCCCTCAATCAATACCACAAAAATAGTAATGATCTCTTTGTTGTGTATGGAAATTTGCTGCACGTATATTGTCTTCTGTGTTCCCTGTATCTCAATAGTGACTGTACTTGAAAAGTACTTAATTGACTGTAAAATGCTTTGGGTGCCCTGAGGTTGTGAAAGGTGCTATTCCAATGCAGGTCTCCTATTTTTGATTTGCTTTGTCACGGTGAAGTAGGGGATTGGCAAAGAACTTCCTTGAACTTCCTGTGGCATATCAACAATGTACGTTTAATCCATCCTCTGAAATTCCTTTTCTTTCCTAGGTTAGTGAGCTTGTCAAACATTTGACGCACTGATGCTGGCCAGATAGCATACTGTCTGCTGTTCTAATGTCACTGATGCAGTATTGACAGTGTCTCATCCATTAAAGTCAATGGGAACTTGCTTCTCGTGTAATCCCCAATATTTGTTTCATTCTGGTGACACTGGAGCCTTCAACCTGGCTGTGGAACCAAATGCATTGTCACCGATGTCTTTAAATCCAAATTAAGTGCATTTCAACGAAAGACAGCATGAAAGCTCATCAAGACTGCAGACAAGCAGATTGGTGAGATTGTCAGATTGTTTAGCTACAGAGACTGCCAAGAAATTTTAAAACATGATGACATCCACTTACACTGACTACTTCTCAGTGATTAACTGGAATAATTAGAGGTCTCGCAATATCAACAGACAAAACAACCCTGAGAACAACCAAACCCAGCCAGTTTATAATTCATTTCTCCCTGGGGAGGTATGCATTCAATTCTCTGGACAAATCCACAAATCACAATTAAAGTTTAAGTCATGTTACAAGTGAGGTGGAAGCCTCTTTTCCCCTGATATTGACTAATAGCATGTTTATGCATTTTTGATCAAGGCTTGTGGTCAACAAAAAAAAACCCATCCCATTTTGTTCCATTCCTTATCTAGAATAGCATGCTACAAAGATTAGACCAAAATGTGTGATGTGTACTTGAGTCAAAGCTTTTTGGGGGTAAGAATGGAAGACAATTGGGACCACAATCAGATCAACTATGATCTTATTGAATGATAGAGTAGTGTGGAAGTGTCTGTACAGATTATTCCTGTTCCTGACACATATGGCTATTTTGGATTACCCCCCATGATGTCATTGGTCTGGACATTTGCTTTTTTGTCTTGCACTCATCAGAACTAAGATGCAAGAAACAGACCTGAAGAAAGCGATGCCAATCTATACAGGATGAGAACATAATAGTGACTGTTTGGGCCATTATGATTGGGTTGGGAGTGTGAGCCCAGCATGGCTCAGCACTTTTATACATTCCATATAGTGTGGAAACAGGCCATTCAGCCCAACAAATCCACACAGACCCATCCCCCTATCCTTTTCCTGTAACCCTACATTTCCCATGGCGAATGCACCTAACTTATGCATTGCTGAACACCAGGGGCAATATAATATGGCCTCTTCACCTAATGTGCACATCTTTGGACTGTAGAAGGAAACCAGAATACCTTGTGGAAGCCCATGCAGAAACAGGAAGGACATGCAAATTCCACACAGACAGTTGCACGAAGGTGGATTTGAAACAGGTCCCTAGTACTATGAGGCAGCAGTGCTAGCCACTGCCACCAAAGAGCGATGGTTGAAATTTTAACTTCATTTCTTTATTTTTCTATGTTATACTGTAAGACTGTAATGTGTAACTTTTAATTTTGTTTCTCTAATTTTCTACTTTATACCTAAGATTTTGTATCTAGGTCCCTTTATGCTTAAGATGGCTGGGAATGGCAACATTTCACTATACTCATGTATTTCTGTACTTCAGTACGTGTGACAATAAAATCCAATTCTAATTCGTTGGTGGCTTGGAGATACAGTAGGAACAGTTAACTGTCAATCTTCGTTCGCAAACCAAGCTGAGAAGCTCTGATTGGTCAGAGCATTGCCCATGGATCTCAGTCAAGATCGGTAGTCTCCATGACTCCTTTCTCCCCAGTGAAAAAGATGAAGTGTTTGCATAAATTTCTTTTGTATGTCTTAATGCAGGTTTAAACTCTCGGCTGACCCAACCTGTTCAATCCTTTCTCACAAGTAATCCTTTCATTACAGGGATCAGCTGAATGAATCTTCACTCAACTGTTTTTAGTGTAATCATTTCCTTCCTTTAAGTAAGGAAACCAAAACTGTGCACAGTGGTCCAGATGAGAAGTCAGAGAAAGTAAGAACTGCGGATGCTAGAGATCAGAGTCGAAGAGTGTTGCAATGGAAAAGCACAGCAGGTCAGGCAACAGCCGAGTGGCAGGAGGGTCAACATCTTGGGCATAAACACTTCATCATAAATGTGGGGGGGAAAAGGGCTGAGAGATAAGTACCAGGGTAGGGGTGGGGATGGAGTGAAGGTAGGTGGGAAGGTGATAGGTAAATGCTGGTGGGGGCATGATAGTGATAGGTTGGAGGGGAGGATGGAGCTTTTAGGTGGGAAGAAAGATGGAGAGGTGAAAAGAGATTTGGTTAGGGTGTATAAAAAGCTAGGGGTTTAATTAAGAGGGAGGTTCAGTGAGGTCAGTCCACTCTTGCAAGGAATCTGAACATTTTACTTTGTGGTCTATATCCACTTTTACAAAAGCAAAGCCCAGAGACATATCAATAGAATCCTGTTATCACCTGGACTGGATGTTTGTACCTTTCTGATAGCAGCTGTGGCTCAGTTGGTAACAGGTTTGCCTTCGTATCAGACAGTGGTGGGTTCAACTCCCATGGCAGATTTGATCCAAAATCTAGTCTAATGCTTCAGTGTAGCACTGAGCTTGGACTGCAATGTTGACAATGCATGTAATGTTGAGTTGTTCTGTATTTTGTTATGTGTGTCTGGTCATTGATCTACGCTCACTGCACTTGATTGCTCAAGACAGTATGTACTCAGAAAAAAATAAACAAAATGTGGAAAGAGGTGGAAACTTAAGCTGAAGTGTTGAGTAGACCTTCTGTGAATAAAGCCTATGGTTACACACACAGAAAGCCGGGACATGTCTGTACAGATCTGAGACACAAAATACACAGTGTGCCATCTTTCGCTTGAGGCATCAAACAGTGCCCTGACAGCACACTGCTAGGAGGCAATCGTAACCAGGAAAGGAGATCTGCAGGATTCCTTGTGGAATCTGAAGAAACATGGTTGTTTATAGGAACATCCCAAAATAAAGGTTATTTTGCAATCCATTCAGATTCTCATTCAGCACCAAGCATGTTTGCCTTGGGTTTCTCTGGGGAGTCATGATTAAGTATTATCATCCTGATTGGCAGTTAAAACTTTATTCCATATTCTGGTCATGTCATCAGAGCCCGATATTTAAATGATCACACAACCCTCACCTGCCTGGCAGTGAAAATGACAGACTACAGAGAGGAGCACAATGGGGAATGGCAGCAAGTCACACAAACAGTCAACACTTTCACCACCTACCTGCCCTCTCCCACCAGGGCAAGCTGGGATAAAATCTGCCCTGAAATCACTGGAGTGAGGTGTGATCCCAGGTAACCATAATCCATAATCAGAGCAGTGCAGACAAATCCAGCTCTTGCAATGTAAATGGAATTTAATCCGATTTGGAAGGCTCTGTTGATTTATGTCAGACAGGAAGAGACTGGTGCTAATTGCTCTCACAAGGCTTTGTGACCATTTAATTTCTAGTGATTCATCTGGAAGGCAGGTAACCAGTCTATCTGGTTAGAATATAGATGGAATGATAGAAATTATTGAATCATAGGAAAAATAAGAGCAGCCATTACAGCCCATCCACAATCACAAAAGCCAATTCGAATTCAAAGAAATGAGTGTAAATGTTCCACTGGAAGCTTGGTGATCTGAATTGACAAAGCTTTTCCCACAGACGTTTACACACGAGCTGTTGAATAACAACATGACCAATGTGTAAAATGCCTTCATTTCCATTGATGTAAAGTGGATGAAGAGGATGCTTGGAAAAATAAACACTATTTCTTTCTTGTCAACTACAGTAAATAGTTCAGCAGTTTTCTTCCATTTTTCATATTGTATGGTTGCAAGCATTTGCACTTGAGTTCTTTGTTCTTAAAGGACAAAATTACATTTCGCACATGTCAGTGTTACATAAAACAATCACTGTTAAGGCAATGAAGAACCAATAGAGGAAGTGCAAGATTCAGTTGTAGTTAATTGTACTGCTTATTTAACATTACAATTTTAAGCATACTTCTCCTCACAACGTGTCACACAGACACAGTCTATTGAAGAACCATGCACTATTATACATATGTTTATAGTGAAGCACTACACTGAAAAATAATGGTGTCTCAGTCTTTGCCAATGTATAAATATCATCCCTTTTTGAAATATGTTTATCCTCCTGTGGTACTGAGTACAGTTATGGTGAAATAACATGGTGTATCCTTACAGCTCAGAACAGCACAACTTGCTAAGGGGAATGCTCTCATTTCTTTGATAATAACTAGGGCCCTATAACCATCGGCCGTGCACAACATGTTTGCTTGTGACGTTTGGAAACAGTATGAAATGGGTAAAGATGAATCAATTTCACTAAGGCTTCACCATGGATGCCAAATTCTTCTTACCTCCAGCACATCCTTCCTACTATCCCACCGCACCCCACCACCCCCCCACACCCCCAAAACCAAACCACCAGAATGACCTTCCTGTCAAGTGTTAAGGAATGCAATCTCCAATAATTTACAGGTATCCATGCCCATCCAGATCATTGAAACATAGAAAATAGGTACAACAGTAGGCCACTTGGCCCTTTGCACCAGCCCCACCATTCAATATGATCATGACTGATCATCATTTTCACATTTTTGTCCTAGGCCTGCTGCAGTGTTCCATTGAAGGCCAACAAAAGCTGGAAAAAGAACAGCTCATTTTCTGTTTACGTTCTTTAGCAACTTTCTGGGCTCAACATTGAGTTCAATAACTTCTAATTATGCACTCTGTCCTCCGTTTTCCTCTGACCTTCCCCTGATCTTGCCTTCTGTTCCATTATTCCTCCCTGGCATTTCCTGCAGTATACAGTAAACACATTTATTTTCCATCTCTCTCTTCAGTCATGAAGGAGAGTCATATTGGACACATGACGTTAATTATGTTTCCCTCTCCACAGAGGCTGCCAGGCCCGCTGTATGTCTCTGCGTTTTCCATTTCAATTTTAGTCTGTTTTACCTCTCTACTGATATTCATGGACATGGGATGAATAGAGATATAGGAGAGTCTGCCAACGCACTATCGCATGACACACAAAGTCAAGATCTTCCCCAGTGAATGCTCCAGTCAGCACAGAAACCACTATATGCACACGATTAGAATCTGAAGCTTCATCATTAGCAGCCAAACAAAGATTGTGGACTGAGGGCAGTTTAGCTGATAAAGGACTTGGTCATAACATTTGAGAGATAGACTGGATTAGATAGCAGTGTTGTTTGGAGATAGTTATAAATTGCTGCAATATTTCCTGTTATGGTTTCTTGTTGTAACCATTGCACGCCACCAAAGGGAAAGTCAACTGTAGTCTCTGAAATTCCTTTTGGACTCAGGTCAGATGAGAAACAGTACAAGGGTGACACCTACAGGCAGCACAGAGAGTCTTTCCATTCCACAGGAAAGCTGCTGCCAACTTCTCCAATATTTTCTTTTATCTTTTGATCCTAACTGATCCTAACAGAGGAAAAGGCTCCCAAGCAGGAGCTCAGCATCAGACACCTGCCCCCAATGTGTGGCATGTGCACCATGGGGCAACTATTTAAGTGTTATTGTTCACTTGGCATGTGGCTGTGAAACAATGTATGGCATTGGGACATTTAAGTTCAGTAGTTAATAGGGAAAGCAAATGTTGGCCTTTATTTCAAAGGGAATGGAATATAAAAGTAGGGAGGTTTTGCTAAAATGATACAAGGCACTGGTCAGACCACAACTGGAATACAATGAATAATTTTGCTCTCCTTATCTAGGGAAAGATACGCTGGTATTGGAAGCAGACTAGGTGCAGAAGCATTGTCTTATGAGGAAAGATTGAGTAGTCTGAGACTGTACTCAATGGAGTTTAAAAGAATAAGAAGCAACCTTATCGAAACATACAAGATTCTTGTGGGACTTGAGAGTGTGGATATAAAAGGTGTTTCCCTTTGTGGGAGAAGCTGGGATCAGAGTGCACAATCTCAGAATAAAGGATCACCTTAGTTAAGGCAGAGGTTAAGGCTGTCAAGGCTGGTTCACTAAGTATACTCAAGGCTGAGTAGACATATTTCAAATTAGTAAGGGAATCGAGGGTTCTCGGGAAAAGGCAGGAAAGTGGAGTTGAGAATTGTCAGATCAGCAGTCACCTCACTGAATGGCAGAGCAGACAGGATGAACTCAATGGCCTACTTCTGCCCACATAGCTTATTGTCTGAAAGGATCACTAAGCATTTTGTCATGAGGCAATTGGGTGAGAAAGATTTCTGTTAGCAGAGGCAGCCTAATTTTCCAATCATTTTAAGCAATAAAGTCAAAAGCTGGCATAATCTATCATAGAAGTGTGATCTTAATTGTTTGGTTTTCCTTTCTAAATGGTGCTTATGCAGGTCACCTGTTATTCCTCAGAGCAGCCACATCTATCTGTACGTTAAAAATAACATCCATTTCTATAGCACCTTTCCCAGAGATCTATGCAAGCAAATGTTTTGACGTGTTGCAATTACAGGAAACACAGCAACCAATCTGCGGAGAAAGTGTGGACTGCAGATGCTGGAGGTCAGAGTCAGAGCGTGGTGCAGGGAAAGCACAGCCAGTCAGGCAACATCTGAGGAGCAGGAGAATCGACGTTTCAGGCATAAGCCCTTCGTCAGCCAATCTGTACATGACCCAGACTCCACAAAAACCACAGAGACAAGTGAACAGATCATCTGTTCCTCACCATATTATGAAAGGATAAACGGGGTCCATGGCCTCAGGAGAACTGCCTGATCTTCTTCAAACCAGGTCGTGATGGCTCTTATGTGCATGTGAACTGACAGTCAGGGGCTTGATTTAACTTGCCATTTAAAAGCCAGCTCGCAATAATGCAGCCTTCTCTGTGTATTCTTCTGCTGTGTCAGTTCGATTCCATACATAACCTTCCAGAATGGGACTGCAACACGTGCACTGCAAACATTAGATCCTCCAACCCTGCAGCATTGTCCAGGATACTGCTGCAAGTACAAACTGCTGGGCATGAAAATGAAGCAAAATGCCTAACTTTCATTTCAAGTGGACAGATCTTGACTTGTATAAGTTTATGAAACAGTTAAAGCCAACTTGCTGTTGCAAATCCATTCTGATTTCTGTTATGGCTAAATTCAGTGAGAAATGTAAGACTGGCTCACTGTTAGCAGCTTCATAAAATTGTATAAAGGGCCGTTCACTGAAGGAGGCCATAGTTCAGGTGTCTCTGGTTCTTTTGCTAATCACCTTAAACCTCTGTTTTAGCCTTCACGCAAAATTAAAGTTTTCTTGTTTTCAGATGACAAGTACAATGTCCTCTGTTTGTCTCTTGTATCTTTACATCAGACCAGTGAAAACAAATCAAAGATCAGAGTTAGCGTTAGGGAACAGAGGAACAGGAATAGGCAATTCAACTCCCTAATTAAATGACAGGAATATTGTGATGATGTCTCAATCAACCAGTACAGGCACAATGGACTTAATGGCATGGTAATACAACAGTTCTTTTATTCTATGAACAGCATCAAGGGCTAGCAGCTTGTTTGTTTCCCTTCACCATGTCAACCCAATTTCGAAAGAAGTTGAAGAAATGGAATCTAAACTTGAAAGGATTCAGAAAAAAATTTCCAAGGGTGTTGCCAACGTGGAGGATTTAAGCTATAGGGAGAGGCTGATTAAGCTGGGGCTGTTTTTCCTGGACGTCAGAGGCTGAGGGGTGGCTTTATAGAGCGGCATGGATAAAGTAAATAGACTCCCTGGGGTGGGGGAGTCCAGAACTACAGAGCAAAGGTTTCGGGTGAGAGGGGAAAAATTTAAAAGGGACCTAAGGGGCAACTTTTTCACGCAGAGGGTGGTGCATGTATGGAACAAGCTGCCAGAGGAAGTGGTGGAGACTGGTACAATTACGTTTAAAAGGTATCTGGAATATATGAATAGGAAGAATTTAGAGGGATATGGGCCAAGTACTGGCAAATGGGATTAAATTAGGCTAGGATATCTGGTTGGCATGGACAAGTTGGACTGAAGGGTCTGTTTCCGTGCTGTACATCTCTATGACTCTACTAGAACTGTCTACTCCCAGACATCATAGATTTATAGACATCATAGGGTGAGGTGTTGGTGTAGTGATAATGTCGCAATTAAGAAGCTCAGGCTAAAGTCTGGGGAAATGAGTGTGAACCCCACTGTGGTAGACAACTAAATCTGAATTCATTCAAAATAAACTCTGGAATTAACAATTAGTTCATTGTAATTGTTGTAAAAATCCATCTGGTTCATCACTATATTTCAAGATACACATATTTGTGTCAGTCAATGATATTATAAATTATTATTATAGATGGCACATCCTCATAACAGAGTAAATGAAGTCAAGGTATAAACCAAACACACTGCAATGCCAGGACACATGAAGGCCCAAATGGCCTACTCTTCTTCCTAAATTCCCTGATGGATTTTCAGGATTAACTGAATCTGTCTATCAAATATTTGGAAACACCGAGATTCACACAGCTTCAGGATTAGCTGTGGAAGTCTTATTGCTTAGGACTTTCAAGGGAATATGTCTCCAAGCACTACAGACTGCAAATGTAGGAAGTATCAGTTGGGGTATCAGTCGTTATTGTTCCCATCCTTTGGTGGAATTTGCCTTTCATTGTGAGCATGGGTTTCGCTTTCCAAAATCCCAGTCCCAGTTCAGAGCTCAAAAGGTATACTTGAAATTCCGCTGCTTCTCAATTTTTCAGTCATTCAGGTGGCTAGGCGGGAATTCGGTTTACAGCATGTGCACCTGGTGCTCAATATTTGCCTCCAGGCACCAGAGGTCCAAAGATTGCCGACTCATCATTCGCTACGTCTGAAAAGCATTTTGCATTTCCTGAAACCACCAATCTATTTTGATTTGGCAATAGTTGTTCATGGGCAATGGGCACTTCATTTCAGGAAGTACAGACCACGTTGCGTATTTGCTACTTCCATCCCCTGACACAGAAACAGATCCAGAACATCCACTAAAGAGATCCAGCAATCCATCTTCAAGTTGTCACAATATAACCAAGCTGAAAATTCATAACAAGCATATATAACACAAAGATTATTACTGGTGGGGAGAGGATAGATGATCTGTCATAGAATGAAAGATTGAACAACCTTTAAGATATTTTGACTGCAATTCTGACGTGCAACTATGCCATTGGCTGACGCCCTGCCTCAGTTGAGGGCCACACTCTCTCAGAATTGCAAAGGACCCACTCTGTACTCCATCCTCAGGAGAATTCATACTCTCAACAAGCAGTATTTCAATTCCATCTCAAACATCAAAAACTGTAAGTACAACAAACTTTTATCTATCCACCTCCACAACCAGCGCTCCTCAAACATTCCAGAAGATTCCCCTGGCCTTGGAATCTACTCAGACGCCATTAGCCATGCGGCTGATGCAGCTGCCACCCCCACGCTGATTGATGATGTCACTTCCGCCCCCAGCATGGTCACTCCCACAACCACTTCCACCCCTCACAATTCCTCATGCATCACACGTGACATCACTTCCACCTCTCACATCATCGCTGATGCCACATGCTCAGTGACTTCCGCCACCCCTACTGCCGTGGTCACCACCACTTCCGCCCCCACCAGCACCACTCACCTGCATTCTGCTGACA